>NW_006408624.1:9916444-9947820 GCF_000296735.1 Chrysochloris asiatica
GATGCATCATCTGTCACTGTAGCTGTTCCAGTCTGCTTGTCATTTCTAGTGGGAATGTCTCACCTCATAAGGTTGTGGATGGGACTCAGGATTCCACCTAAGGTCCTATACTCTGTAAAGGCTTTGCACAAGGTGTATGTCACTGGGCAAGTTGTAGAACCCCTGTTTTTTTTTCTTTTTCTTTTTAACCCTTTCATTCCATTCATAGATAAGCCATTCAGTTAGCTTATATTTGAGTAAGTGACATCATCAAGAATGTGACGTATCTTCATACTCTTCTAAAATGAGTCCTTGGCTGCCGTAAGAAGTGCCCTGCTTCAGCTTGGAGGGTGTATTATCAGGCTGGTGGTTGGAAAGAAGGGTGGACTAGAGTTTTGCATTTCAGTAGCTTGGGGCCATCACAGAGGCAAGAGAAGGAAAAAATGGAAAATTTCCATCCCTCCTATTTTGTCTCAAGTCACCTTCTCATAAGGTGTAGTACTAAGGATTTCTGTTTGTTGACTTTCTCTCCAGCATTTTATTATGAAAAGTTCAAACACAAAGCAGTGTTGAATTTTGCAGTGAACGTCTGTATGCAATCAATTACCTATGGAGTCCTGGTGTGGTGCTATAGGATAAGAACTGGACCTCAAGGTTGGTTTGAATTACAAGGTCAGCAGTTCAAACTTACCAGCCACTCCTCAGAAACCTTATGTTGTTGTTGTTGTTAAGTGTGATTGAGTTGGCTCTGACTCGGTGATTCTGTATAGCGTTTCTGAGGAGCAGCTTGTGGGTTTGAACCAATGATCTTGTAGTTCGCAGTCCAGTGCTGATCCACAGTGCTACACTAGAAGCCCCAGAAATCTTATACAGGGTAGTTATGAGTTGGAACCGATTCAGTGGCACTTAACAAAAAAAGTTCTACTGTTAACATTTTACTTTATTAATTTTAAGCCCTGTTATCTGTTTCCCTATTCATCTTTTACTCCTTTCAAAGTTAAAGTGTACACTTGTCTTTAAATACTTCGACATTTACTATATTTCAGTATTGTTTTCCTATTTTTTCTTTTGATTTAAAATTTTTATACAGTGAGTTACACAAGTCTTAAGTTTACATATTGTATGGGCGTTTATTAAAAACCATACAGTTTTACAATGAAAAGAAAGGGATTGTCATACTTGGAGAGAATGAGCCCCACTGGAACCAAGCCTTGGTTTCCGTACCAGTAGTCAGCTGATTCCTATCTTCTATCCATCCCTCTTTGTTTCAGCTTGTAAATATAGATCAGGTTTTGAATTTTAAAATAAAAATCATAGCCTTGTGGGAACTAACATGTAAAGCCAGTAACTAGAAAATGTTACAAGGAGTTATTATTATGAATCAGGATTTCAGCTAAGAGATAATAGATTGTTAACCAAAGAGAGCAAATACTATTTTAAGACCTAATTTACTCAACTACAGAATGACCAGAAACCTGCTAGTTGAACAACTAGCTTGCTAGGTTTATACTAATTTATCTGGAGGATGGTAATTTAGCAATTGTGGGGAGGACCTTGGGACAGGACCAAGGGGGTCGGCAATGACTACAGATTTGAATATTCATTTATAGAGCATGAGTGACAGGCATCTCGTCTTTTTTGTTGATGTTGGTCCCCAGGTCAGATCATTTGAAGTCTTTAAGAATTTGGCTGTGTTTGTTTGAGCTGTATCATGGGTATTTAGTTTGGCTTAGCAGTCTTCCTCTTATCCTTACTTGTAACTTGGAGGGTGTAAAGCCAGGTGAGCTAGTTTCTCTCCAGGCTAATTTTTCACTCTGCTTTTCTTTGTTATAGAGGAATGATATCGCCATGGCAATTACAAAATTTGATCAGTTTGATTTTCTCATCGATATTGTTCCAAGAGATGAACTGAAACCTCCAAAGCGTCAGGTGAGCTGGGAAGATCTTGCTGTTGTGCTGACTGAAGAGCAATTGTTAACTGGGGTTAGGTGTGCTCCTTGTCCTCACGGCACCAGCCATTTGCTAATCCACTTGCTCCTCCTACCCTAGACCAGATTCACTCTTAACATCTCCTTCTGTTACTCATTTATGGATACTTTTAACTCAGTGCCTCTGAAGTGATAGTTCAGTGGAAATAGATAAAAGTTAAAGTTAAAAGGAAAAATTTAAATGAAAGTATAAAGCGTAAATAAAACTCACTTCAAGATATGCTAGAAAATTTATCAGAGATGTTAATATGGAATGGGAAAAGATTCCCAGCAAGTTTATACATTTTAGAATTTTAAGAAGCAACTTCTCTGTGTACTCAAGGGTGTGTAGGGTGAATGGATTTTGATTTTCTCTTACACTATGTAGTGCACTGACTGCACATTAGAATCACCTGTTGGGTTTTAAAAATACCACTACCCAGGCTACACCCCACACCAGCTACATCCAAATCTGTGAGGGTGAGACCCAGGCATCAGGATTTTTTTGAACTCCCCAGGTATTTTTTCAGTGTGCAACCAAAACTGAAACCACCATTTAAACAGTTTTTCTAAAAGCAAAAACAAGAATGACTGGCATGTCTGTTTTCCCCTTTCTTCTGTCTATTCCTCTCCTTAGGTCATACTGATGATGGGGTTTTTTTGTTTTTAGCACCTTGGGTGTACATAAGCTCTTAATTGCAATTGTAATAGGCCTCTCTCCATTTTAGCTCATTGTTTCCGGCATGCAGATTGTATGACTTAGTGAATAGTGACCGTGTCTAGCAGGAGCAAAGCTCCTGTACTGCTTGCTTTATTTTGTTGGTAAAATATTAAGGTTTTGCTAATTATTTTGTAATACATTATCTTTAGAAATGCTGTTTCAGTGACAACTTTCTTCCCAACTGTCCTGTATTAGTAATGTCCTGTCAGAGAAAGTATAGGAGAAGCAGGCATCCTAAAGGGTATTTCTAATCCTGACCCTGCAATGGAGATCCTTGGCCAGCTCTCTGTCACCTCCTTACTTGAGCAGAGTGTACCTCACTGCATCTCCGTTCTTTCTGGGCAGTCTTTGCTACTGTAAACATCCTTGACTGGAAGCTGTAAGGTGTTCAGAGGAGCTTTCAGTCGGATGTTTACAGCGGCAGGCTGCCACGGTCGTCCCTGTCTGCGCATCGGCTTTGATACGTTTCAGGTTTGTGCCACAGGCTTGATTCCTCTTCTTGGGGCTTCCCTCCTCTCTGAGAAGTCACTACAAGCGCTCAGACCACTTATCTTCCTTCAAAACAAATGATACCACACACCCACTCTCCTTAATTAAATTGTTTGTTCCCTATGTCTGTCCGAAGTGGCCTTTATAACAGCAAGATGGTGAGCGCTATAACAATTAGGTCTTGGACACTCTCCAAGTGCAAACTCCTGCTAGTTCTCTGTGGGCTGCCTGCTGAGTAAACAGCCTGGAAAGAAGGGTCATGTCTTGTCCTATTCCATCTTCCGAAATCCTCCCTGCTTCAGGCACTCTCAGGGTGTTGGACAGCCCCATGTCACATCCTAGCAGGATTCAAAATGCTATGATCCATCTCCTTTTAAAGTGTGTCTAGCTGAAGCAGCTCCTTGCTGCCTGGGTTCAGTTCTTTGTAGGTGTTCAAGTCATTGATTGGTGTCCTATTTGGGACAGCTGCTGCCTGGCCTTTGAAAGGTTGAGATTGCTGAAAGCTGGTCTGAAATTCCAAGATAGCACTTTTAATCCTCTGTAGACATGAAGTTTTCCCCTGTTCCAAATTGGCTGGCACCTCCTGAAGTCCTTTAAAAGCGCCTACTCTCCAAAATGCACCCTTTCTTGAGAAGGCAGCAATTCAGTCTTGCTACCGCAGCGAATGTACTTTTTACCTCCAGTGTGGAGCTGGCTTTACAACACTGATATTGGCCCAGGATGTGGTGCTTGTCTTTCTCTAGTATGGTTTGTCAGCCTCTGCTTCTGAAAAGTCCTCTGGGTGGGGAGGCCACTGCTCAAGCTTGGCAGGTGTCCCATTCTGGATTGATCTAGTCATTCTGGGATTGTTCTAGCGCTTGGGATGAGGTCTCACGAGGAATGCTAGGGAAAGGAACTAGTCAGAAATATTGAGATATGGGGGTCTAAGGCCCTTGATATCTCAGAGTGTACATGGGATTGTCTCTTTTTCTTCAGGGAAGCAAGTAAAGACTGAAAATAGGTCACTGAAGCCTGACTTCTGCCCCACTAAAGCTATGAGTTGAAAGTTCCTGCCCATTGAAATATCATTGTCTCTTCACCCATTTCTTGAAACCAAGCATAATCATTCCCTTGCTAGCTTTATCTCCATTGGCAGAACGAGACTTCATAATACAGAAGAACTTAAGATGCACATATTCTAGTCGAGTGATTTGAGAGCAGTCATGCCTTGTCTGAACATTGCAGACCTTTCCTTGATACTCATGCAGTGTCCTGTGCTTCAGCCCTAAGACACTGCCTAGTTCATAAACAACCTAAGAGGTGTATAGTAGAGAGCATAGGAGAGGCTCTTTACTGGCTCTTAACAGCTTTTGGCAATAGCTTCTGGAAGGGGTATTTAAAGGGCTTGGTTTTTGAATAGCAAAATGTGACCATATTCATGTCCAGATCATCTGGAGTCAGAGATAATTGGGGACAGAAAATAACAGGTTAGTGTCACCTTGTTCCCTGACTTCCTACAAGTTGACTCTTGGGCTCTCAGTCTGCTCGACCTGCTTATCAGCCAAGAGCTTTTATATATGAGTTAGGTCTATGCCTTAGTGATTGATGTTTTTTATAAAACAGGAGGGGAAATCTCAGTGGGAAAATAAATACTTTGAATGTTATTTCAACAGTTTTGAAAAGAGCACTCAGTCTCAGCACCTTAGTAAAGGAAGATATCAGTATTTTGTCCCTGCCTTATCCAAGAGTTGACAGGCTGGTCTTTACTTAAAGTGATAAGAAGGAGTAGATGTTGTCACTGTTGTTGCTCTGGAAAGCAAGACCTATAAGAAAATTAGGGGAACTGCCTTTTTTCTCTGCCTCAGCATAATCATGTTCAGAGTTTGGGTCTGAAGCACTAGGATACATTAACCTAGAAAGTTGGTTCGTGTATGAGTACTCGCTTAGAAAACCGTAATGCCAGGGCAGAATGAATAACCATCAGGGAACCTGTCACGTAGAGACTGGTATCTTTGGGTCCCCGGTCACAGGGCAAAGCAAAAGAATGTCTAGCCCTATACCGCCGGAAACCTCAGCTTCCCCATATGCTATGATTTCAGAATCCTAGAGGTAGCAAAAGGGTTTAGGGACTCTACACTGTTGGTAACAACTTTTAAGTTTAAGAAAATTTGTTATACTACTCACTTGGGTTCAAAAAGTACTTTTATGCCTCCAATAGTCTGGCATCCTGTAGAAATCCATGTATTACTCACTAGACACTTCATGAGTACTGATGGGGGGGAATGGTAGGGACAATTTGGTGGTGGTGGTGTGTGTGTGTGTAGGGGGGGTGGGGGGAGGTGAATAACTAGGCTTTGCCTTTGTAGGACTTACATTCTAACAGGGAAGGCAAGGATCAAGTACAAAAAAAGAATAATGGAGTACATATAGGTACTGTGGAGGCACAGATGGGGGTGCCTAACATCAGGAGGGGTTGGCATTTTACCAACTTTGTAAGTGTCTCTTTAAGGCATCCCACTGGGTCTTTGTACCTTGAAGTGCCATGCTTTCTTTTTTGGAATCACTGCCCTCCCTGGCAAAGGAAGTGAGTAAATTTAGCTAATATTTTGACTCAGCCAGCCTAAGTGGTTGTATGTTTGTGTTGTTTTTGTTACCCCAGGAAGAGGCACCATGTGTCACAGGTCACTCCGGAGCAGATGCCAATCTTTGTGTCGATGGGCAGGAGCTGACCAGCCCTGCCTCTCTTGGTTGTAACCATGCTGTAGTGTGTGTAAACATCCTACACTCTCAGCTGTGAGCTCAAGGTGGCTGGGAGAGGGGTGTTTACTCCTTCTACCATGGAAAACGTCAGCTGAAGAAGGAACAGTCTCTTCACCCACAGATCGGACAGTGTGTGACCTCCCTAGTCAGCCAAGGCAGCACCCCAAAGGAGAGTTGTCCATCAGGCCCCTGGGTTTCACTTCCCAAAACCATATGTCATGCTGAGTAGACACGTCTCTCAGTGACCACAGAGCTTTCGACATACTGGGAAAAGCTGGGCACATGGCTACCAATGCTCTTTTTTTCTTTTTTGTAAGTTTTTACTGTGAACTGAGTGATCGTTTACATGGGAGAATATCAGCTTTATACCATTGTTTCATTGCAGTGATAACAATCTCCTCTGTGCGTCTTCATTCAACAGTATTTGTTTCCATTCCCTATTTTGTTTGTTTTTCTGGTGGTGGTTTTTTGTTTTTTGGTAGAGGGGATGTGCTCAGAAACACTCAGGAATATATAATAATTTAAACAACCAAAGGGCACATTCTGCAAGCCTGCTTTCTAGCTTCCAGCACCTAGTACCTCTCTTTCCATGAGTCCAGAGTCTCAACTCTGCCTCCATCTCTGTCTACCAGTGCTTTTGATCCTAACATTTGATTCTGAAATTCCAATCCAGGAAAACTCCTATCTCTCTTTCCCCTTCTCTGTCCTTCCTGAGGTGGAGGGGAAAAAAAAATAGGGTCATTACCTGTTTGGGAGCAGGCCTGAGAGTTGGGGCACTTGAGTAGTATCTTCCCAGCGCATGCAATTAACACTGTTCTCAGATCACAGGTCTTGACAGCATTTACTGACAAGCACTGCTGGTGTGTGGTTTTTAGTTACGGTAATTGTTTGCTCGTTTGCAGCTCATCAGGCAATGGGTGATTACTCTGTACTTCAGAAAATTGGCTGTATGTTTTGTGAAGCCTATGGAATCTGTTATTTTTAGTTTGATTTAGCACAACTGGTCTCTTCAAATTCCACTTTCTCTTGGCTTCAAATGTGGAGAGCTCAGCATTGAGCAGGCTGTTGCCCAAAGCCTGTTTAGGGGAAAGAGTGGAAATTCACTGTGGTGATTGCTGAGTCGGTTCTTTCCCTCTTACCTGCCTCTCCTTCTACCCCACAGGAGGAGGTACGCCAGTCTGTGACTCCTGCTGAGCCTGTCCAGTATTACTTCACGCTGGCTCAGCAGCCCACTGCCGTTCAAGTCCAGGGACAACAGCAAGGCCAGCAGACCACCAGCTCCACAACCACCATTCAACCTGGGCAGATCATCATCGCGCAGCCTCAACAGGGCCAGGTCTGTGAGCTGTTGAGGATGCTCACCCAGCATCCTCCAGTGTGGAACACTGGACTAGGGCAGAGAGGCAGCTTAGTCATTGTAGAACCCTGGATTTGGAGCCTGCAAACCTGGACTGCTTCTTAGGTTCAGCCACTGAGATGGAGTGTCACCCTCATCTCTCCAGGCTTTAGTTTCCTCATGTGTCAAGTGAGGAAAGTATTGCTCCAGGATCCCTATAAGTTCAGCCTTTTTTGAAGGGAAAAAAATCTAGAATGCCCCTAAGCAGAGAACTGTGATTCCTGTAGAAGGCATTAAAA
Source organism: Chrysochloris asiatica (assembly GCF_000296735.1). Classification (NCBI taxonomy): domain Eukaryota; kingdom Metazoa; phylum Chordata; class Mammalia; order Afrosoricida; family Chrysochloridae; genus Chrysochloris; species Chrysochloris asiatica. The sequence goes on from NW_006408624.1 coordinate 9,923,975, forward strand.
ATGGATTCTGTGCCTGCTGTCTTTGTGTCTATCCCAGAATTGAAACATGTGCCCTTAAAAGGGTGGTCAGGCCTTATTGCCAACTTGCTTTACTCTCCTTCCTGCTCCCTCATATCTCTCTTTCCCATAGTTCTATTGAGTGAGCTGCTCTTTTTAACAGTAGTAGTCAGAGGGGTTTCCTCTCCCTATTGCTATGGTTGTGAGAACAGTGCCATCCATGACTGTCAGCGGTTTGTGAGAGGCTTTAGAGAACCCTGAGTTTTGAAGGCAAATCCTGCTAATCATTTATTTATCATACAAATGTTGAACATATTCTCTGGGTAAAGTTCTAAGCATGAATGAACCAGTCCATGTTTTCAAGGAACTCACAATCTAGTGGTGGGGAGGCATACTTAAGGATTATACCATCATGTAAAATGTGTCAGAATTCTGCACAGGGCATTAAGGAGCACATCAAAGGGGCACTTAACAAAGACAGGATGGACGTGATGGATGAGGATGTCAGGGAAGGTTCCTGAAGGAATAATGAGTCTGAGAGGAGGGAGGTATCTCAGTAGGAGAGACAGTACAGTTACTGACTTGGAGGGAGTGGTGGGAAAGTATAGTCAGCATAGGGGGACAGCTGGGCAAGGCTGAAAAGGGAGGTAGGACACTATCCTGGGAAGTCTCATGTATACTGTTCTGCTCGTTTATCCATATGCTAAAATTTTACTGAATGCTTGCTATTTGCCAAATACTGGACCTAGGCAGTGATGCCTCTAGGGGATCTTCTTTGGCTAGTGTATTCTACTTTGCAGTGGTGGGAGCTTTACCTGCCAAAAGCTTTATCCCTTTACAGTGCAAGTTTCAAGGAAGTCTGCCAAGGCTGCCTCTGATTGGCTGATTATGGTCGCTGTGCCCAGACAGCAGGGCATACCATAACATGATTTGACAGCTGCCATGCTAACACAAGCCCTCCTTTTCTTGAAATGATGTAGAAATACCTTGGAAATCCTCTTGGGAAAATTGATTTGATATAGTACAGTGATGAGTTGGCAGCATGGTTTTTATTTTAAAGTTGGTGAGAACTCCATCTTTCTTATTCTTTGCCACCCAGACCTGCTCAGCTTAGAGCTAATGAGGTTTGTTAGGATGGTGAAGTTGGCCCTCTCAACATCTTCCAGCTGTTGTTTGGCTGTCCTGCTGCTTCAGGATGGCCTTGTGCCATGTCATGCCCCCCCTTGTTGTTACATGCCGTCAAGTCGGTTCTGACCCATAACGACCCTATATAGGGTTTTTGAGGAGCAGCTGGTAAGGTTGAACTGCTGACCTTGCAATTCAAATGGCTTTGCAGTCTGACACATTAATCCACAGTGCCACACCAGGATTCCAGACCTGTACTAATGGATATTTCAAGTTAAGTCCAAATATCCTTTGCAGGACAGAGTACATACTGAAACAAAGTTACTAAGAAAGCACATTTTAAAAGTGAATTCTGTATTTTTTGCCATAAAATTAGAAACTCTTACTCCTAGAAGTTTGGTGGATAAATTAAGTTGAAAATCATGGTATGAGAATGCAAGAGCTATTTCTTACTGTCTTACCCCACTGCGAGGACTTTTACTTATATCTTTCTGTTGTCTGTATTCCCCACCCTCCTCCAGTTTGTAGTCATTTCTCTTTACCTAGTAATCCCTTGAGTCCTTACCAGCAGTCCCAGAACATAATCCCTTCTCTCATAATTTTAGATGCATAGTTTCAATGTCCAGTAGATCTCTGCAGCCACAATATAAGAACGTCAGAATAGCAACATGGATTGAAGTCTGCAGTCCATTGGGACTTACAGAGTCCTCCTATTGAGGTGATTCCTAATTTGGAGTAGGGCAAGATCCCGTCTCTTATCGGAGGATTGAGCATGCAGGTGCAGTTCTAAGCAGCCCCTTCCTTGTAGCTACCACCAGGGCATCAGGCCAGCCTCACTGCTTGAGGTAGTCTGTAAAGGTCACATTTAGAGCTGAAGTTTGGAGATTTGAAGAAATGGAGCAAGTTTCATAGAGTTGCAGTCTACTGATCTGTGAACACAAATCTGCCAAGTCTTATCTATTAGTCTGAAATTCCTTAAAGCCAAGATTCTGGTTTTTAGAGAGGTAAAGATCTTACTTTATTAAATTCTATTAAACAGCTGCACTTAGGAGTCCGCACAATTCCATGTCCTAGCAGAATTCGTCTCTCCTGTAGGAAGCTGCTGTGGACAGTCGCTCTGCCGTTTGAATAGGGGTGAAAGCCAGTTTGGGTGCACTGAGCTAACTTCAGGAAAGTACCAGTGGTTTATTTTCCTTTCAGTGTCTTGGCATGCTAAAGGAAGAAGCCTAGGACTCTCACAGTAATAAATTCACATTGACTCCACTTTCCATTTAGTTTTGCCTCCCAGACTCACTTTTTTTAGACTGGATTTTAACCAGTTCTCAAGCCAATTAACATGGCTGCTTTTGAATTTTTTTTTTTTTTTTTTAAGTGCATAAGCCTTACTATTATTAAAAAGGGGTTGAGAAAAGTTGCAACATTTTAAGGTATACGTATTTTATGTTTGAGGCCTAAGCAAATATTTTGTACTATAAGCCTGAAAAACTGTTTGGCTTTCCCACCTTTATTTCAAAGAACAATGCTAGCTATGCTCTAATGTTGAGATTTCCTCCCAGTTAGCTGTTCATGATTAATCCTTTAATAATTTTACTGACCCTGAGGCTCAGTCTGTCTTCTCGTGACTCTCCCTTCCAGACCACACCCGTGACAATGCAGGTTGGAGAAGGTCAGCAGGTGCAGATTGTCCAGGCGCAACCACAGGGTCAAACCCAGCAGGCCCAGAGTGGCACTGGGCAGACCATGCAAGTAATGCAACAGATCATCACGAACACAGGAGAGATCCAGCAGATCCCGGTAAGCCTGCAAAAGCACCATTCTCAACTCTGTCACAGAAAATACTGAAAGATGCTGTGTTACATAGCTTTTTTGTCTCCTTCACTCCATGTCACTGTTCCATTAATCCAGGTTCACCACTATGGGGCGCTACTCTCCATTTCCCCTCACTTCACATACTCACAGCAGCTATGTAACTAACAAGTTCATGTCAAGGCCCAAAGGTCATGTGAGGCAGTCCTGTCTTTTGATTAGCGGAGAGTAAGAGGGAGGTGTGTATGGAAGGCCATAAATACACTTGTTGCATATTCATGAGTCAGTTCCCAGTGGAGCCTGCAGTAAAGTGTATTTTTGGCTTTCATTTAACTTATCTATTCCTTCACTCTGGACTGCTGCTTCCTGTATGCCTGAAGGGATTTCATTTCTTAGATTTGTTGGCTTTTTTACTTGTGCTTGTAATTTTGTAAAAATAACCTTGTTTTAACACTTGCAGTTTGTACATTGGTCACTTTGCTACCAAAAACTGAGAAGTGCGTGACATGACAGTCCTTTGTTCCCACCCTGCCCCTCTTCCTGTTGTCGATGAAATGTAGAGAGGTCTAGAAACTCACTTGGACTTGATTTACCACTTTCTGTTTGAAGAAAGCTGGAAAAGCACCCTCAGCCCTGTTGTAGAAGCTGCTCTGCTGATTAGCGTAGTGGTTACGAATTGGGCTGCTAACCTCAAGGTCAGCAGTTCGAAACTACCAGCTGTTCCACGGGAGAAAGATGAGGCTTTCTGCTCCTGTAAAGATTTGCAGCCATGGTGGAAACCCTGTGCAGGGTCACTATGAGTCAGACCCAACTCCATGGTACTTAACAGCAACAACTTTTTATTGTTAGCACATAGTAGTCTGAGAGCAGGTATACACTCATTTTGTCTCCCTCTCTCTATGGTTACTTCATTATTTCATCCAACAAACCCAAGATCTCTCTTTTGAGTGGTTTTTATTTTTGCATATGAAGGCACCCAGATGATTTGTGCCAGAAAAGAATTTCAGTGATGGCAGTGACTTTAGCTCAAGTTTTTAACCCCTGGTGCACAGGTCTTTGGTCCATCAACTGTGTTGTAGAATTCATGACTTGTCTTTACTGGTCTCAGACACCTTCTTCAGGAGTCTACATTTCTGGGCTCTTCAGGCAGCTTCTCAGAGTGTTGCTCATGATGGTGATAATCTTCAGGAAGGAAACATGGTTTCTGTTTAGAAAACAGTAGTGGTGTGCTTGTTTACTCTAATTAACATAAAAGTGCTGTGAAACTCCCCAGACCTGTTGTCCCAGGAGAGAATTAAGGAACAGACAATCTTAAGCTAAACCTGAAATAAAAGATCCTGGCTTCTAAGAATGACTAGGAATCATTGGACTCACAGTTTTTCCATCACATAAGGGTTTCGGCAAAGAACTTCTCTTTCCAACTAGAAAATTTTAAATCCCTGTGGTTCCCAGTATACCTGTCTTCACTCTTGAGATGAGTCTTTGATCCTGTGATCCTTAGCTGGAGTTCGGTGACTGCTGGGACCAGCCACTATCACTTAAGGCAGATGAGATTTCCCAGCCTTTTGCCTAGCTACCTTCATTCCCACCAGAAACTTAATGTTGCCTGGAATTTAGATGGGAAATTTAGACTTGGCACCACAACCTCCCAGCAGTTCCTCTTGTTGTATCCTCAGGAAAGAAATGACTACAGCTCACAGTACTCTTGCCCTGTTTCCTTTAAACCGGGTTTTTAACAAGTTTAGATTTTGTTCTTCCGTTCCCTCCCAAAACTTGATGCAGATTGGCAATTCTGAAATGGTATGTCTTTTGGAGATTCAAATCTTCGTTGAAGTTGTGTATTTCAGAGAGGCAGTTTGCTTTAGCATACAGGAGTGCAGCTTCACTCCATCAGCATTTTCCTCTGGAAAGTAAAGCGTACTGCAGTAAGGTTTGTTCTTGAATACAAGGGGAAAATTTGCTCCAAGACAAAGAGGCAGGACCCTTGAGTGTCAGCCTCATCAATCTCAGGAACCTCCCTCATAACAAAGGCAGGGGTGGGCAGGCACTTAGACTTCTGGAACCTCTTCATGCCCTAGTCCTAAGTCTGGGTGTCTGCACCCCTCCTCAGCTGGCCACAGTTCTCTGACATTGTAACGGCCTGGGCCTCTCTTTATCCCCAGGCTAGGAACACTGGTAGTTTCATGGTACACTGAAGAGTTAAGAGCCTGAGTTAAAGGCTTTTAGCACACAATTAAATGCAGCTTGTGATATTATTGTATTATCTGAGACTTAATCGTAAGCTTGAGGGACTCTAAGGGCATTTGTGTTTCTTTGGTTTCCCATGATGGGGGTTTCTGTGAAAGGCTTATTGATTTGGCTTCCCCTTGGGACGTGTTTGGCCAGAAGCTAATGCTGAACACCAAGGATCCTGAAAGTCCCGCAGACCCCAGTTGGTTCTGTTCCCCAGGACAGTGATAGTAAAACAGAGCATCCCTTTTTCTTCAGTACACAGCATGGGGTTGGGCAGTAGTAGGGTGATACGGGTGATGGTTGACTTTTTTGGCCTCTTGCTGGACACTGGAGGTCTTCACAGAATCGGATCAGTTAGCCCCAGACACAGGACGGAGAAGTACCCAGATAGAGGGGAAAGAAGCCCACACTTCAAGGTGCAGGTATTCTGAGAATGTCTAAGACAAGTTGTGATACAACAGCAAAGAGTCAGCAAATGATGAAAGCATCCTTGCAGTTCTCATGCAGGAAACAGAATCCTCTCAGAATTTGTTTCCAGGTCCAATCAGGGTTGGGTGGGATGTTGTGATTTTGCTTGTTTTGACCTCTGTTAAAGAGGAGTTTTTTGTTTTTCCCAGGTGAGCTGCTTTGGAGGGATTGGGTGTGGTGATGGGTAACCAGCATTTCTGCCTATGGAAACTTGGCCTGTTTGAAGTTGCATTCAGTCTCTTGTCTGTTTGTCTCTGCCCTGTGTCCCCAGGTACAGCTGAATGCTGGCCAGCTGCAGTATATTCGCTTAGCCCAGCCTGTATCAGGCACCCAAGTTGTACAGGGACAGATCCAGACACTTGCCACCAATGCCCAACAGGTATGTGTCCCAAAGATGCAGAGCTTGAGTTGGAGACCAGCAAGAGCTGAGCTGATTTCTGTCTGGAAAGAGGTCCTCAGCGTATAACTGTCTCACCACTTCCTCTGTTTGCAAGGACCACCTTCACATCTGCTCGGCACCTTATGGGACGGGGTAACAAGAGGATTTCGTTTCAAAATGCTTCTCTTTTCATCCTGTTCTCTAGGGCTAAAGGCAGGGGAAACCTTGAGGATGTGTGAAGAACGCCTGTTGTATGGATGTGCCTGTTTGACTATGGGAAGCATTTGGACAGGTTCCCTAGTGAACAGGCTACGTTTCCATCTTTAAACTTGAATAGCTGTTGTGTCCTGGTACCTTCTGTGCCCTTTGAAAAGCTTAGATTTTATCCCCTTCCTTGTCACACATCCGTGATCAGAGTTATTTGCCCTCTTATCTCTCATTCCTTAAAATATTCAAGGCCATGAGTCACAGATACTAAGGACTACCTCCTTGGGTTTGAGGGGCAGGGGGTATGAGCATGATTTGCAGTGGGTAGGGATGCTGGTCAAGGGGAGGCATTGTTAATGGATTCTTTTGCCTCAGACCCAAAAAAAGCAGCAATCGTTTAAGAGCTGGACCTGTCTGGCCCAGTTGCATTTCTGGTGATGTATCTATTGACAGTGGTGACAGAGCTGAGTTTGTAGAGCAGGTCTCCAAAGATCTCATTTGGAGGAATGAGCCAAAAGCAAGGCTTCTAAGTTTCATATAGTCTCTGGGATCTTTAAAAGGCTGTTCTAAACCAGTTTTCCCTGGCTTGCCTGAGGACTTGGACTTTTCCATAATTTCCTTGGGGCTTTCCAACACTGCTTCAGATCACAAAGACTGGGCACACTCTTGGGTACTAAACCCACCCCACTCCCCCACCCCCTTTTTTTTAAATCAAACTTTTAAGATTCTTCCCTGGGATCTAAAAACCTTTTATGATATGGGTGTGGGACAGAATGAGAAGGGAAGTGTTATCCAGAGGTCAGTTTGGGGAGCCAAAAATACAACCAGAAAGTGGGGAGAGTTGGATGTACAGAGAGGAGAGGAGCAAGAGAGAGGCACCTGAGGACAGTCAAAGTCTCTGTAAGAACAGGTTATAATCATGACAGCATGGCATATACTAAGGGTTCAACAAATGTTTGCTGAATTTATTTTGAAAAAGAATCATCTGTTAACAGATTTTAAAGGTAAATGAAACTCTTCTCAGCTGATATTAGTGGCAATCCTGAGGGCCATAAGGCAGTTAACCTGACTATCTTTGGAGGCTATTTTCAATTCATCTGAGGTTCGTTCCTTTATTTGGCAGACAGTTTTTGAATGCTTGCTTTTTCACTGGCAGTATAAGACAAAGCTTCACTCCTGCCTTGGCGTCTTGTACACTAGTGGAAAGAAAAAACGGAAATACGGAATAATAATAATAGTTTCATAGTAATCCTTTCATCCTTTTCCCCTTAGACTCATGGGTAGGCCTGACAGGATGTTTTTGACCATAGTGAGGACACCTGAGAGGACAGTCCTTACCTGGCAGGTTGGCTCTGATGATGCAGGACATGGCACACAGAAGACACTGCTAGCCAAATGTTCCGTAGACACGTACACACTCACACATACTGCAGTTGTCTACCAAGCCTCACTTCTACATGTCAGGAAATTTATTTGAAAATTCATTTAAATGAATTCTCATACAAGATTTTAAATATATGTGATGAAAGTCCTGCCCTCTCCCTTGTTCAGGGACTGTCTCCTCCTCCCTCTCTTGGCCCAGTGGGTGGCACGATGTTTCTCAGGAAATAAAAATACTTCATAGATTTGCTACCAGGGCAAGGCCACCTGCTTGCCAGGGTGTTACATATTCCAGTCAGATAATCTGGGTGATAGGGGTTTGGTTTGGAGCCCACCTTCCAAGAATGAAAGGGACTACTCACCATTTTGCCCAGTATTTTTTAATCTGGCTTCACTGACAGAAAGGCAGGCCTTTAGGGGTCCTGCCTAAACCATAGCAGGTGAGCACCTAGCAGCTCGATTTTCCATTTGACTTGAGCCTCCAGCCTCAGGAAGATCTTGGGGGTGTGGGTAGAAGGGTCTAGGAATAGGCAGACATTAAGAGTTGGGTGTGGAAGTTGTGTATTCGAGTCCTCCAAGGTCTCTGTGTGCCTCTGTATTGCCAACTCTGTAGGGAGCCCTCAGTGCTTGGTACTGGGAGAGGGCTTCTTTTTTCTGCTACTCACCAAGCACATGATGTGTGCCAGGCCTCCCTCTGGGCACTGGATGTACTTTATGACACTCTCGGCAGTGGGCTGATGGGTGAGCTGAACATGCCTACTCTATCATCTTGATTTCTACAGATCACGCAGACAGAGGTCCAACAAGGACAGCAACAGTTCAGCCAGTTCACAGATGGACAGGTAGGGCATCCAGCCCCGGGCAGGGTCAAGGGAGTGGTGTTGTGGGTGGGGTATCTGGACTTGGATGATTAGGACAACTGCTCAGTTCTTTAATAGTAATGAACCCCCATAGAAATTGTTAAAAATAAGTAGTCTTTGTATCATAGATTTATAGTCTTGTGGGAGCTAAAAATAATCTTCAACATTGTATAGCTCAAATTCCCATTTTGCAGATGAGTAAACAAAGCCCCACAGATGGGTATACCTTGTCAGACTTGCTCATCTGTTCATTATAGAGCTAGGACTAGAATGACAGTCTCCTATTTCCATCTTGATAGCTATTTTTTCCTCTTAAACTGTGCTGCCGCTTAATAGCATGGATTAGCAGAAATGCACGGCATATGTGACCTCTGAACTCCCTCAGTGCTCAGAATTCGGTCTTTCTAAACGCTCTCAAAGAAGGAGTCTCCCTGTCCCTTCCCCCTTTCTCCTCACCCTAAGGCTCCAGAGACCCTGGGGACACAACAGGATGATATAGACAAGCTGATGTTTTCTGCTGCCTGGAGGGGAGAGGAGCCAGCAAGAGGACCTGCCTCAGGGGTCTGTCAGCATCAGGCGCCAGGCTCATGTGCTAGGGCTCCTGTAGGCTCTTGGTTTCTTTTGGAGGCACCTGAGAAACCAAGTGACTCGTTGGCCTAGTTTTCCTAAGTGGTCGTATTAGCATCTTCTCCAGTCCTCATGGGTCTTGGCTGTAGTGTTTAGTCCTGTCTATCCACCCTTTCAACAAGGCCCAGGTTGGAAATGCAGCGTCAGTTTAGCTTTAGCCTGAACCATATATTTGGAGGAGAGGAGAGGAACAGTGAGTAATCTTACTGCCCCTGCCAATGAAGATTAACAAGAGTTGGGGAAATGCTGATTTCCAAGCTGCTGGTACAGTCGCTTGAATTGCTTGTGTTTGTCACAGAAGAACAGCGTGCAGTAAGCTCCCGCCTCTGAGCTAACAGGAGAGGCAGAGCCCAGAGAAGTGAAAGCGACAGGAAATTCAACTCACTGCACCTTTTCCCTGCCCACCACACACACACACCCTCACACTGGGCTGGCGCCTCCTATGTCTGCTGTGCCCAACCCCAGCAGAGCTCCACACCCTCTCCTCCCTCTGATGCCTTGCAGTGGGTGGTGGTTGAAGTATCTGGTACCCCAAACCAACTCGAGGCCCATAGGGAGCTGCATGCCGCTCTTCCAGGGGTGACCTCACTTTCTCCTTTCCACCCCTCGCAGCAGCTCTACCAGATCCAGCAAGTCACCATGCCTGCAGGCCAGGACCTTGCCCAGCCCATGTTCATCCAGTCAGCTAACCAGCCAGCCGATGGGCAGGCCCCCCAGGTGACCGGCGACTGAAGGCCTGACTGGGAAGGCCAAGGACACCCAACACAATTTTTGCCATACAACCCCAGGCGATGGGCACAGCCTCCCTCCCCAGAGGACCCGGGCCGACCTCAGCGCCTCCTGCAGGCTAGGACACTGGTGCACTTGCCCCATGCCTGGGGGCTGAGATTCTCCAACAGAAAGATGCAATATTTTTTATTTCCTTTTTCCCATTCTCTTCCTCCCCCCACCCCCACCCCAAGGAATCAATATTTCAGTTTGTTGAGCTGTGTGTCCAATGCTATGAAATGAACATATTAAATAACATATTTATGGCATTTTCTTGAAGAGTGGTTGAGGAAATGTTTCTTCTTTTCGTTTTGTTTTTGGTTCTCACCGCTACTTCCTTTTAGGAGCAAATCTCCCCAGAGCTATGTGTTGCCATCTCCTGACTCTGGGAACAGCTGCTGCCCCCAGGATTCGCTACCTTGCTCTGCCCTCAGATTAAATTAGGTGTATGTGTGTACCTGCTTTTTGACTCATGGCCCTCTCTGCACCCCTGCTCTCACCCCAGGACTCTGTATATTTGCATCCAGAGGCCATGGAAACATTCCTTAAACTTAAAAGATGAACTCATTCCCCATGGGGAGTGAATGGTTTCATTCCCAAACCCTTTCTCTCCCAGGGACCCAAGGAGACTAGAACTTTGAGCATTTGCCCATTTCTTCCTCTCCCACCCGGTTTTTATTTTTTCAATGCATTATAAATTGTGCTAGTCTCCTTTGCTGCATGGACTTCAAACTGCATGAAATGCAATAAACCTCATTTTAGATAATTTATAGTCTGGGTTTCTGTGTCTGGGAGCATTCATGGGGTCACTCTGCTTGGGAATGGCTTAGATGATTTGCTTGCCCTCTGGATGAGTGGTTAGAAAGGAGGGGGGCTGTCCAACACTGAGGGTATACTTAAGCTGCATATCTGATTCAAACTGAGATGTTCAGCTGATTGTAAAAGTGATCCACATCAAAATCCACTTAAGGTACCTTCTTGCCTTTTTTCTGGATGACACACATGTGCCAGACTGAGCTGTGCCCTGTTTTGATTGACGGTTGAGAGGACATCTCACATGGAGAAAACTGGCTCCGACCTACAAATTAGGACCTAGATAGCCACCTCCTCCCTCTCCTGCCTGGCACAGACTAGTACTCAGCTGCCTGCTGTGGCCATTCTCACTGTTATGGCCTGTGCCCTGGAGGGCAGCCTACGTCCGTGTCAGGCGGCAGATCACAAGGATTCTGTAGCCAGTGTCTGCCGGTGGGTAACTGCAGCATGTAGAAGCCAGGAATGAACCATTTTTCTTCCCTCCACTATGCCATCCTTACAATTAGAATAAACGCCCCCAAAACAATGCTGATGGAGTCAATTCCAACGCAGCAAACCCCATAGGTGCTACTGCCCCCATAGTGTTTCCTAAGTTAGAATAAATGTTTTGCAGAAGCAAAACTGGCAACGTCTTTCTGTGAAGTAGCTGGTGGGTTCAAACTGCTGTGCTTTCAGCTAGCTGTCCAGTGCTTAGCTGCTGCACCACCAGGGCTTACATTAGGATAAGGCCTGTTACCACAGAAAGAGCAATGAACTTGCTGGGCCCAGATGCCAAAGATACATTCATTCTCTGATAGAAATACATTATAGAACTAGGATGGGGCTGGAGTGGGGAAGAGGCTTATAGTACATGATTTCTTGTCTGGTCCTGATACTCTTAAAATTACCAGATTCTCCGTCACTGTAAGCCATGGTGGTGGGAGGGCATAAATTAGTTTTCAAGAAATACTTAATAAAGGTCAGAGAAGACTACTGCCCTCTTTTCTTCTGCCACTCCCAACTAGGAGATCCTCAGATCTCTTGGATCTGCTTGAGTATCTTGTCTAACTTCAGGTCTGGTCAGTTGTTCCCTTTCCTTTCCCAACTGGGGGTTGGGGTGTGAGTACCTGCTGACCATACCTCCTGGATGCTTTTAATACCTCTTATCAACTATTTCATTTTAATTCATTCAAAGTGTACTTGATTTCATTCCACAAGAAAAACTGAAGTAGTTCACAATGGAAACAGGCACAACAAAATGTTAAGTGCCATCGAGTTTATTCTCACGGTGACCCTATATAGGCTTTCTGAAGAGCAGCTGGTGGGTTTGAACCATTGACATTGTGGTTAGCAGTCCAGTGCTTATAACACCATACCAGGAGTCTAATAAAATACTGTTTTTAAGTACCAAGTCAGTTCCAACCCATAGTGACCCTGTATAGGGTTTCTGAGGAGCAACTGGTGAGCTTGAACAGCCAACCTTGCAGTTCAAATCCATTAACCCACAGCACCACACCACACTAGGACTTCGTTCGGCAGTACATACATTAAATGTGTAACTATACAGAGGGGAAAAAAAAAGAATTAGGAAAAATATAATGGAATAGGAAATCAGGATCATGGAAAACAACACAAATGTATTGGCTATAAAGACCTACATTGTTAGAATTATATTCGTCCTGAGCGTCCTGGCTGCCAAAGCAAAAAGAGACCAGAAAAGGAAGCAAAGTAGCATTCATTTGCAAAGACAAAGATTTTTTTTAATTTCGTTTTTAAGACTTGGGATGTATGGTGACCTTACAGTCTCATCCAGGTAGGTAAAGTTGACTCTTGTCGTGACATGTCTGTAGATGTCTGAGCAGCACACACATCCCTGTAGCAGTGAATCAAGGGCAGCTCCGCTCAAGCTTCAGCTGCTTCTGGTAAAAGCTCTCTTGCTGTTCTTTGACCCATTCCTGAAAGGCCGTGTTTGGAATTTCAAACCAGTCAATGACTCCCCGTTGTCCCCATAGAATACCATTCTTGGAAATGTTTCGATCAGTTGTGATTGGCAATTATCTGTCCTGCAGAGCACGTTCCCTTTAAATTGCCCCGCCAGCAAGCTGGCCCATCAGGCTGTAAACAAACACTTTTGTCTAGCTAGCCCTAGAGAGCCCCTATCTAATACCCAGCACGATCCCCTTACATCCGGAGCGCTCTTCAAACACTTTTTGTAGCACTTACAGCATCCGTCCTCCTGATGATCTTCACAGTGACCTTTCCAGAGACTGGGAGAGGATCGTCATCTCTGTGTTAGAAATGGAGTCAGGAGGCCCAGAGAAGTGCAATGACTTGCCCAAGGTCACTGTGTGAATTAGGGGTGTAGCTGAAACCAGAACATGCTTGACCCCCCTGGGCATGCACAACCTCCTGATAAGGAATTGGAGGTGGAGGCGGAGAACTTATTAGGTGTAAACGGTCTCTTTTTTTCTTTGCACACCTCAATGCCACTGGTTTAGCCCTGAACACATGAGAGTAGTTGGGAGTAACTTTCTTGAGTCTCCACGTGTGGGATGCTGGAGATGGAGGCCCGGGGGGGTGGGGGGTGGGTGCTTGGGGATTAGAAACCTACAAACCTACCATCTAGCTGGCCGCCTTGCCACTTAGTTCTGCCAACTGGCCACAAGGGGGCCATGCTGCATACAGCACCCGCTGGAGTCTGGGCGGTGCCCAGTCCCACCGTCATTCTAATTTGAGATTATTCTGTTATGGGATATGAATGGAGTCCTGGTGTGACACCGGAGGATGAACACTGATCTGCTAACTGAAAGGTTGATGGTTCAAACCCACCAGCCAACTCTCAGAAACCCTATACAGGCTCCCTATGAGTTGGAGCTGACTCGATGGCACTTAACAATAATGGGATATGAAGGCACTCTGGTGACACAGTGGGTAAGCAACTCACCTCCTAACCCCTATCAGCTGTTCGGCAGGAGAAATATATGGCAGCCAGCTTAGGTAAAGATTATTCTGCCCTATAGGGCCACTAAAGGAACCCTGGTAGCTTGGCTGCTAACCACAAGGTCAGTAGTTGAAATCTACCAATCAATGAGTAGGAGAAAGATGAGGCTTTTGACTCCTGTAAAGATTTATAGCCTTGGAAACCCTATATAGGGTCACTGTGAGTTGGAACTGACAGTACACAACGACATAGGGCCACTATGTGGAATTGATTCGATTGACAACCTACAATTACAATGGTTATTCTTAAGCAATACAGCTGTCCCCTTCCCAATGGGCACTAGATCTTAAACCCCCTTCCTGATAAGACCCTTTTCCTTCCTAAAGCAATATAGTGAGGGCTGGAAACACTACCCTCTCCAGAGTTTTGTATCAGGGTAAGTGTTGAGGTTTTTAATAAGGACTTTCTGGCAGCCCAAGTTCATTTAGGGCCTTCTGACCTCCCCAGCTTTATTTCCTTCCATTTTCTCTCTTCCCCACCCCCTGCATGGTATAATCCTGTCACAATTATTGGTCCCTTAACTCATGTTTTCTGAATGTGCTGGCCTCTCTGCCTGGAAGGAATGCCCTTACACTTTGTTTTCCACTTATTGGTCTCCTATATAGCCAGTCTCTGGAGAAGGATATTGTGTTTGGTAAGGTGGAGGGTCAGAGAAAAAGAGGAAGACCCCCAGCGAGATGGATTGGCCAAGTGGCAGCATCAGTAGGCTCAAGTGTGTCAACTGTTGTGAGGTTGACCCAGGACTGGGCAGTGTTTCATTCTGTTGTACGTAGGGTTGCTATGATTTGGTACTGACTTGATGGCACCTAACAACAATATAGCCATCAAGACCCAGTTTAAATGGCCCTCTCTGAGAAACTTCTAATTCCTCGAGCAGAGTCAGCAAAGACCTCTTTGTTGCACCTATAGCAACTTCTACAACCTGTTTCTATTTTTTTTAATGTGTTCCTTTTTTTTTTTAAGCTTTCATTGTATATTGAGTGAAGGCTTGCAGGACAGATCAATTTTACATTCAGCAGATCACTGTAATGATTACAATACCTTCCATGCACCCTTAGCCAACAGTATTTACCTCTGTTACCTTTTATTTTTTGATGTACACAACACTCCACATCATAAGTATATATTTGTTTAAATGTCCAAAGGGCACATTTTGTAAGCCAGCCTCCTGTCCGCAGGCACACTGCTTTTCTTAGTCCATGGGCTTAGAGACCACTGCTGCTCTGTCTCTGTATGCCATCACCTTGCCTCCGCCATCATCTCTATTGTCGCTGCTTTTCTGGTTAGGATCCCTCACTCCTCTCATGTTTCTCCATCTTGATGGTCCTAGTGTCCCATTCCTGAGACAGATAAACTGCTCCCCTTTTAGTTGCACCTTTTCTACATTTACAGTTGTGACCATCACCATTAAAGCTGAAAACAATTGCTCACAATTGTACCATAAAGTCTTATCCCCCTCATTACCAGACCCATCTGGACAGAAGATAAATTATTCAGTTGAGTTTCTGTCTTATTCCCTGCGTTCTGACACTAAACACCCTCATGAAAACTTGTAAGCCAGCCACTTCATGCCTTTATAGCCCCCAATTTTGGTAGCTGAAGTTTAACTTGCCCACTGTACTGAGGAGACATGCTTTATCCTTGATATGGAGAATCCCTCCCTATTTGATCAGAATTTTGAGCAGCCTCATCCATAACCAAGGGTCCAGTTGATCGGGTTGTACCAATTTACTCTTACTCCCTGTATCATACTTCTTTATCTTTACCTGGTCAAATTCTGGTCACCAAGGCATCCATGCTAGGCCCAATGGGTACAACCTGTATTGTTAGTGCATACATACACAGTCATTTAGCTAATATTTCTTTGACACTTCTATGGGCATTGCAAATACAGAAGGAAGCAAGCCAGATGAGGTCCCTGCTTTCATGGTGCTTACATCTGGAGGTGGGATAGGAGTGGAAATGGGGCAAACCGACAGTAAACACAATACTCAGGTTCTGAAGACACTCTGTATTGCTGTGTTAGAATTTTCTGTTTCTGTCTTCTTTATAGATTGTTCAGCGGCCTCTCGTACCTCCAGGGCCCCTCATGGGACCATGGCACCAAAAGGGCAGTAATAATTAGATGAGTGAGTGAGTGACCGTGAACCCTATCCTGCAGCCAAACCACAGTCAGGGTCTCCAACACACCACGCACATGCCCACCTCTGCTCATTGCTTTCTTACTTTTTTCTTGTTGTCATGGGCAGTGACAAAATGCTATGGAGGAGAATCTATCTGAAATGAGATACTTAAATGGATAATCTCATTTCCTTCTTACATCCACATTAGGTAGGCATTTCCCCCATTTTTCAGTAAAGAAGAAGCTGAGGCTCAGAGAGGTTAAGAAATTACTCATGGGCTTCAGTTGGTTGAGTGGGGCCCAATGTTCCAAGAAGCCCCTTTCCCAGGCGGTCCAGCTAGCTCAGCCCCATGGCCTTGTCCCTCTGTCTATGATTCTTGCTTCAGATAGTGAACTTGCTTCAGAAAGTTGCCCCAACCAACTCCTGAGTAGAGACTTAGCCTTTGTCCCACAGCCCCAGCCTCCTGTAAGGTGGGAAAACAAGAACAGAAAGCTATCAAGAGAGCATACAGCTATGAACAGAAGTAACTAGGAGTATTAGAAACGAAAACTAAAGTTGCTAACACAGAGGGGGGTAAAAATCAGTAGATGGGTTAGTAAACTAGATACAGCTGAAGAGAAAATTCATGAATTAGAAGCTAAAACCGAGGAAATCTTACAGAACCTCTGTAAGGAGGCATCTGATCACTTGGGCATGGGCAACTTGAGCATCACCTCCTCACAGCCTCCAGATGAGTGCTGGACCTGCAGCCCAGGAAGAGGGGATAGGAGGACAGAAGGCAGGCACTCAGGAGGAAAGAGACTGAGCTGGGGCCCAACTGTGCCAGGCTGAGGAGAGATCTGAAGCAGCCCTGAGCCTCCAGCCTTTGTTTAGAACCTTGGCCCTCCATTGTACCCCTCCTTTCTCTGAGCTTCCAATCCCTCCTTCAAGCCCCTACGTTCTCCCTGTCAGCAAAGATCTGTGGGACAGACACTTTCTAAGATTTTTGTATGTGTGAAAATCTTGTTATTTTGCCCTTTCATTTAAATAATGTTTTGGCAAGGTATGGAATTCTAGGTTCACAATAACTTGCCCTCAGCACTCTAAAGATGCTATTCCATTGTCTTTTGGCATCTGCTGTTGCTGGTGAAACGCTTACTGTCAATTCAATTATTGGGTCTTAATAGATAAGCTATCTTTTCTTTCCAGTGGCTTTTAGAATTTTCTCTGTATTTTTTAGACTCTACACTTTGACTACAAGGTGTCTAGATGTATACGTTTTGTTTTGTTTTTAAAGATATCTTACTAGGCAGTCTATGGCCCTTTTAAACTAGAAACTCATGTCGTATTTCTGAAAAGTGCTTAGTCACTCTTTCCAGTATCTTCTTCTGGAACGAATAATACGTATGCTGGAGTTTCTCATTCAATCTTCAATGTCTTTTTTTCTTTTTATTGTTTAATCTATTGCCCTATGCTGGGTTCTGTAAGATTTCCTCAGTTTTTAGCTTCTAATTCACAAATTTTCTCTTCAGCTGTATCTAGTTTACTAACCCATCTACTGATTTTGTTTCCCCTCTGTGTTAGCAACTTTAGTTTTCATTTCTAATATTTCTAGTTACTTCTGTTCATAGCTGCATGCTCTCTTGAAAGCTTTCTGTTCTTGTTTTGTAACTGCTATTCCTTTCTGCATCTTCTTGAAGATTTTAACTACAATAAACTCTCAGATTACTTCATTATCTCTACATACCTAAGTATGAATTCTTCTATTAGAGTGATGTCTCACAAAGCATGGCACTTCTTAATTCTTTGAAGTTTATCCTTGAGATCTTTTCCACCCATTTTCTTGATTGTGCCCTGGGCTGTGGGAGCCACCCTAAAGGATGAGTTCTCAGTTCTCAGTCTCTCAAACTGTTTAGAAGTATACCAGCTCCAATCTAGCTTTTATAATAGGGTCTTAGCTTGAGGTTTTTACATGGCGTGGGTATTGACTCCTGGCCCCACATCCCATGTGAACAGGCTTGAGGTGTCATACTTGCTAGGGGACTATTTTCATCCAAAGCCAGGGACAGGTGGCTAGCAGGCAGAGATATTTAATCCTGTTCCTGGCAGGCAGTGCTTTCCAGGCCAAGACTTTAAGCAGGACACCTACTGGAGCTCTCACCACACATGGGGTCTGCAGTTTTGTGTATCATCCCTGCTGGAACACAGAAATCCCTTCACAGGTCCAGCTTCAATTCCTGCTTACCACCAGGAATTCCCTCTCATTTCTGCTACTTAGAGATTGCTCTGTCTTGCTTTTGAGTTTAGGTATATATTTTTCATTTAAAGAACTTCCCCAGAGTTTATCTTGCATATCTTATATTTGAAGGAGGAAGAATTTCAATAAATGTTGGATCAAGCTTGACCTGAAAGTCCCCATTGGTTTTCTGAGCCTCCATCCACGTCACTGAGCCCCTAGCTTCTTTTGAGGCCCCATTTTTCTCCTTCAGCCCCCATCTCTTTTACTAAGTCTCATTTCTTTTCTGAGTCCCCCTCCCTGCCACTCAATCTTTAGTCCCTCCTACTGACATCATCTCCTTGGGAGTCCTCATCCAAGTTTCTCCCACGGGTGTGGGAACATGGAAGCTCTTTTCCATTGCACATTCAGCAACTCAGAAATGTCATTTGTCCTCATTTTCCAACCAACACCATCCTTCATTGAGACCATGAAGTCTACCAGCAGGTCATAGTTGTGTTGTCTTTTGCTTGGTCTTTAGGAATTGAGGTCAAGAGGAAGAATCCTGAATTCTGGTGGCGGAGAAGCAGCACAAGAAGGGATGGCTTTGACCTTCATTTCCATACCCCCTTCTCCCTGCTGTGTCTCCTCCTCCAACCCTTAGGATCAATGGGGGTCCACTTTCGCTGATCTCAGCAACACTGCTCCCTCTCCCCGTTCTATGGCTGGGAGCTGGCTGCTTGTAGGCTGGGGAGAGCTCAGTGGCACACCTCGATCTGGGGGAACAGATATTCCATGGGTCCCTCCAGCACCTTTTACATGCTGGGTAGCCCAGGTTTGTCCTTTCTCAGTCATACCAGGAAAAGGAAGCAGGCCTTCTCTTCCTCCTGCTTTTGGAGGAGATGGAGCACCAGAGGTCATTACCCATGAACACCCTCCACTCCAGCCCCTCCTAGGAAGCCTGCCCAGGGAGAAGAGCTGCAAGGACCAGGGAATTGCCCCAGCATCTCCCCCTTCACCTCTGCCACTCCAGACATACGCCTGAAGATGAGCAAGAGCAGTGATTCTTGTTAGTACAGCTCCGTGCATGGCCCCGGCTCTTACATGCATTTCACCTTCTGAATGGCGGCCAGGGAAATGGGGAAAGGTGGAGCGACTTGTCAGAGGTCACCAGCTAATCTAGAGGCAGAACCAGGACTGGAAGTCCAGCTGTGACCCAGAGTGCAGTGATCTTTCTGCTCTGGACACTGCTACTGGCCCTGGGCAATGGAACTCCCTTGTTAACTCCGAGTGCTACCAAGAGAACCACAGCTTCTGCAGCATGCTCAGGTTCAAGTCCTGGCTGGCTAGACTCCCCATTTCCCAGCATGCCAAACTGGAGCCTTCAGCTGACATTTAAGTACCCCTTACTTTTCCTCTCTCATGCTAGCATCCTCCCCATCCCACCTACACACACACACACACACACACACACACACACACACGCACGCGCGCGCGCACGCACGCATCCTACAGCATAAGGGTTAAGGACTATACTATGCAAGTTGCTTCTGAGCCTCAGTGTTTTATGTGAACCGTACAACTTCACAGGGTTGTGATTCTGAAACAGAAAATGCGAGTAAAGCTTCCCACACAAAGTCCAGTTTTGAGTGGGTTTGAACTGCCAACCTTTTTTGATTAGCAGCTGAGAGCTTTCCCGTTGAGCCACCAGGGCGCCTTCTTTAATAATAGCAGTAGGTATTATTGGCTGTACTTTTCTGCTTTTTAAAATCCTCTCCACCCTTCAAAGCTCAAAGTCCCACCCTCGTCTCCCCAAAAGTGCCCTCTCTCATTGTCTGTGACAATTTCTCCCTCCTTGGACCTCTAGTAGTCTTTAGAATGGGAAGAAAAGCCTGCAGGAGGGGATGTGTGTGAAGGTGGAAAACGTCTGGGCTGTGGGGAAGGAAGAAGCTGGGGACCCTGACCTCTACTCTAATTCTACCACAGCACCTCTGCTTGAATGGTTTTTACACATGGGGGCACCACTTCATGATTTTATCCATTAAAAAGATTCTATTGTGTGGCACCAAAGAATAAGTACTGAACCTCAAGATTGTTTTATACTGCAAATGGCGGTTCAAACTCACCAGCCACTCCTTGGAAGCCCTATACAGTGTTGCTATGAGTTGGAACCAACTCTCTGGCACTTAGAACAACAACAGCATTGCTAATAAAGATTCCTGGTGTGGTGCTGTAGGGTAAGCTCAGGACTGCAAGTTTGGTTTGAACCACAAAGTTGGCAGTTCAAACTCATCAGTCGCTCCTCGGAAACCCTATACAGGGTTGCTATAATTCGGAACCGACTCTCCTCCGGCACTTAACAACAACAAACATTGTTAATGAAGTCTGAAGACCACCTTCCACTCCTGGAAAGGAATCTGAGTCCTTGGTTGACCTGAGGTCAGAGTCAATGACAGACCTAAAGCTGGTCCTAGGAACCCAAGTCCCAGTCTGTTCCTCTTCCAAACATCACTCTTTTCAGACCTGTGGACCCCTGTCCCTCTTAGGAGTAAGTCTTAAAGAACAAGGACTGAGGTACCTAGGGATCTCCTAAGCTCACAGCACTGCCCTGGTCTGAGACCCCAGAACACCGTGGGTGACTGGCAGAAAGAAAGTTCTGGGCTCACCAAATGGCTGTGCATCCTTTGATGAGGCTCAGCTTTCTCACACACAAAGGGTGGTGCTTTGCACTAGAGGGGACTTGGCACACAGTGGGTGCTTGACAAATGGGAGCTCTCTCACTTCCCCCCTTCCTCGAAATCAATACGCCTTCCATTGATGGATGCAGGTGACAGTGATGGATTATAGGAGATCCTGGAGCCCTGCCCCCTTCTCATTAGTCAGAGTGGGGAAGGGACTTGGTCAGGCAGTGCCATGGGGGTGTCCAGGCAGAGCGTGGAAATGCTGGTGGTGCTACTAGAGAGGGAGGTGAGGAGAGTGGGTGGGAAAGAAGTTGCTGAGGATGGGGTGAAGAGAACAGGTGGGAGAGAGAGGGTGGGGAAACAGCATACACACCCCTCCTGTGGAGGGGCTGAACACACACAGTCCTCCAGTGGGGGAGCCTGAGACAGCTGTTTGCTCAGAAAAGTGTCTTAGTCACTAAAGGCTACAGTGGGGAAAGTCTGTCCTCCCAGTCATGTCCTGGGAATCCGGATGGGGGCAGGAAGGCCGCTGGGTGACCCTTAGATTGGCCACCTGTCCTCTCTAAACTGGACTTTCTCCTCTGCCTCCTTCACTCCCACGTAAACACCAAAGACACTTTGCTTAAAGCCTCTTGGGACCATTTCCTCCATCCCCTTGTCCCTGGGGAAGAGTTCTGTGTCTCTCCACTTTGAAAAGCAGTTGATCTGCCTGCCCCTCCATTACGCAGGCCACAGTTCAGGGAAATTCTTCATGAGATCTCACTCCCAAGCCTCTAGTTACAACCCCAGTCCCTTTGCCTCTGCGGCCTTTCAGGGGCTAATCTGGAGCTGGAGTTGGAAAAGAGAATGAGAAACCCTCTTCCTGAATAAGGGCCCCTTCACAGGGAGAAGGGACCTTTGCAGTCCCCTACATGGGGCTTCCTGGAGAAGGGAGGCCTGGAACCAGGGCGATTCATGTTTGAGAATCAAATTTCCCAAAATGATGGGTAATTTCTAATATGGGTATTGATAAGGGCAGCCTGGGTTTGAGTTCAGAAAGACCTGCCCCCCCCCCCCAATATCACAACTACTTTCCCTGCAGGTGGGACCTTGGACAAGAGGACAGTGCCCCACATCTGGAGGGTGTCTGCCTCAGCTCAGACTGGGTTAGCCCAACCCAGGCATGGTGCGCAAAGCCAGGCCCTGGGTTTCTAGTTGCCAGTCCAGGGTCAGGGCATCACCTGCCCAGGGGCACTAGGCTCTGGCCCTGGGTGCGTCCAGAGTCAAGAACAGCCTTGGAGATCCAGGTCAGACCCACGTTTCCCACACCAGAAGGCACTCCTAGCTAGGCAGGCAGGAAAGGGTCACTACGGGGGTAGTAGCATGGCCCCCCAGCCCCCCAGCCCCTTCCTTGCCTGCCTGACAACAGCCCTGCTTCCCTCCCTTCTCCGCTGGTGCTCAGCAGATCAATGCTGCCTTTGCTGACAGCTGAGAATCGAGCTTGCCTTCCCACCTCCTCCTCCCCCTCCCACTCAGCTCTGTCCCCCGAGATCCTCGCGGAGGAACCGGGAAGAGTTTGCTGCGGAAGCGCTTCACCCTAGGGCAGGGCCTGCAGAGGGAATGGCTGGTGTGGTCCCTGCTTTCAGCCAGTGAGGAGGAAAGGAAGATGGGAAAACCCAAATTACCACCCAGTGCAGGACTGGGAAGGCTGAAGGGAAAGGACCGCCCCTTAGAGCTTGAGAGAGATGGAAGTCAGGCACTAAGAACTTTCCAGAGGAGACTGGGGGGCGGGGGGGGGGCGGGGTGTCTCCCTCCTTCTGGGTGGGATTCTGTGGGCATCCTACCACAAACGTTGGTTCTGTAGCAGACCTGGGACCCTCCTGCCCTGTCCCTCACCTCTTTGGACAAAGAACAGCATGTATCCCCCTGGCCACTCTGTGCACATACCAGGAAAACCGCAAAGCTGAAACAAACCTTGCAAAATTGAGTAACAGGAAGAGTGTTTAACTGAAAAATTTCTACCCCACAGCTAACAACACCTGCTTGTACACCCATATGTAACCAACCTGTATATAAGCTGACATTTTCAAGCACTCGGGGTCAGAGTGGTTTAAGCAATAGCTGACACTCTGTCCGCCGGCAATAAACCTTGCTCTCCTGAGATCCGGGACTGAGTCTCTTACTCTGCGCCGCGCCATAGCAGTTCGATGCTCACCTCCCAACACCTCTTAAGCCCTGAATTTGGCTGCCTGAGCTGGGAGCGAGGCGCGGGGGACCTCCGTTCGGATAGGCAGGGAGCACGTCCCCTCCATCAGGGTATTCCCCTTTTGGGGCAAGTGGTCTAACTGGGAAATTCTTCTGGAGATGACAAGCTCAGAGAGGGTAGAGGGTGGAAGGGAAAGCTGATATAGGGAGACCCACCATGCTGCATACAGTCTGCCACCACGCCCCAGGCTTCAGGTAAGCACAGGCTATCTGCCTACCCAGCCACACCCTGCACAACGAGCAAAGGGCATGACCCAACCAGAATACACCTCACTGCTGCATCACCACATACTTCATTCTCACCCACAGCACCCCCATTCCCCCCACCTTCACTGACTCAGTCCCCACCACTTTGCAACGTCTCAGCCACTCACTGCGTACACCAACTATTAGACACCTCTTCAACCCTTCACGCCTAAATCCTACGACACCACGTCCATCCTCGACCGCAGCCACCACTCCACACTCCACTCCCCACTTTCCACAAGTACACATCAGGCGTCCCACTCCAACCTGGCCTTCAGGTGCTCCCCCCCGCACACACACTCACTGCCCACCACTTGCATGCGCCCAGCCTCTCTGCTCTGAGCGCTGCCCTCGCGGGCCCAGCCACGCGGGCCGGGCCGGTCACCGGCTCCGCGGCCCGTGCGCTTGGCCCGACCGCCTTCTCCGCGCCGGTCCCCTCCCTCCTCCTGGCCTCGCTCGCCCGCTCCCTCCCGATTTGGGAAGGCGGCCGCGGGGCGGGAGGAGGCGGGCGGGGGAGGAACGGGGCGGGGGAGGGTGACATGTGAGCGGCGCGCCGGCGGCAGGTGGAAAGGCGAGCGGCATGGAGCGCGTAATAAGAGAGTTGGAGTCGGAAAGAGCCGCCCCAGTCGCCGGGGAAGCGGGCTGTCAGTGCGGGCTCCGGCGGCCCCCAGGCTCCGAGCGCCCACCCCCGACCCCGGAACGGCCCTGGCTCGGCC
>NW_006408624.1:9948060-9962509 GCF_000296735.1 Chrysochloris asiatica
GCTGTGCAGAGCGAGCAGGGCGAGGCGGGCGGGGGCGGCTCCCCGCGTCGCCACGGTCTCCTGGGCAGCCCCCTGCCGCCGGGCGCGCCCCTCCCTGGGCCGGGCTCCGGTTCGGGCTCCGCCTGCGGTCAGCGCTCCTCGGCCGCGCACAAGCGCTACCGCCGCCTGCAGAACTGGGTCTACAACGTGCTGGAGCGGCCCCGTGGCTGGGCCTTCATCTACCACGTCTTCATGTGAGTTTGCGACCCCACGCCCCTTCCGCGACCCTGCGCAGCCCCATCCCGAACCTGGGTTTCCTGGGGAGTGAGCACCGCCAGGGATCCGCCTCCTTCCCCCCACCTCTATGATGGACCCCTATTTCTTTCCCCGCTAGGCGTGAGCCCTGTTTTTTATACCCTGAACCTGACCCTAACTTCTGTACTTTGTTTGAAACGGCTTCTTTTCCCGCCCCCCTCAACTTCTTATTTCCATATCCTGGTCTCCAACACCTGCTACTCTTTCCCAGGTACCCCTCACATCCAGCCTCTTCTTCCCCCAGTCCTTTCCCCTAAAGTCTGGAACTACTTAAGTGGGGCTCCACTTTCTTCCCTTCTCTACCATCCCAAACACAGAGTCCCACACACTTTCTGCCACCCCCTACCCAGCTCTGACGCTACTTCGCGATGAGCTCCCACCTGCCAGCCCCTTGGAGATGGCTCCTACCGCAGCCAAGGGTTGGCCCCTGATTGTAGGTGTTTAGGGTCCTGTGGCCCACATGGGTTCTGACACTATGTGCTCTGTTGGACTTTATCTGTCTTCATTCTGTCTTCCCCATTCACCCTCAACGTCCCAGGGCTCATGGGGCCTCCCCGCCTGCACTGCCGGCTTGGCCTGCTCGCTTGCCCAGCTAGCTGGCTTCAGGACCAGGCCTGGCTCTGGACGCAGGGGAAAGAAAGAGGGGAGGGGTAGATTAGGAAACAATGACGCTGTTGGCCCCTCCTCCCCTTCTCCAGGCTCCTACAACTTTCAAAAACACTGACCCCTCTTGGATGTAAAGAATGAATTTTGGCAGCTCAGAGCTCAGTCTTGGGGGACAGCCTGACCCAGTCGGGAACATGAGAGGCCCCGCAGATATCAGTTGAAAGGCTGGGCCTGTGGCTGGGACGCTCGGAGGTGCCCGAGAGAGAGCCCTCCACTCCCTGGAAACTATGCTACTATGAATCCCCCTGCCATCCCCAGAGAGGCCTCTGCTCTTGGGGGTCTCTTAGGTGGTCCACCTGCATGTCCAGCAGTTCTTCTGCCTGTCTGGCTGTTTCTCTGCCCAACTGAGTTTCTACCTATGTGTGAGTTGGCCTGTCCATCTCTCACCTACCTGCTTCCATCCCTCTAGTGCCCTGTCCAGTTACAGTTATCTATGTGTCTGTCTGTCCATCTTTCTAGTCACCTGACCCTCTCGCTCTGCTTTTGCCTATTTCCACCTGCCTTTTGGTGTGCTTGCCTGCCTCTGCCCCTTCTGAACAAGTCCCAGGGAATTTCCCAGGTGAAACGGGGGAAGGGAAGGACCCCTGACACAGGAAGGGGTCAAGGAAGCAAATATTCTGAGTTATTTAGCATCTAGGGTAGCAGCCTTGACTTCCTGCTGGGCTAGGCTCTGGGCAGAGTTGAGATTGCTCAGAACAGAAGGTCAGACTTTGAGTCAGGGTTCAAGGTTAACCCACCCACCCACTGCGTCCAGTTGCTTCAACTCATATTGACCCTGTAAGACAGAGTAGGCAGCCCCATAAAGTTTCTGAAACTATCTTTATGAAACTAGACTGCCATATCTTTACCCTGTAGAGTAGCTGGTGGGTTCAAACTACCTACTTTAACACTAGTAGCCCAGTGCCTAACCCACTGCACCATCAGGGTTCCTGGTTCAAGGCTGTCATTGCTGGTAAGTGTTGTTGAGTTAATTCTGACTCATAGCCACCCTCTTCAGGGTTTCCAAAGGAGCTCTGGTAGCGTAGTGATTAGTAAATTGGGCTGCTAATCTCAAGGTCAGCAGTTTGAAACTACCAGCGGGTCTGCGGGAGAAAGATGAGGCTTTCTGCTTCTGTAAATATTTCCAGTCTCGGAAACCCTTTACAGGGTCGCTATGAGTCGGAATCGACTCCAAGGTACACCACCACCACCAGGTTTCCAAGAAGCAGCTGGTGGATTTGAACTGATCACCTTATGCTTCACAGTCCAGTGCTGATCCTTCAGCACCACATCATGTTCAAGGTTAGGGTACCCTAATCTTTCTCTCATATCCATTTGGAGGGCCTGGGATGAATACTTATGGCTCCAGAAAGGACCACTTAGAGTGTGATGCCATTTTAGTGCAGGAATACAAAGTTACCACAGAGTCGGGAGAGACAGAGTACATTGTGATGTCCTTGGCCACACAACCCTTCAATTGCTCACTGAGGGGAGACACTTTGTGGAGAGCTGCTGTGTCCCCCATGGGCTCCTCTTGGGAGGTGAGTTTTCCAAGGCATGGCTGGGCCTGGGCAGGCCTTAGCCCCCAGGCCTGGTCTCTAAGCACTCGTGAGAGTCACCAGAGGTGAAGGACCCGCTGCTTGTCCTATGGTCTGCCACTGTCGCCTTCTCTGGAAAGGCCTTCCCTTCCTCTCCAGGAGCTAAATCCGCTGGCACCTTTGCCCCACATCCTGCCCTTTCTGCATGCCAGGAATGCCCTTGTCAGGGGGAGCTTCTCCTGACCACTTGTCTCCAGGAGCCCAGGGCTGAGACATTCTTTGGGAACTCTGGTAGAGGAAATGCAGTATGAAAACGGCCAGAGGTTCACATATCTCAGGAAACTGGTCATTCACCTTAGAAATTAAGGGATTAGCAACCTCACCTCTGGCATGCTGTGTGACCTTGGACTGATTGCTGGTCCTCTCTGAGTTTTAGATGGCCAGGTTGCCACAGAGATTGGAAGCCCCAACCTGTGGGCCTCCTTCTTGGATGAGATAATGGGTGGGAAAGAGCTTGGTAAATTGCAAGGGCCTGTCTGAGTATGAGGGATAGTTGTTGGGGCTGGGGAAGGAGCCTGTGCAGAGCCCTCTCCTGTTTTTGAGGCACTCCAGATGTGGGGTTTCTCAGCCACTCACTGTAGGGTGTTGTGTGCATTCTTGCCAAGAAGTACTTCCTGCTGGTGGACTTCTATTCCTGCTGCTGCACTTTGGTCATAGTCTTTCTCCCCTTCCACCGTCTTCCTCAGGCGCCCAATGAGTGGCATTCAGTGTGTGCAGTTAGCTAGGACCCCCTTCCTAGGCACTCAGACCCTATCAGAAGAAACTGGGAGAGAGGGCTCAGGAAGGAGGGTGTTGGAATGAGCAGGATCCATCTGCTCTAGGAGATACTTCCTTCACACTGGTCAGCGATTTCCCTATGGGCCTCACAACCTGCCCAGAAGTAAGTCGGGGCCCTTGAGGAGTGGGACCTGCTGACTCCAGACTTCTCTTTATTGAGATCCAGAATGAAGGATCCCTGGCCCTCTCTAAGCTTCCCTTCCTCTTTTTAGGTCCTTGTTCCAGTCACCAAGCCCCTGTCCCCCTTGCTGCACCCTGTCCCTGTTTAAGCCTTCAACCCCTCACAAGCCCTGCAATGCCCACCTTGTCCTCCGAGGCCACTGAGGGATTTGGGAAATGCCCGCTCTCTGGCTGTACCCACTGTAGGGCCACACCAGCCTCCCTTCTGGAATTAGAGGGCCCGTCTCCCTCATTCTTCCAAGAGGCTGCTGCTCCCAGCCCCCGCTACACAACAGATTTTCTGTGTGTGAAGGTTTAAGGATCTGTAAACATCCTCCCAGCAGCCTTGTCCCCCGGGTCAGAAGCTATGGGAATGGGAAGGGGAAGAGCTGATGGCAGCTCCTGGGGGGTGGGGGGGAAGACTCCTAATCCTGGTATCCCTGAGCTGCCCACCCCTATTTCTGCTTGGGTCAGGAATAGCCCAAGGAAGGTTACCCAGAACCCTTAGGGACTCCTGTTAAATTGGTTTTCACATAGTTAGGGCCCCATTTGCTTATGTGGAAACTAAGACTCTAGAGGCCCAAGTCACATAGTGAATTAGTGGTGGATGCAGGGCCAGACCCCAACACTCAGGACTCCCACTTGAGGATCTTGCCCTTTGCTCCTGGGCCACCAGGCTTGGCTTTTGGAATTTGAATGAAATTTATGATTGTGGATGTAGCCCCTGCTTCCACTCACTGCAGCCTTCATCTGGAAGCAAGTATTGAGATTCTCCTCATTTGACAGGTTAGGGGACTGAGGATCAGGAAAGGGTACCAGTTAACAAGGAAAAGCTGGGTCTGACTCCAAGCTGTCTTTCTCCTGCACCCCAGTCTCAGCAAGTCCCTCGCCCCCACCCCTTGCTCCTCTAATCCCCCATTCCTGTATCATTTATCCTGTATTCCCAGCACTCAGCATCTAGGCAGCAGGGGACGGGAAGTGATAGGATTTTGTAGAATTGAATGAAAACTGCCCAACCCCACCCAATGCGATTACACATTTGTTGTACACAGCTTGGCACAATATCCTTACTCTCTTATCTGTCTGTCTCATGTACGCACGCGCACGCACACACACTCTACAACATTAACACACACACACACCTATGGAGATTACGAAGGCACACGCATCCATGGAAAAGAAGTTTAATCCACCTCTTCATCCCCACCTCATTCACAGACGCACAAGCATAGACACACACCCTAGGGCCTAACAGAACTAGCTGCATTCCCTGAGGTTTTTGCCTTCACCTATCCATAACTGCAAGATTGAGCCTCGGGGTCTGTGTGTATGTGTGCATCCACCGTGAAGGGTGTATCCCTGTAGCCTTCTGGGAGCATCTAGTATGTGAGCCTTAGAACCACATGGGAATGGGTATCTGCCTTCTTGGAACTTTGCTGCTCTTTGCTTCTCCTGACAGGCCATCCTAGATCATCCTGTCCAATCCTGCAGTGGACTGCTAGGTATACCAATGCACAGAAAGGAGTATACTTGGCTAAGTCACCTAGAGAGTAGAGCTATACCGGCAGCCAGCTCCCTGCCTCCCAGATCAGGACTGTAAAGATTTTCCTAACCCCAACAGATACGCAAGACTCATGCTCTGGGAACTGTGCCTTGTAATTGGGAAGATCTTTGTGTGTGACCCCAATTTTTGTGCTGCTTCTTTTCTGCCCTTTCCTTTTGTTTGGTCTTTGTAAGGAGAGGAAGATAGAAGGCCATTCTGTCTGCCTTCTATTCATTCCTGAACTGCCTTCCGCTAGTTTTTGCTTCCTCCACTTTTTACCCCAACGTTCCTTTGGGGTCAATGGGGCAGATTAGCTCTCTCATAGCCTGCCTACCCAACTCCAGTACCATGGTACATTCATACCTTTAATTGAGGAAGCCCTGCTGGATGTCTAACTTTACTCCATATAGCTGCAGAAACCAGTCTCCTCCGAATATTGGAGCCAGGATGAGTGTTTCTTGGGCTGATGGCAGCACTTTGAGTGGGTGATTAATTTAAGGTTCTCTGAGCCAGTTAAGGGAGCTGAAACTCCGTGGGGAGCAGGGAGAAAAAGACTCTGCAGACAGACCAAGGCCCTGCCTCTGCTCTAAAGGAGATTGGATGGGGAACTTCCCCTTATCCCCAGCTTGAGGTTTTCTCACACCCTCCCTCATGTGGGTTAGGGGACTCAGTCTCTGACGGGGTGGGGGAGTGGAGGTGGGGTTAGGGGTAGGGTCCTTCAGGTCCCTAATGTAGCAGTTTTGGGGCTGGGATAGGAGAGTCAGGGGAATCTTTCATTGCTCCCATGGCTGTTCCGCCTTAGGTTAATCCAAGTCTGACAGATTTGGACTTAATCCTAATTCTTTCCTTACCCGTCATGTGTCCTTGGGCACGTTAACTAACCTCCCAAGCCTTAATTTTCTCATCAGTAAACTAGAGATAATAAATAATACCCACCTCTAGGGGTGTGCAGGCAAAATAAGATCATCATCATGATATTGTAATCATCCTTCTTATTGTCCTTCTCTGGGGTACCCTGGTGAATGTGTCTGGGTGAGCTCAGAAGAATGTGGGAGCAAGTGGGTGTGGGGCTGTGCTCTTGTGTGTTGTGGGTGTAAGCGATTGCTCACGGGGAGTCTGAGGATGTGTCTGTGTGACCTGGGAGGATCCAGTATGTCCTAGGCATTGCACTTACATTTTTTGTTTTGCCTCCACAGCCATTATACCCATTTCACAGTTGAGGAAACTGAGGCCAGGTGAGGGAAGTCACACAACTAGTGAATGGTGGCACCAGGACTTTAACCCAGGTCCCTAGGATGTGCATTGGTTGGTTTCTTCAGTTGCAGGCATAGTGAAACAGGGGACAGTGACCATGCTTGTGTCCTATCCTGGGTGAGTGTATAGTTTGGAGGTTCCAGGGCCTGCCCTGAGCCATTGGTCCATACTGCCTCTTCTCACAGGGGACTAATTGGAGAGTTGGCCTGAGTGTGGTTATACTTGTGTGGGCTGTTTAAGGAAGAGTGAAGTTGTACATGGCATCCGTATGGGCCTCAATGTCAAACCTGGCAGGTAGCCTGGTCCCAGGGAGTTAGAATAAAAGTCATGGAGGTCAGGGGGATAACCCAGGGACCCCTAAGAGAGGAAGGCAACTGCCCACTCTCCTGGGTCTACCTTTCTCATCTCAAGGTGTGTATGTCATCTACGGGGAATGGAGGTAGGGAATCCTAAGATTTTGAAAGCTCAGTCCCAACACTTACTGGAAAGGCGCTCAATTCAAGTCCACCTCACCCCAGCCTCAGTTATTGTTGTTATGTGCCGTGGAGTTGGTTCCGACTCATAGCAACCCTGTACAGGGTTTCTAAGGCTGTAAATCTTTATGGGAACAGAAAGCCTCATCTTTCTCCTGCAGAACAACTGGCAGTTTCGAACTGCTGACCTTAAGGTTTGCAGCCCGATTCATAACCACTACACTACCAGCGCTCCTTCCAGCCTCAGTAGCCCCCTATATAATCCAAAACCAACCCAACCCACTGCCACTGAGTCACGTCCCCCTTATAGCAACCCTATGTAGTGTTTCTGAGACTGCAAACCTTCACAGGAATAGGCAGCCTCCTCTTTCTCCCGTGGAGTGGCTGGTGGGGTTGAACTGCTGACCTGTGATTAGCAACCCAATGCCTAATCTATAGTGACACAAGGACTCCTTAATCACCCTCTTGGGGCAAAACAGCAAAATGGACCACTCAGAGCTGTCTGGCACCGAGGAATGCTGGATGAAGGGGTTGTTAAGTACCGTGGAGTCGGTTCCAACTCATAGTGACCCTGCACAGGGTTTCTGAGGTTGCAAATTTTTATGGGAGCAGAAAGCCTCACTTTTCTCCCATGGAACTGCTGGTAGTTTCGAACTACGGACCTTGAGGTTAGCAGCCCGATTCATAACCACCAGAGCTCCTTGGATGAAGGGGAGGAACCTCTATTAAGGACCTTGAGTTTTTCAGGGTGGAAGATGGGTTTCTCTTCTTCCAGAACCTTCACCCTTGCCCCTTCAGAGGACAGGGCAGCCCTTGGAAGGGCACCCAGGAGGTTGCCCTCTCCCAGTTGAGGTTCTGAGGCTCTGAGAAGAGGGTACTGGTCAGACATCTGGGGCCCCCACTGAGCCCCCCAAGATTCCAGGCTCTCTGGACAGCTCTGTCCCTAGGGAAGGATCTGTGTGTCCTGAGGGTTGGCACCTGGGAGGGGCGAGGAGCAGGAGGGGCAGCCCCAGGCAGTAGACTAATTGGGCTGGGAATCCGTGGGCAGCGCCTGAGGGAGGGAGGCAATGGGAGCTGGGAGCTCAGCGATTCCTTCCCACTGCCTTTCCTCCAGGAGATTCGGGGGATAGTGGGTGGAGTGGGGTCTCTGGTTTAGAGGCTGCCCCCACCCTTCAGGGAAATCTGGGGACACCTCCTGGGACTCCATGAGCATTTAGACCAGACTGGTAGAACAGGGGGAAAGCTAACTGGAAATGAATGGAGCATAGTTCCATAGCAGAAGGGATAAGGGTTAGACAACAGGATGGACTACCCAATAACTAGGAGGTGAAGTATGGCAGATTTTCTGGAATACTGTACCCAATACTAGAGGATCCCTGTTTAACTGGGCCGGACAAGATTTGCTCTGCTAATTGTCCCTGTCAGGCAAAGGAGTGGCGCCTCTTCCCTGATGCCTGTTCCTTCTGAGCCCAACTTTGGGGGGTGGGGTGAGGGTCGAATCAGGTACCCACTGACTTTAGGGCACAGGGTTCACACAGGCTGCATGCCCCCCACTCTCCCTTCCCTGTCTCTCCTCCCTGGGAGCCTCGGGTTTGTCCAGGTCACTGTCTTTGGGTTTATTTTTGCTGGGCTCGGCTGTCCCCTGGGAGGGGAGGGGGTAGGGAGAGAGGAGGGAGAGAAGGAACAGCTTTGTCAGCACAATCCCAGGCCTCTGTGCTCCTGCCATCTCTTCTGGGCTGCTGTCCTCTTCTGGAGGGCCAGGCCCTGGGTGCAGGGGGGGCTCTGCACCCCTGGTGGGCATCTTCACTAGGGGGGCAGGTCTGACAAGTCAGGAGGAGAGCTTTCTACCCACATCCTTTCCCCATACATCCCTGGCCACACAACATCAGAACCAGAAGGCCCCAGAGCTCAAATAGATCCGTGGCTTCATTTCCCAGATGGAGAAACTGAGGCCTGATTGCCCAGGAACAGAGTGCACACAGGGGCCTTTTTCGTCTCCCCCTCCTTAATAGATGGAAGTTGTACTGGAGCATCTGAGAGCAGAGAAATACTGCTTCCGAGCTTTGCCCAGATCCTGAAGGGAGCAGCTCTTGAATTCATTTATTCATTCATCACATCCTCTGATATCTGAGAGTCGTGACACCGTAGAAGACACAGATTACCATGAGGTGGATGGGTGGGGACGGATGTGTGACCCGTGCAGGAGAGAGGCACAGCCTGGGTCACAACGAAGGCTGAGTGGGACAGCTCCTCCCAACCCTGGCTCCTTTATCCTTCTTTTAAAGATAAACTAGTCTGGTAGCGTAGTGGTTACGAATCGGGCTGTGAACCTTAAGGTCAGCGGTTGGAAACTACCAGCCGTTCCGCGGGAGAAAGATGAGGCTTTCTACTCCCGTAAAGATTTACACCCTCGGAAACCCTGTACAGGGTCGCTATGGGTCGGAACCGACTCGATGGCACTTAACAACAACAACAGCCCTGTTTTCAAAGGTTAGATTAAGACATGGAGAAGTCAAGTCACTTGCCCAAGGTTGTTGTTGTTATTAAGTGCCATCGAGTCAATTCCGACTCATATGGACCCTGCATAAGGTTTCTGAGGAGCAGCTGGTGAGCTTGAACTGCTGACCTTGCAGTTCAAATGGCTTTGCAGTATGGCACATTAACTCACAGCTCCACACCCAAGGTTAGCACAGCTAATAAGTGGTAGAAGCAGGATTCAAACCTATGAAGTGGCTTCCTGTGCATCTGTGTATTTAACCATTCTGCCATGTCACCCATCTGGCCCTAACTGGCCCCCTCTTTTGAATGTACTTTCCCCACAGCTGCCTCACTGGCTCTCCCTCCAGCAGTTTCAACTCCTCTGTATGCCTCTTGAATATGGAGGCTTCTGAGGGCTCTGCCTCAGTTCCCTTCTCTCTGTGTGCACTTTTCAGGGAGATGACTCAAGCACACCTACTACCTCATCTGTCACTTGCTGTGATGACAGTGTCCCCTTCATAGCTTCATCCTTATCTGGCTCCTTGTGTGGCACTGGGCCTCCTCCTTTTCCCTGGGCACACCAGACTCTGCATTTCCCTTCAAACCTACTCCCCTTCCTCTGCCCATTTCCCCATTCTCCTGCCCAAGTTAGAAACCCCCTCCTACAAGCATCCTTTGCGCCTTGCCTAAGAAATGACTTTAAGTGTTCCCAACACTCCCTGGAATGTTGTGCTGGTCAGTGTCCCCTCTCCCACCCACCCCATCATCTTATTGACTTCTATTCACCCCTCAAATCCCACCTCCTCAGCACTCTGTCTTCTTGGAAGCACTACTTGCCCACCCCCATCCCAGACAGGATTGGGGGTCTTTTGATGTCCGTTCTGTGTGTTTTCTCCTGTTTCCCATTGGACTGTGAGATCTGGGTGGGTGTGGGTTGAACACAATGCTTGGCACATGATTGATAATTAGCCTGTGTTTGTTGAGTGACTAAATGAAGGTGGCGTTGAGGGTAGGTAGGTAGTAAGGATGAGAAGAGTTTTTCTGACTAGAAGGAAGTGGGGAAAGGACCCCAGGTCCTCTAGGTGCAGGCTTTAAATTGGAAGATCCCATGAGCTTTATTTGATGGAAGGAGGAGTAGCAGGAAGGGATGCTCCTTTGTCCGGGGATCTGCAGAGTCTGCAGTGTTCAAGGTCCTGGACTGCCTGGCTATGGAGGTGGGTAGTGGGAGGCCACATCCCAAACCCAGCCCACTGCTGTCCAGTGGATTCTGATTCCTATAGGACAGAGCAGTAGAACTGGAAACAGACGGTCACATCTATCTCTCTTGGAATGGTTGAAACACTTAACCGTTTGGTTAGCAGTGCAACGCTTAACCCTTTGTGGAGAACCAGAGGAGGCTATTGAGCATGACAGGGCCAGGCCCTGGTGCGAACCACGACTTGACAGCCCTTCCCATGAGCGGGTGCTCTGCAGTCACTAGGCCATGCTATGTGACCAATGCTATTACTGCTTACATTTTGCAGAAAGGAAATTAAGTCTCAGAGAAGGGAAATACCACAAGCAAAGTTACATAGTTTATCCATGACGGAGTTAGGATTCAAACCCACGTATGTGTGATGCCCAAGTTCTAAATGGTTTTCCGACTCATCAGCAGACGGGTGGTGGTCTGCTGGCCTAAGGCAAAAAGGAAGAAAATAAGAACAACATGAATAACTTTTTCATAAAGCTAAATGTATTCCATTTAAAGAACTGCCTTTTAGTCTGAGATTATGTTCTTTCATTTATGAAACGATGGGGCTGGGAATTTTTTTAATGTCCTTACTTGGCAAAATAAAAAGTTGACAACCTTATACAGTCCCCAAAGTGGTTTTGGAAATTTTACCAGTTCATGAAATCCCTGAGTCCTGGCACCATCCTGCCTTCTCCCTCCTGTGTTCTAGGGCCCAAAGTGGGAGGAGTCTGAGAGAGATGGAAGGGTGGGAAGAGCTAGGAATTAGGGGGACAGAAGAGCAGACAGTGTGGACCCTTTAGCCCTCAGGACCTCAATCCCTGCTCTTCCCTCTGCACAGAGAGGACTGGCCCAGGGCTCTTTCCCAAGTGTGTTTACCCAGAGTTAAGGTTCACCTTCAGTTAAAGGAGCAGTGAACCTACAATTAGCAGACTAGGGTTCACCTCCCACTTCTGCTATTTTGAAGCTGGGTGACCCGAAACAAATGACCTAACCTTTCTGAGACCCTAGCTTCCTTCCATGTAGAGTGACATTCACTATCCGCACCTGCCCACCTCACCAGGCTATCTCCCAGATTAAGGGCTGCAGTGAAGAATAGAGGGATTGTTGGTATTTAATATTCTTATCTTCCCAAGAGACGAACCCTCTTCCCTTGACCTTCTCCCTCACCCTCACCCTTACCCTCACTGGTTTGAGCTCTGAGAAAGAGACTTGAGGGCAGGGGTGGCACATAGGCCCTATAAGGTCAGTCAGACCAGCAATTCCTTTCCTCAGAAATTTCCCATAGTGCTAGAGGCCTGATGGCAGCAAGAGCTCTTGGGATGTCCCTGGGCCTGGAGAACGATATGACCATGATACTTAGAGGTAAAGGGCAATGAGCACTTCCCACAAGCCATGGGAAGTAATGAGAGTCACAGTATAATCTATGTCACGTATTGTGCTGAATACTTTCATACACTACCACATTTAGTCCTTCCAAGGACCCTGCGAGGTGTGTATTATCACTATCCCCATTGTACAGATATGGACACTTGTTCTGGCCACACAGCTGGTAGGTGATGAATAGTCAGCAAGTTGAGAATTTTCTGGGCTCAATCCAGAACACGGAGTGCCCTGAAATCCTCAGGATGTAAGAACTCTGTGCTAGGAGAGAGGGGAGCAGGTGGCAGGACTGCAGCAGGTTGGGGGTGACAGGGCAGGGGTGTCATAGTGCAGATTGGAGGAGACTGAGGTGGGAAGACCAGTGACAAGTCACCTCCCTCTCTGAGCCTCAGCCTCCCTATTACTATGGCTCCCAATAATAATAAAGTGAATAATGAAACCAGTTGCCACGAGTCAATTCGGATTCCCTGAGTACCAGCGTAAACTATGGTCTATAGGGTTTTCAAGGACTGATTTTAGGAAATAGATCACCAGGCCTTTATTTCTTTTTTTAAAAAATGTTTTATTGTGAATTATATGATAGTTTACATGGGAGAACATTAGTTTTACATTCATCCTATCGTATATCATTTCATTGCCATGGTTACCATCCCCTCCATGCATCATCAACCAACCAAATGGTATACCCTGCAAGCCTGACACACACACACACACCCCCCGCCTCCCCTCCCCCGGTTGTCAGCACACAGCCCCCTCCCTCTCTGGGTCTAAAGTCCCCAGCTGCTCCATCTCTCCATGTCGTCGTCTCTGCCTCCATCTCTGGCATTGCTGCTTCTCTGGGTAGGGTCCCGCTCTCTGCTCTTCTCCCTTGATAGTCCCAGGGACCTCCGTTCCTGGACTGAAAAGTTAATCATTCCGCTCCTTGCTACAAAACGTATACCTTTACATTTACAACCCTCACAATCAGTCCTGATAACAGTTATTCACTACTGTATCACAAGAGACCTGTCTGCATTTCCTTTCATCAGCCCCGACTAGACAGATTGGATACTACTCAGTGGAGATTCTACCTTCCTCCACACCCCCTGGATCTAGGTTACCTCTTGAAGGCTTGTAAACCAGTCACTTCTTGCCTTTGTAGCCCCACTCCCCCTTTGGGTAGCCAGTGTCCAAGTTGCCCATCCCTGTCTACTCTGTGTAGGAGGGGGTAGAAATGACCCTTGCTATAAAGATTTGTTCCCTCTTTTGAGCTACTGCATCCATAGGTGTAGGTCAAGTTCATCAAATTGGATCAGATTACTCCTTTTTTCCTCTTCTTCCTTCTTCTAGTTGAGCTCTGATCATTCAGTCATTGAAGCCAGGTCAAGTGGGTATTATCTGCAAGTGTGGGTGTTCTTGTGCATATGCCCTCTCTTCTTATCAGGTGAACGCTTCACTCTCCACTCTAGTCCTCTGTGGCTATGTCACTGACTCTGAGCCCAAGAGTCCCCAGGTCTTGCCACAATGCTGCCAACCAGGTCTCCACCTGGGTTCACAGGAGTCTATTGAACATTGTAGGACTTAGCTTGCAGCTTCATTGCAGTTTTTCCTTCACTTCCCCTTATCAGTGACAGACGTGGTCACCAATCAGAGTGCATGTCTGCTCGTGTATTCCCATTGAGTCTTAGTCTTGGAAGGGGTTTGCCCTGAGGGGACCTGACCACTTGCCTTGATGTCTCCTGGGCGAGCAACATGCTTGTTCTTGTGGTAATCAGTCTGTCTACCTATATTGCTTTGTATTTTTCCTGTCAGTCTTTCTTTCAAGAAGTGTCTTCTGTTCTTTTAGCGGCTCCAGGCTGATCTGCCCGTCTTTTCAAGTGGAAATTTCCCACCTCTTAAGATTCTGGATGCGGTTCAGGATTCCACCTGTAGTCTTATGTAATGCAGAGGCTCCGCAGGAAGCCTCCTTCACTGGGCACCTTGTAGCCCCATTTTAGGTATTCCAATCAATTATAGGCAGAAGACAGACTTACAAGCTTTCTATGGTGATATTTTTGGCCATTTCTTTCTCTCCTCCTCCAATGTCTATTTTATAATGGTATGCAAGGGAAACCAAGATCCAAAAGACAGTCAACCATCTTAAAATTATTTCCCCCCTTTTGCTCATTCCAACCATGTCTCAATCCCTGTATCTAGAGCCCTATTGTTCCAAAGTTGTGCATACATTATTATTTACCTCTGTCCCACTTAACCCATGCAAACCTGCCTAACTGTTCTCCCATCCTCTTTGTTTTTCCATTCCTCTCCCCCTTCTTGTATATTGCCCCCCTCCCCACCACCCAAACTATCCTGCGTCTATTCCCTGCCCTCTGCTTCACCTTCCCCTACCTCCCCTCACTCCACCTCCCAGCAATCAGTAAAGAATCCCCCCCACCCTTTAGTATGGGTTCTTTTTCTTGGTCTTTTACAGTAGTGGTCCTAAGCAGTATTTCTCCTTTTGTGACTGACTAATTTCACTCAACATAATGTCCTCAAGATTCATCCATGTTATGCGGTGGCTTGCAGCTCCCTTGCTATTCTTCAAGGTATCATAATATTCCATTGTGTGTATGTACCACAGTTTGTTTATCCATTCTTC
>NW_006408624.1:9966275-9989277 GCF_000296735.1 Chrysochloris asiatica
GCTGTGCTCTTTGATCTTCATCAGTAAATGTTTTAAGTCTTCTTCACTTTCAGCAAGCAAAGTTGTATCATCTGCATATCGCAGGTTGTTAATGAGTCTTCCTCCAATCCTGATGCCATGTTTTTCTTCATATAACACAGCTTCTTGTTGGCCAGATAGTTGTCCTCCAAATTTCTTGGCAGAGGTGACTTTGGTCGGACTCAAACCTTTGACCTTGAGTTAGCAGAGGAGTGCATTAACCTCAGGGAGTCATTAGTAAATGCCAATTGAGTGCTTGTGTTGATCAACAGAAGAGCTTATCATGCCATCTCTGACTTTTCCTCTCAACAGCCCTGAGGTAGATTCAGCAACATTTGTGGGAGCCAAAACTCAACAGGACTACTTGTTTGCCTGGGTCTCAAAAGTGTTCCACCTTTGATAAGGCTGAAAACTTTTCTGTCTCTTATTTTGGTGAAAATATTCAGTGGGAACAATTTGAGTTTTCTTTCTCGGACAGGTTTCTGCCTGTCAAGTTCTGGCTTCCCTAGGCCTCACTGTACTATTGTTATGCCCATTTTTCAGATGAGGAAGCTGAGACATAGAGGTTAAGAAACTTACCTGAATGTGGATGTTGTTGTTAAGTGCCATCGAGTTGGTTCTGACTCATAGCGACCCTGTATAGGGTTTCTGAGGAGCAGCTGGTGAGTTTGAACTGTTGACTTCGCGGTTTGCAGTCCAGTGCTGATCCTACAGTGCCACACCAGGAGTGATACATAGAGGTTAAGTAGCTTGCCTGGATGTGGATGTTGTTGTTGTTGTTAAGTGCCATTAAGTGGGTTCCAACTCATAGCAACCCTGTATAGAGTTTCTGAGGAGCTGCTGGCGAGTTTGAACCACCGACCTTGCAGTCCAGTGCATTATCCTGGATGTGGATATCAGGCCAGAATTCAAATCCTGGAAGTCCAGCTCTAGAGTCTTACCACTACATACAGACATGCCTTAGAGACTACCGTGTGTTCAGTCCCAACTACTGTAGTAAAGCAAGTATCACAATGAAGCAAGTCACGCCAATGTGTGGTTTCCCACAGTACATATAAAAGTTATGCTTTACTCCTGCTCCCAAATGCTTACATTATGAAGCAGGAAAAAGATAAGGCTTTCTGCTCCCATAAAGGTTTATAGTCTCAGAAACCCTATGCAGGGTCACTATGAGTCAGAACCAACTCCATGACACCACCACCATTATGAAAAAGTTTGAAATATTATGAGAATTACCAAAATGTAACACAGAGACACAAAGTAAACACATGCTGTTGGAAAAATGACCCCCATTGACTTGCTCAAGGCAGGGTTGCCACAAACCTTCAATTTGTAAAAAACCCAGTATCTATGAGAGGCAATAAAGTGAAGCACAATAAAATGAGGTATGTCTGTAATGCCTAACTCACCCTGACCATGGGGTCTGCTGAGAGACTGAGCAGCTTCAGATCCTGCCTGCACCCCAGCTCCACACTTCAGGCTCATTCTTCCCTTCTCAGCATTGCTCATTTGGGAAGTCAGGCCCGGTACTGGGGACAGAGCACTGAATCAGATCCTCTCCTGCTCCCTGGGGTCATGGGCAGAGTGGTAAGTGTCACTTTCTGAGCAACTGCAGTCCTGGGAGGTGCCTCAGAGGAAGAGGCCTGACAGAGGGGTGGGAGTTGGAGTCAGCCAGGCAGAGGGCATGGGCAAAGACCCAGAGGTGAGGCTGCACATGGTGTTTGCAAAGAACTGCTAGAAGTCTTGAGGAAGAGGCTTAAGGAGGTAGGAGGTACCCAGAAAAGAGGCTGGGATGAAAAGAGAATGCTGGGCTGAAGAGTGGGCACTTCCTCAACAAGGAACTATGAAGGAATGGGAGACAGGAGGTAGGGAGTACAAGGCAGATTTCTATGTTAGAAACACCTCTCCGGGCAGATCTAAGAGCAGCAGGCTGCCTCCTGATTGGGTGATACCTAAACCCAATGAGGACCCCTTTTCCCTTTGCCTTCCTCACCCCTCCTGGGCTCAGCCCCCTGCATGAGTCCTGTGGCAGGTAAGGAGGAGTCCAGAATATGGAATTCATCCTAGGAGAACAAACCACCCTGCTTCTATTTCCCTACTGGGCCAATCCAGCCATGGACACTTCCATCTTCTTCCAGGCCATGGTTGGAGATCAGGCTTCTGTAGAGTTCCCCACCCAGGAGGCAGCAAGCTAGGCCTTCCCGGCATCCTCCCTCCAAGGACAGGCACCATCACCAACAGGCAGGGATAGGGAGCTGTGGATGAAGGGACACTGCATGTGGAGGTAGTCTGCCGAATGTTGGCAGTCTGTGGGGACAGGAAAGGTCTGTGTGTGGGACAGTCTCCTGGACTGATAACCTTGAGGTCAGGGTTAGGCCATTGTCTTTAGGACTAGGAATCCCCACAGTGGCCCAGTGGGAGCTCTGGGGTAAGGGAAGAGGCCTTGGTCATTGGGGAGACTTTGGAGGAGAGATTGGGGTGCCCACATAAGACAGATGGAATTCCTGGGTTGGCTGCCCAGCCACAGTACTGACCTTTTAAGCACTTTGATCTTTTTTCAGTGTGTAGAGGCCCAACCTCTCCAGTGTAAAAGCAGAGGGATGACAGAAATTATCTGGTGCAGGGAGAGGGGACAGACAGGCATGATCTGAAGACTCTGTTGTCCCTGAGGACTGTTGGGGCCTGGGTTTCCAATTCTGCCCTCCTCCAGGAAGAGCTCTGTCCTCTCCCAGCCCTCTAATCCCTTTCTCTGAGTGTCTCTCCTTCACTGACCCCCACCTCTGAGCCCCTGCCCACTAATCCTGCCAAGGGCCTAGCCCCAGCCTGCCCTATAGCACTAGGACTTTGCCTACAGGGAAAACTTAGCTGCTTATGCAAACTTTGGGCTTGCAGGAAGGTGTGAGTGACTGAGCTGGGGAATACCTTGGTAGCAGAGAGGGTGGGTTCAGGCCCTGAGAGACTGTCTGGAAAGATCTGGGGTAGAAATAGGACTTTGGGGGTGGTCCCATGGGAGCACAGAGCACTTGTTATTGTCATCATCTTATAATGAGACTCAGAAAGGGAAAATGACTTGTCCAAGGATATTCAGCCAAGAAGTAACTGAGATTGGGCTGGAGCCCAGATGTCCAGGAACCTGGTTAGGATCCCTAGTGGATGCAACCCCAATTCTGAGCTCTAAGTGAAAATTAGCTGGTGTCCCAAGCAAGACCCATCACTCTGCTAGGCCTTGTATATGTATGTGTCTGTGTGTATATATGTATATCTGTGTGTGTATGTATGTCTCTGTGTGTGTAGTGTGTATGTCTGTACGTGTGTCTTTGGGTGTGCCTGTGTGTAGAGTAGTAGGCTGGGGGGCCTACAAACCAACCCTTTGCCCCCTGTGCTCAGGCATGGCTTCCACTTGCCCAACCTGCATCAGGGGTTTTCCCCTTTGGCCTAGCTGGGTTGGAAGAAGAACTAGCCATGGCCGTGACCAAGAGGACACCTGCTAGCTCCTCCCACATTGGGGACTGGCCGTCTAATACCCTTCACATGATAGGCATTGGGTGGGCACGGGGCTGGGGAGAGGGATTTACCCTTCCCCTAATCCTGGGGCTGCAGCCTTCCCTCCATCTGGCCAGGGCTGTGGGAGAGGTTTGTCCCTTGTCCCAAGCTCAGCAGCCTCTGTTCAGATCCCTGGCACCAAACCAGCTCTTCTGCTTGGGGCCTTCCCTGCCCTGCTTGGGCTCCAAACCCTCCTATTATTTGTGCAGAATGGGGACTTGGGAGCTTGTGGCAAGTCCTGGGCCATTTGGGGGCGATGGGGTGCAGTGCTGTGCCGCACTCGGGGTTGAAGGAAGAAGGCCATGTCTGGGAGGCTTAGGGCCCATGTTGGGGCTGAGCTGGAGGGAGGATCTGATGAAGGTGCAGAGTGAAAGTGTTTGGGGCTAATCCTGGGCCACCTCTTCCTGGAGAAATTTGGCTACAAGTCAGGGAGGCAAATGTGTAGGCCATGCCCCTCCTTGCTGGGCAGTAAACACAGCCGTCACCCTGGGAGACGGGCCCAAACATCCCGGTCCCCCACAGTTATTTATACCAAGACTCCCTTTCCTTCTCTGGCTTGGTCTGGCTTCTCCTGAGCAGGGCTGCCTAAGTTGAGGGTCCAGCCCCTTGTCAAGGCAGGAGGCCCCAGCAGCAGGCCTGCACATAGCCCACTAGGGATAGGCCAATCATCATTGCCCAGCGGCCTGTCCCATTGGAGGAACTGGGTCTTTGGACAAGCTCATGGATGCCAATACCAAGACCTGGGTAGAGGCAGGAGATCAAAGATTAAGCTCTAGATTTGTTGCATGATTGTGGACAGGCCGCTGGAACTCCCTCACCTACAACCTCAGTTTCCCTTGGTGTTCAGTGGGAGAAAGGGGTATACCAGTAGACCAGTTTCAGGAACATGAATTCTGACTCAATGTTTCTATGTGTGTCAGAGCAGAACGAACTCTTTTCCATGGGA
The DNA here is from genome assembly GCF_000296735.1 of Chrysochloris asiatica. NCBI lineage: Eukaryota > Metazoa > Chordata > Mammalia > Afrosoricida > Chrysochloridae > Chrysochloris > Chrysochloris asiatica. The sequence goes on from NW_006408624.1 coordinate 9,970,783, forward strand.
TTTCCAGTGACTGAATTTTCAGGAGTATATTGCCAAGTCTTTTTCCTGAAGCACCTTTAGGTGGACTTGAACCTCTAATCTTTGGGGTAACTGCTGAGTGTGTTACATTTCTACCACCCAGGAGCTCCAGGGAGGAGTATAGATACTGCTCTTACCCTGTTGTAAGCAGTGGATCTGGTTCTTTCAATAGAACTTCACACAGAAGTGCAGTATTTAAAACATGAAGCTAGGACTGTTCTGGGTGGAGTTGAAGATAGGAGCTTAAGATCCTGCCCACTTGATCTGTGTGGTCCAGCATGCCAACCTGGAGCTGGCACTCACCCTTTATTCTAGAACATATGCCAGGTAATGCTGGAACTCCCTGGTCCAAACCGGTGCCTGCTTCTAGGGTCCGCACAGGCCTCTTCCCAGGGTCACCCTCCCAAGGACTGTGGGACTTTATGGTCTGAGAGCACCCTGATCTCAAGGGAGCTGTTTGCCACCAATGTAGATGGTGCTTGGAAGAGCCATCTGGAGCCCCTCAGGAGTGTGGATAAAGGACCCAGTGTGGGAAGAAAAGGGGACTCATCATGGGTTGGGAACTGGAGGGTAGCAGGGGCTGGCTGCGGCCTCCCTGCAGATTCCAGCATGGGATTCCAGAGTCCAAGATTTAAATTCAAATCTGGCCTTCCAGATCCTTATGAAAGTATATATGTGTCAAGGTACGAGGATTGAACATACTTTATTGAACAATTTATTAGCTTGATTTAAACGTTTACATATTTAGACTTATGGTATATGTACCTCTATTTGCACTCTTGCCCCAGCCCTGCCAGTGTTAGGGGTGGGTTTGTACTTGGCCCTCCCTCTAACCATTCTCCTCCCCTCCCCCAGCCACCCCAGGAACCCCTTACCCAGAACTTTCAGGCTTCATGAGTCAGTATGAAAACCCCTAGACTGACTGATGTCCAAAGCTCTAGCAGGCCTGGGTCTTCCTGTTCATTCCCCAGGTAGTGTCTGAGCATCTGTCTGGGCCAGCCTGGGGACTGGGGAGGAAGCTGACCTGACCCTGCCCTTGAGAGATGGATCCCACTAAGGTGGGGTTGCCAGGAACCCTGGCAACTCAGTGGTTAACCAAAAGGTAGATGGATCAAATCCACCCACTGGCTCTTTGGGCCTTAAAAACCCAGTAATGAATGATTGTTGTTGTTGTTAAGTGCCATCGCTGCCAGTTCTGACCCATAGCGACCCTGTATAGGGTTTTCAAGCAGCAACTGGTGTGCTTGAACTGCTGACCTTGTGGTTCAAACTGACTTTGCAGTCCAGCACATTATTTACATCCTAGGAGACCCTATGGGGGTTCTTCTCTGTCATCTGGGTCAGAATTGACTTGATGGCACAAACCAAGGTGTGGTGCACAGAGCAGAGCAGAGAGTTAAGGGGACCCCTAGGGGCCTGGAATCCCAACCAGGGTCAGAGGAGAGAGCACATTGTAACCAATTGGAGTGCCAGGTGCCTGGACATCTGGGCTCCAGCCAGATCTCAGCCACTTCTTGACTGAATTTCCTTAGGGTGTGTGTGCAGTCTCAAGGAGCTAGGTTTGGAGATGGTAAACCGTAAGGGCTGAAAGGGGAAGGGGCCAGAGTGGAAGGTGGGGTAGGAGGGGGCTGGTAGAAGAACTGGAGAAGGGGCTGAGTCCTGGGCTCTACAGGAGTGGGAAGTAGGGCACTAGATAGAAGGAAGTGGTCTGCTTCTGGGACCACCTAGCCCATTTCTTCTTCTCCGTGTGCACTTCAGTCTCTTCCTCCCACCATTCTACTGCCTGGAAGGTTTCAAGGAGACACACCTCACCCTAAACCCCTCTCCCCAAAGTAGACCACTTCACATAGGTGACCAGGTGGGAGGCCACAGTTGTATAGGAGGAATACCTCAGCTCAGGGGATATGCTCATTCATTCACTCATAAATAAATACTTATTGAGAATACAACACACACCATTCTGGGTGTCTGGAAGACAATGCTGAACAAGAGACTAAGTCCTGAGGCTAACAATACGGGGGAGGGGTGCACATTAGAAAATGTACCTACACCTGGGTTCCCTATGCCTGTGCCCACACTCACCTGATCCCTGGATAGGGGAACTGTTCTCATTACCCACTTCTTTGTTCCAGCGACCCACCTCCCCAGACAAAGATAGAGGAGAGGATTCAATGTCACCTGCCTTGACCCCAGGGACCATGCCTCTCCTTGGGAAGAACTCAGGCCAGGAAGTCAGGCCCTGCTTTTCCTCACTCACTTGTGACTTTGAGCCCCTTACATGGACATTCTTGGCCTCAGTTTCCTTATCTGTAGAGTGGGTCTTTGGGAAGGTCCTGAGGAGGTGAGAGGGGAGACGGAACCCTGTCAGCTCCAGTATTCCCCAGTAGTGGATGATTCCTTTTGCTGAGGTGCGAAGTGGAGGGGTGCTCACTTTGGGCCAGCCTCATGCATCTTCTCACCTAATTCATTCCTCTCCATCAGCGCTGTGTGATGTATCTTCCCTGCCCATTTTTCAGATGAGAAAACGCGAGTCTCAAATGAATTGCTTGAGGTCATGCAGAACCTACGCGACACTGTTCCTCAAGGAACAGTGGTAGGAAGTTGCTGCCTGGCACCTGCCCCTCCTAGGCCCGTGGCCTCAAGAGTGATAACTCAGTCCTAATGCTACCCCGTCTCCTCCATCCAGTCCCCTTGGGGGCTGGCACTGCCCGGAGCCTAGACACTGGGACCCAGTGGCCAGGGCAGCACCAGGGGAACCAGGGACCTTGGCACCTCTGGGCACCTCTGGGCCAAGGGGCACTGAGTCCCCGCACCCCGAGTTGATGGGTGGGCGAGCAAGCACTGCCCGGAGCCCAGACACTGGGTCCTGCGACCGTGTCCAGGGCGGCACCAGGGGCACCAGGGACCTTGGCACCTCTGGGTATCTCTGGGTCCCGAGTTGATGGGTGGGCGAGCCCAGGCAGTCGGTGTGTCGCGTCCCCCTCTCCGCCCTCGGCCTCGAGGACGCGGCGGCACCTTCACACTTTCCGCTTGGCCCGCTGCTCGCCTTTCAGGCCGCCGCGTTTTCAATTGTTAATTTGGAAACGGAAAAAGAAGCCGGCAGGGCGGGGGAGGCGGCGGGGAGGTAATCGGAGCCGCAGGGGCCCGCCCCACCCGCTCGCGGAACTGGGAGCCGGCGAAGCCCCGCCCCTCCTGGGGACGGCCAGGAGCCCCGCCCACCGCCGTGTCCCGCCCCCTGTTGTGCACCTCCCGTTCCAGTGATGCCTCCCCCCATGAGCAGGCTGCTGGGACCCCAGCGCTCGGAACCGCGGTACATCTGCCAAAAGGGAAGGGGCGTTATGCAGAGCTACGGAGCAGAGGGCCGTACAGGGGGAAGAGTCGCCCAGGGGTCATTCAGTCCCAAAGACCATTCCTACTTTCTAAGGTCCCTGACTGGTGTGGCCCTTTTCTGTCCTGAGGTGAACTCTAGCCTTTCTGCAACACCCCCAGCCCAAGGGTCATCTGGGCCAGCCCTCTTTCTCCAGACTGTCAGACCAGGGACCGTTATCCCATTAATCAGATGAACTGAGTCCAGAGAGGGCTGGCTTACTTGCTCAAAGCCACTCAGCCAGGCAGAAACAGAATTCCAGCTCAGTTCATTTGGCTCTGACACATGGAACTCAGTTGGAAGAGAGGGAGAGGGGAAGGGGGTGTCAGGAGCCCTTCCTGGATCTTCAGCACCCTTTGTTTACAAAGTGATTGAAAGTTCTGCTTTGGTCTATCCCGACTACTCCATGCTATCTGTATTCAGTTATGGGGTTGGGGTTGGGGCAGGAAAAGGTTCCTCTAAACCTACCATGCAGAAAGCACCTTCCCAACACTCCAGAACACTTAAGTCCCTGACGACTGGCAGCTGCCAGAGTTGCCCAGGGAAGCTGAAATCACAGGCCTAGGGCCTTTGAAGACCACCACACAACTCTGTTCCTCTGGTTGGAGGGTAAACTAAGGCACAGAGACAGCTTCTCAGTTCTTCTAGCTGGTGGTAGAGCCAGGCTGGAGAAGCTTTCCCAGCTCTGTCCACACTCCTAGCACCAAGCACAGTCCTACCTTTAAGAGGCCTCTGGATCAGCCCAAACCCCAAGTAGGACAACCCCCCTCCCTTTTTTTAAAAAATTGTTTTATTGTAAATTATGTGATAGTGTACATGGAAGAACATTAGTTTTACATGCATCCTATCGTATATCATTTCATTGCCATGGTTACAATCCTCTCCATGCATCATCAGCCAACCAAAGGGAATACCCTGCAAGCCTGCCCCCGCTTCCCTGGTCATCAGCACACAGCCCCTCTTCCCTTTCTGGGTCTAGAGTCCCCAGTCACTCCATCTCTCCATGTCATGGTCTCTGCTTCCATCTCGGGTGTCACTGCTTATCTGGGTAGGGTCTCGCACTCTGCTCCTCTCCCTTGATGGTTCCAGGGACCTCAGCTCTTGAGCTGCAAAGTCAATCACTCCCCTCCTTTTGCTACAAAACGTCCACCTTTACATTTCCAACCCTCATAGTCAGTCCTGATAACAGTTATTCACCACTGTATCACAAGGCACCTATCCCCATCTCCTTTCATTAGCCCCTCCCAGGCAAATTGGATACTACTCAGTGGAGATTCTACCTTCCTCTGCACCCTCTGGATCTAGGCTCCCTCTTGAAAGCTTGTAAGCCAGTCACTTCTTGCCTTTGTAGCCCCGCCCCCCCATTTTGGGTAGCCAATATCCAAGTTGTCCATCCCTGTCTACTCTGTGTATGGAGGGGTTAGAAATGATCCTTGCTGTAAAGATTTGTTCCCTCTTTTGAGCTACTGCATCCATAGGTGTAGGTCAAGTTCATCAAATTGTATCAGATTACTCTTTTTATTTCCCTCTTCTTTCTTCTAGTTGAGCTCTGATCATCCAACCATTGAAGCCAGGTCGAGCGAGTGGGTATTATCTGCAAGTGTGGATGTTCTTATGCATATGCCCTCTCTTCTTATCAGCTGGACGCTTCACTCTCCACTCTAGTCCTCTGTGGTTATGTCACTGACTCTGGGCCCAAGAGTCCCCAGGTTTTGCCACAATGCCGGCCAACCAGGTCTCCACCCGGGTTCACAGGAGTCTATTGAATGTTCATTGCTGTTTTTCCCTTATCAGTGACAAATGTGGTCTTCAATCAGAGTGCATGTCTACTCGTGTATTCCCGTTGAGTCTTAGTCTTGGAAGGGGGTTTGCCCTGAGGGGACCTGACTACTTGCCTTGATGTCTCCTGGGTGAGCAACTTGCTTGTTCTTGTAGTAATCAGTAGGACTGTCGTTATTGTTTTGTATTTTTCCTGTCGGTCTTTCTTTCAAGAAGTGTCTTCTGTTCTTCTAGCCGCTCCAGGCTGGTCTGCTTGTCCTTTCAAGTGGAAATTTCCCACCTCAGAAGATTCTGGATGGGGTTCAGGATTCCACCTGCAGGTCTTATGTAATGCAGAGGCTCTGCAGGAAGCCTCCTTCACTGGGCACGTTGTAGCCCCATTTGAGGTATTCCAGTGAGTTATAGTGGATAGCCACTTTTTGAAAGACTGAGGAAATTGAGGAGATCCAGCCTAAGACCCTCCTAATCACCCTTCCACATTAGTTGTAGAACAGAGAAGTTGAGCCTCTGGTCCAAGGTCACACAGCAAACCATTCCTAGGTGTCAGGGTCCATAGGAATCCATTTCTGGACTGGAATTCAGTCTGGCTGGTCCTGGATTTGGGGTTCCCATGGGAACAAGGCTGTCAGGGCAGCTGTAACCAGGTGTCCCAGGTGTGGTCTGTGAATTTGCATACTGCTTTGCTTATTAGTAGCAGAGGTATTGAAACCCACCTCCCGGATCCTGCTCCCCAAACCTGCCACTGGGTGGGGCCCTCAATTGCTGACTTTGCAGAACTGCCACCATGGACTCAGTCTTGGGCCTGTGATCTCTTGGGGGTCCTGCCTCTCCCAACTCTTGTTCCACTGCAGCATTTCTTGGTGCTCTCCTGGCTCTGGGAATACTGAGAACCAAGAGGCACAGACTAATCTCTTTTTCAGGTTTTGGACTCTTCCTTCCCTCCCCCTTTTCCTTTGCTTGGGTACTGCTGATTCAGAGGACAGAAGGTTCCTTAGAGGTGACCCTGATCCTTGCCTTTCTCAAGGACCTGGGGACCTGGGCAATACTTGAACCCAGGACTACCATCACATACAGCAGGAAGAGGGGGTGCAGACCCCAAGCCTAACACCAGGTTGAGGGAAGTTTTGAGGTGGAAGATGGGGGGTAGGAGCCTAGGTTCTTTTACACAAGACACATTCCTTAGGAATTGGGAAATCTGGGCGTCAGGTCCAGCTCTGCCCTTGATTTATACTGATCACAGGTAGGCTATATATGCCCTTTTCTGGAACTCAGTTTCCTCATCTGTGAATAAGACTATCTTTTGGTCACTAAGAGATCTTCCAGAGTCCAAACATAGCATCTATCACATCTCACTCCTTCTACTTCCCCTGGTACAGCCACCATCATCTCTTGCTTGGGTTATATCATTAGCTTCTCAACTCACATAGGAGCATTGTGGTAGGTCTGTTCACTCAAAAGCTAGTACGATCGTTTCAAAACACAGGTCAGATGTTACTTTCTGCTCAGAATTCCCATCTCACTTGGAGTGAAAGCCAAAATCTTCACAACGGCATCTTCACGGTTGATGATCTGCTCCCCACTTCTGCTGCCTCTCTGCCCTTACCTCCTACCCTCTCTCCCTTGCTCACTGCCCTCTGGCCAGCCTCCTTTCTTAATGGTTCTAGAACATGCCAAACACTCTCTGGCTCAGATGTTTTGCATTTGCTTTTCTTCTGTCCAGAACCGTATTCTTTCTGATGTTTGTGTAGCTCACCCGTTCATTCCCTTCAGATATCTAGTCAGATGTCACTTTCTCAAAGTTGCCTTCCCTGACTGCCCTCTACAAAATAGTCCCTCACTCCCAGACCAATGTTTCTCGATCCTTTCCCCCACTTAATTATTCTCCATTATCATCTGACATTTTGAATCATTTCTTGTTTAACATCGGTCTCCCTTCACGAAAACATAAAATCCATGAAAGGAGGGACATTTGATGTCTTTGTGCTTGGCTGCATGCTAAACTCAGTATTCAGTAAATATTTACTGAATGAATGATGGACTGAGTGAATGAGTATCCTGTGGCTCTAAGCTGTGTGCTTCCTGAGAGTTGTTGTCTTCCCTGAATCCCTCACAATCCTACTGCTTCAGGAACAGTTGAGGTGTGGAGCCAGGAGGGACCAGCAGGGTGCCTGTAGATTGAGGTGGTACCAGTCAGAAGTACAGTGCTGATGTTGCCCTGTCTCAGGAAACTGTTACCATGTAAGGGGTCTCAGGGTGAAACAGTCAGTACCTCTACCCTTAGACAGCTGTACGTGTGTGGTGCTTGAACAGAGATTTCCAGATATAAATGCCATGGTGGGGGTGATCTTCAGGATAAAGGTGGGAAGCAAGAAAGCACAACATGTTACTCCCACCTAACCCAACCAGGGTTGGAGGAGGAGCAGACATTGCATGAACTAAGGTGGGGAAGGGACCAAAAACCCCTGCATGCTGTGGGTGCAGACCAGAGCTAGGATGATGGAAAATTGAGTGCCAGGTTGGGCATTGAGTGGTGAGAAGTGAGATGGCAGGATAGGTAAGAACCTTCCTTGCACACCTTGCTAAGGAGCTTAGGTCTGAGCTTGCAAGCCGGTGGATTTCACACTTTCTAAAAAAAAACAGCAAAACTTTTTGTCCAAATGAAATCTTATGCCAAACTCAGCATGTAAAACCGAGCCAATCTGGACCCATGTTACTGCTGCTCAGAGAGAACCAGGGAAAAGGCCTTCCAGTTGTCCATCCTGGTTAAGATTCTAAAGTCCTGACTTGCTGTATTGCACCCTGTGAGTTCCCTTCCACCTTGGCAGACTTCTGCTTGAGAGGACCCAGGGCTTCCTGAGTCTTTGAGAAGGCAGCACTGCCTGGCTTGCCCTGGACACGTGGATTGCCCCTCCATCCTCCTTGTCCACACCCTTGGCTCGTGTTGACTTGTTGCTCAGACCACTTACCTGGTGCACGAGGTAGTTTGACTGGCAGAGAAGATGGAAACAGAGGGAATGAGTAGGTGGGTTTGGAACTAGTCCAGGTGGGAGAGGATGAGGCTATGAGTTATCAAACACCTTGGCCAGAAGATAGCTGCCTCCCACATCTTAATGGAAGAGTCCATTCAACCTAGCCCGCCAAAAATTGGGATGCGGAGGTAGGTGACCATTAATGTAGGGAAAGAGAGGAATTTTCTAGAGGCTTTGAGGCAGGAAGCATATGTGGACTTCATGGATTAAGAATTGGGGACCAAGATTCTGGGGTAGCATAATCTCTTCTCCACTTCTCTCTGCACCTCAGCCAACTTTCCTCCTTGGAGAGAGGCTCAGCTTAACCTTTACGTGGACCCTTCTTGGGTCAGTCTCCAGCTATAGATGAATCAGCAGCCACCAGAAGAAGGACATGGGGCCATATGGTTCTACATAGGGATGTCCCTTCTAGGGCTGAGGAGGGCTGGCAGGGTCATCCTCAGGGATGCGGTGAATCATTGTGCAGTCTGGGCCTTGCAGAGGGGCCAGATTGAGGGGCACAAGTGGGGCTGAATGGGTCTGCTCAGAACAAGTCACATCTGTTTCTAATTGGACCATGTAGAAGGATCCACATTTTACAGTTTGATGGGTTGGTAACAGGGAATCATTTTAATAGTTTGCGTAGTGCACGCTTCTGTCCTTCCAGGGATTTCTTCAGAGAATTGAGAACTGAGCTGATAGCTAACCCTTTCCTTTCTCCCCACAACCAAAGAGTCACAGAGCTAAAGGGATTTGAGCTATCGAGTTGTTTCCCACCTTCATGTTATAGACAGGGAAACAGGCTCCATTGTGACCTCAGCCCCAGCCCCACCCTCAGCCCCGAGTCCCCAGCATAGGCATCTGCCCCAGAGCAGCAGAAGTATTGGTGTGTGGCCTCGGGTCACGTGCTCTTGCTCCCTTTGCCATATTTAGAATCGCTGGATCAGGGGAAACATCTCCCAGCCCCTGAGGATTCTTGGAAAGAGCTTGGCTCGGAGGCCTGACTTACTGCCCCTCTCTACCCCCCTGCACCCCCTCCTCCTGCACTCCCACAAAGAGTTGGGGCCTCCAAGCTATGCTGTATCCTCCCCCAGTCAGGAAGTGCCTCTCCAATTAGTTGAAGTTCCTTCTTCAGCATCAATTCTGGTTTGGGCTTTGAGAAACTGTGCTGCTGGGCTGGTGGGTGGCAGAAATCTTGACCTTTGACCTTGCTGAATGAGAGCAAATTGCCTATGAATCCCTGCCCCCCAAGCCCTAACCTCTCGGCCCTCTTTGGGTAGACAGAGCCCTTTCTTTGGGATGCTGGTCTAGAGATGGAGAGATGAGAAACTCAGAAACACTCTGAGGCCAGATGCAGAAATCAGGGAGCTAGGAGCTAGGTGGTGGCCAGGCAGAGCTCAGACACTGTTGGGGCTCAGCATGGGAGGAGGGCACTGGAGAGAGGATGAGGAGGAAGAGCAAGCAGGGAGGTGGGCCTGGGTCAGCACTACTTTGACCTTGGGTCCCCAAGTCCCACTCAGGCTACCTTTTCCCTCAGGATTATCAAGCTTAGAATCAAACCAAGCAATTGTATATATACATGTTGTTGTTGTTGTTATGTGCCATCGAGTCAGTTCCGACCCATAGCGACCCTGTATAGGGTTTCCGAGGGTGTAAATCTTTACGGGAGTAGAAAGCCTCATCTTTCTCCCGCGGAGCAGCTGGTAGTTTCGAACCGCTGACCTTAAGGTTCGCAGCCCGATTCGTAACCACTACGCTACCAGAGGAGGGAGGAAAGAAGGGGCAATTTTTGCTTAGGGGACACTGAGTTTCTGCTAACGGTGGTAGAGTCATTTGGAAAGGACTGATAGCAACAAAGATTGTATCACATGAACAATATAATCAAAGTCTCTGAGTTGTATTGTGGAAATTGCTGAGTTGGTGAAGGTTTTGTTGTGTATGTTTTCACTACAATAAAACAACTGCACACACTATACACACACACATCCCCACAAATGCCATCCATATATTGAGCACCTGTGATGTACCAGGATCCTCTTTTCACCTGTCCTTGCTTTGGGGATAATGGTGTTGTTCTCCCCTCAGACACAGAAGGGGGTCCCCTTCAGAGCCTGGTCAGCTCCCCCTCCCATCCTCTGATTCAGATCTTCTCCATCTCCTGAGACCCTCGCCCCACCCTGCTGCCCAGCTCTGAGAAGTGGACTTGCTTCACAGAGGAAGTCGAAGCCCCTGTAGGAGCTGACAACTTGCTCTTTTTCTCCTGTATCTCTCTTCCTTCCCACCTGTCACCATGTAAGCTAGAGGGGTCCTTTCTTCTCAGTGCCAACCTCACCCTACTCTGGATCGCAGCCTCCCAGCCTCCCTGGGGACTTTATTCCTTGGTCACCTCATGCATCTTCAACTACTGCTTCTCCCTCCACTGACTCTTTCGACTCCTCCTACAAATACACTCAAGTCTCTATCACCTAAAAAAAAAAAAAAACCTTTCCCTGTGCTTTGTACCCTTCTCCAGCTACCTACCAGTATCTGTGGTTACTCTTGGCAGTCAACTCTCGGCAGTCAATCTTGTTTTAATAGTTTATCTCTATTATTGGCTTCAGGAGCCCTGGTAGCATAGTGGGTTCCGTTACATGTTGGGATGTTACAAGTTCCATAGTTCAAATCTAACAGTTGCTCTGTGGAAGAAAGATGAGGCTTTCTGCTCCAGTAAACTTAGAAACCCTATACAGTCGGAACTGACTTGATGGCACATGGCAGCATCACTGTCTCCTTTCTCACTCCATCTGGGCCCGCTCTGGCCCTCCCCACCTTCTGAAACTGCCCTTGCCAAGGTACCCAGAGACCAACGTGTCACCAAATCCAGTGGACATTTTTTCAGGCCTTATCTCACTTGACTTCTTGGCAGCACTTGACACTGTTGTCCACCCCTCCTTCTTGAAACACTTTCTTCACTTGGCCTCTCTGACACCTCTCTTCTCATTTCCCTCCTATCTTTCTGGCGGCAACTCCCAGTCTGTGTGTGTGTGTATGTGTGGGGGTGCACTGCACCTCTGTAGTTCCATCCAGGCCACCCTGTCTGGACCATCTCAGTCACTCCCATGGTTTCCATAACCACCTCTACCCTGATGCCTCCCAAACCCCCATTTCCAGCTCAGGCTTTTCTCCCAATATTTACCTGAGTGTTTGTCTGATGTCCTACAATCCTTCCCATCTCCATGTATCCAGTACAGAACTGCTCACCCCTATTCTTGCTCCTTCAGCAATACCTCCCTTCTCAGCTCGCTCATGGCACCTTCATCCATCTGATGCCCAAACTAGGAATGTAGGAATTGTTCTCCCTTATTGTCTTCATTTCCAATTAATCACCTAGTCCTACTTTCTGAGACTCTCAGTCTATCCTCTTCTCTCCATTGTCACCATCCGGGTCTAGGCCAGTATCTGAATTAGTGTGGAGTGGCTCAGTGATGGTCCTGGAACACAGATGAAACCTATCATTCCTGTTCTGAAAAATTTTCAAGGTCTTCCCATTGCCTGTAAGATAAAATCCATAACACCTGAGAGGCCACTCAGGACCCCTGGATTTAGTGTCTTCAATCCAGGACCCCAATGTTCAAAACTTCTGACCATCTTGGGCTACCCTTGGGCTGCCACCTCTGTTGTTTGCATATCCTGCTTCCTCTGCCTGGGACACCACTCAGGTGTCACTTCCTCTAAGAAGTCTTCCTGTATCCCTCCTCCTGGCAATGCAGCAGTGAGTTCCGACTCATGGTGCCACTGTATAGGGTTTCCAAGGAGCAGCTGGTGGGTTTGAATTGCCGACCTTATGGTCTGCTGACCGGTGCTAATCCTACAGTGCCACACCAGGTGTCCATTGGACAAAGTTGTGTTTCGGGTTTTTTTCCCTGTATTTTTTTTTTTTTTTTGCAGGGGGAGTTGTTTAAAAGAGCAGCTTTATTGAGATATAAATCACAAATCATAATATCCTCCCTTTTAATGTATTGAGTTTTGGTATATTCACAGAGCTATGCAGCTATCATCGTATATTCTTTGGAGACTCAGTACACCTGGAGGTGGTTATGATCCTGCCCTTGTGGGTTGTTATGAGAAATGAGAAGTAAGCATGTAGATGGTTTGGCATACTGCCTGGTCAGTAGGAAGCCCTTGGTATGACTTAAGGTCACGCAGCACATCAGGGGTGAAGCTGAGGGTGGCAGGATTTTCCCCCTCTCCCTCCCCTGTGGCTTCTTCTGGGCAGTGTGATTCGAGGAGGTGTACTTGGGGACTCCTGGTATGTCGCTGTAGGATCAGCACTAGACTGTGAACCACAAGGTCAGAAGTTCAGACTCACCGGTTGCTCCTTGGAAACCCTATACAGGATTGCTATGAGTCGGAACCGACTCAATGGCTCTTAACAACAACAGGTGTGGGAGAGGAATCCCTGGTTTATGTGTTTAAGCATTCAATGACTAGCCCAAAAGTTGGCGGTTTAGACCTACCCAGAGGTGCCTGGGATGACAGGCCTGGAGATGTGTTTCTGGGAGGAAACACAGCTTGGGGTCCTCATGAGTTGAGACTAACTCTATGGCAATTGGAGATGGGGAGAAGAGAAGGACTGCAGTTGTTGAAGAAGCCCTGAGGTGATTAATTACAGGCTAATTTACAGCCATTCCCATCGGCCAATGGTTCACCAACTGTGGACCCCGGACCAGTAGCATCCATATCACCTGGGAACTTTGTAGAAATGCAGATTCTCAGGCTTCACCTCATACCCACGGAATCAAACACTCTTGGGGGAGGGGAAATCAGTATTTTAATAAGTCCTCCAGATGAATCTGATGTTATGGTTTGAGCTCCACGGACCTAAGCAAACTATTCCCCTTTTCCTCCCCTTTTCTTCCACCCCTAGCCACCTTACTGCCCTCCAGAATGACTGGAATTCTGGTCACTGAATTGGGGTGAGGGTGGAGAGGAACAATTGTGATAAGACTCCTGATGAGCGCCAGTTAAGAAGAGCCAACCAGCCAACACCCACATGCCCCAGATGGTCACCTGCTCCATCTCCTGGGCTGGGCAAAGGTGAACATAGCCCAGAGTACAGCCAAACACAATGGGCAAAGATGTTTCAGAAAGTGGCTGCCAGCCTGGCCTCTCTGATGGGGAAATTATAAGGTGCCGAGGCTTAAGGTAAGGAACCTTGGTGGCACAAAGTATTAAGCACTCGGCTGCTAACCAAAAGATTGGTGGTTTGACTCCACCCAGTGACTGTGGAAGAGAAGAGTTGGTGATCTGCTTTTGCTCATTAAAATGACAACAGCAACACAGTAGAACTAAGGTGTGCCTGACCCAAGCCATAGTCTTTTCAGTTTGCTTCAGATGCATGTGAAAGATGGGCCATGAAAAATGAAGACAGAGAAGAATTGATGCATTTGAATTGTGGTATTGGTGAAGGATATTGGATGTACCATGGACTGCCAGAAGAATGAACAAATTAGTCTGAGAGAAAATGCGATCTGAATGCTCCTTAGAAGCAAGAATGGTGAGACTTTGGCGTTCTTACCTTGGACACACCATCAAGAAAGACCAATCATTAGAAAAGGACATCATGCTTGGTAAGTGGAGGGTCATCAAAGATAGGAAACCCTTCAGTGAGATGGATTGACAAATAGCCACAACAATGTGCCCAGACATACTGATGACCATAAAGATGACACAGAGCTGGGCAACATTTCTGTCTGCTATTCATAAGGTTGCTATGAGTTGAAACTGACTTGATGGCAAGTAGGAAAAGCTCCTGTCTGTGTACCATCTATACTTTATAGGGGGAGAAACTGAGACCCCAGAAAGGACCAGAGACAATACTGTTGTTATTAAGTATTATTGAGACTCTATGTACATAGAATGCAACACTGCCCGGTCCTGTGCCCTCCTCACATTCATTGTTGTGTTTGAGCCCATTGCTCAACCTTCGTGTTCATCCATCTCATTGAAGGCCTCCCTCTTTTTTGCTGATCCTCTACTTTGCCAAACAATCCTTCTCCAAGGATTGGTTCCTCCCGATGATATGTCCAAAGCAGGTAAGAGCAAGTCTTTCCTTCCTCATTTCTAAGGAGCATTCTGGCTGTACTTCTTCTAAGACAGATTTGTTTGTTCTTCTGACAGCCCATGGTATATTCAATATTCTTTGCTAAAGCCATAATTCAAAGGCATCAATTCTTTTTTGATCTTTCTTATTCCTTGTCCAGCTTCCTAGATGCTATCCATTCTCATGGAAACAGTAGTCAAGAAATCAAACAGCGTGTTACGTTAGGTCTGCTGCACAGGATCTCTTTAAAGTGTTCAAGATCAAAGATGTCAGTTTAAGGACTAAGATGCACCTGACTCAAGCCGTGGTCTTTTCAACAGCCTCATATACATGTGAAAGTTGGATGATGAATAAGGAAGACCATAGGAGAATTGATGCATTTGAGTTATGGTATTAGAGAAGAATATTAAAAGTACCGTGGACTTCTCAAAGAACAAACAAATCTGTTTTGGAAGAAGTATAGCCAGAGTGTTCCTTAGAAGCTAGGATGGTAAGACTTCTTCTCTCATGTTATCAGGGGGACGGACATTTTAACAGGAGGCCCCAGTCCCTAGAGAAGGATATCATGCTTGATAAAGTGAAGGGTCAGCGAAAAAGAGGAAGAACCCCCCTAACAAGAAGGATTGGCATAGTGGCAACAGTCACTTTGAGGATGATGGAGGACCAAGACAGTGTTTTGTTCTGTTGTGTGTAAGGTGGCTGTGAGTCGTAACTGACTCAGTGGCACCTAACAACAACACCAACAAGGAATATAGGATAGTCTTTATGAGACTACGCATATCCATTCAAATATAAGGAACCCTGGTGGTACTGTGAGTTAGGCATTGGGCTGCTAACTTAAAAGTCAGAGGCTCAAAACCACCAGCCACTTCTTAGAAAACAGGATGAGGCGGTCTGCTCGGTAAAGGTTTGCAGTCTTAGAAACTCTGTCTGTAGGATCAACATGAGTTGGAATCAGCTGAGTGGCAGTGGGTTTGGATTTGGTTGGGGTGAGGAAACTGCCCAGCCTGAGGTGTGAACCTCAAGGGTGTTTTAAGCTGTGGAAGCCAAATGGAGCTGGTCAAGGTGGAAGTCTGCCTTCTCTTCCCTTCTCCATAAAGCTGCTGGGGAGCCTAAGAGGTCAGGGATGGATGCCCTTAGAGCTCTAGGCACCTCCACACTGTGAACAAACTAGGGGCTTGGGTGACATGATGTTTTGATGTTTATTTAATGTGAATTCCCACTATTTATTTGCTCAGTTTTCGACAGTGGTATAAGGAAAAGAGTAAAATAATATAAAGAAGAGGAGAAAGAATAGGGATGGATTATTATTTTAGTGAATGGATAGTTGGAGAAAGCCTCTCCGAAGAAGTGACTTTTGAACACAGACATGAATGAGTAATGGAGTAGCAAGCAGAGAAAACAGCAAAGCAAGTGCACAGCCTGCAGTGGGAATGTGTTTGGTGCGTTCTGGGAATGGCAAGGAGACCAGAGTGGCTAGAATACCCTGAGCGATGTAGAGAGTAGAGATAAGTTCAAAGGGTGAGTGAGGACCAGATTCTGCAGGGCCTCGCAGGATACGCAGTATACGCTGAGAAGTTTGATTTTTGCTTTCGAAGTGTGATCGAAGTCCTTGGAGAGTTTTGAGGAGAGTGATGGTTTCTGAGTTTGCATTTTAAGGAGATAACTTGGGCAGCTTTGAGAGGTTGAGTTAGAGTTAAACAAGAGTGGAAACAGAGAGATCAGTTAGCAGGGAGATGTGGTACTTAACCAGGGTGGTGAGATGTAGTCTGTCTAGAGATATACTTTTAAGGTAGAGCCAAAGTATTTGTTAGAGGATAGACACAGAAAGTGATGAAAAGGAAGAATCAAGGGTAATTTAGACATTTGGCCTATTACTGAGATGGGGAAGACGAGAGAGGAACAAGATTTGAGGTTAAATCAAGAATTTGTTTTTGGATGTGTTTAGTTTGAGAGGCAACTAGACACTCAAGGAGGAGGCCTCTATACATTTACACTTGCTCAGTTGCAAAGGCTATTTTAGAAAGGACTCCCTGGGTGGTAGAAAAGATTAACATGCAGTCTACTTAGAAGAGAGGACTTTGTCAGTGAAAAGGAATAAGACCCTCAACAAGATAGATTGACACAGTGGCAGCACTGTGCTCAAACAACAATTGTGAGGGTGGTACAAGCCTAGGCAGTGTTTTGTTCTGCTGTGTGTAGGGGTCGCTATAAGTCAGAACCAACTCCATGGCACCAAATAACAACAGTAACTTCCAAGACAGGTTTATTTATTCTTCTGGCAGTTCATGGTGTAGGGTGTAGTCAATATTCTTTGCCAATACCATAATTCAAAGGCACTGATTCTTCCTTGGTCTTCCTTGTTTATTGGGAGAGCTTTCACATGCATATGAAGCAATTTGAAAGACCATGGCTTGTATCAGGGGCACCTTAGTCCTCAAAGTGACATCTTTGCTTTATAACAGTTTCAAGAGGTCTTTTGCAGCAGATTTGCCCATTTGATTTCTTGACTGCTGTTTCCATAGGCATTTATTGTGGATGCAAGTAAAATAAAATTCTTGACAACCTGAATATGTTTTGCATTTATCATGATGTTGCTTATTCATCCAGTTGTAAAGATTTTTGTTTTCTTTATTTAAAGTGTAATCTATACTGAAGGTTATATACTTGTACCTTCTTCAGTAAATGCTTTGATTTATCTTCACTCTCAACAAATTTTAAGGATTTGTTGTTATCCCAGCAACCCATATTTATTCTAAACAATATTGCTGTTGTGTCATCGAGTTGATTGTGACTCTTAATGGCCCTATATGACACAGTACAATGGCACCATAGGGTCAGATTTCCAGAACATTCTCCCACAGATCTGCTGGTGTGTTTAAACAACAAGCTTGGCTAACAGTATTTATCCAAACAAAAACCAAACTCACTGCCACTGAGTTGATTCGTATTCATACCTACTCTCTAGGATAAAGTAGAATTGCCCCATAGGGTTTCCAAGGCTGTGTATGGATATATATATCTTTCTCCCGTGACTGATGAGTTCAAACCATTTTGGTTAGCAACTCAGCACTTTAGCCACTGTGTCACCAGGATATCTTAAAAAAACTCACTGTTTTTAGGTGTTGTGGAGTCGTTTCCAACTCATAGCAACCCTGTATAGGGTTTCTGAGGCTGTAAATCTTTGTGCAAGCAAAAAGCCTCATCTTTCTTCCTCAGGATGGCTGGTGGGCTCAAACCACTGACCTTGTGGTTCACAGTCCAGTGCTTATCCTACAGAGCCACTGCACTCACCAAAATATTAGGAAATACAAATAAGCCAAAAGTGAAACAAAAGTCAAATCAATCCTAATTTCATCACCCAGAAGTAAGCTGTGCTCACTGCCTTGGTGAGAATATATAAAAAAGCATTTATATTTTCAACATTGGGAGGACATTGTCCCGAAAGTGATGTCATCTACTTTCTTCACTCAATCTATTATAAAGTGAAAATTCCATCACTGAGCAGCTACTGATGTGGAAAGAAAAATGTTTAGAATAGAAGCTTTTAAAAATACTCAATCAGAAGTCCCCACAGTGACCTGAGATCTCTGAGAAATGGGACTGAAAGATTTCTGTCAAAGGGCCCAGAGAGAAGGCCCAGTAAGTTTTGACTGAGCCATTCCCAGAGAGGGGTTGGAGGAGATGAACTCAAGGGAGGCCCTTCTGGCCCCAACCCCATGTGCAGTGATGGGGCTAATTACTGAACACTGGGCTGGTTCTCTCTTCCTCTCCCAACTTCCTCGTGTCTTTTTTTTTTTTTTTTTTTTTAATGTTCATTGTGAATTATGTGATGGTTTACATGGAAGAACATTAGCTTTACATTCATCCTATCATATATCATTTCATTGCCATGGTTACAATCCCCTCCATGTATCATCAACAACCAAAGGATATACCTGGCCAGCCTGCCCCCGCCCCCTAGATCATCAGCACACAACTCCTCTCCCTCTCTGGGTCTAGAGTCCCCAGCCGCTTCATCTCTCATGTCATCATCTCTGCCTCCATCTCTGGCGTCACTGCTTCTCTGGGTAGGGTCCTGCACTCTTCTCTTCTCCCTCCTGGAACTCCACTCCTGGACTGCAAAGTCAGTCACTCCCCTCCTTTTGCTACAAAATGTCTACCTTTACATTTTCAACCCTCACAGTCAGTCCTGATAGCAGTTATTCACTATTGTACCACAAGGCACCTATCCCCATCTC
>NW_006408624.1:9989461-10008368 GCF_000296735.1 Chrysochloris asiatica
GATTTGTTCCCTCTTTTGAGCTACTGCATCCATAGGTGTAGGTCAAGTTCATCAAATTGTATGACATTACTCTTTTTTCCCCCCTCTTCTTTCTTCTAGTTGAGCTCTGATCATCCAGTCATTGAAGCCAGGTTGAGTGGGTATTATCTGCAAGTGTGAGTGTTCTTGTGCATATGCCCTCTTGCCACAATGTTGGCCAACCAGGTCTCCACCTGGGTTCACATGAGTAAGTCTATTGAACATTGTAGGGCTTAACTCATAGCTTCATTGCTGTTTTTCCCTCACTTCCCCTTATCGGTGACGAACGTGGTCACCAATCAGAGTATGTCTGCTTGTATATTCCCATTGTTAGTCTTGGAAGGGGGTTTGCCTCCTGGTGTCTTGGTCTTTGCTGACTCAGCTTTTAGCTGGAACTGGCGTCTTCACTCATTCATCCAAAATCCCCATCTTAAGTTGTTCGTGCTGCTGTGACAGAAATACCACAAGTGGATAGCTTTAAAGAACAGAAACTTATTTTCTCATAATTCAGGAGAGTAGAAGTCCAAATTCAGGGCACTGGCTCTAGGCCTAGGTCTTTTCTTATCGATTTCAGCTTCTTTGTTGCTGTTAAGTGCCATCGAGTTGGTTTCGACTCATAGTGATCCTGTACACGGTTTCCAAGGAGCAGCTGGTGGATTTGAACTGCTGACCTTGTGATTTGCAGTCCAGTGCTGATCCTGCAACACCACTCCAGTAGTCTATTACAGCTTCTCATAGCAGGTAATCCTTGGAGTTCCTGGGTTTGTAGACTCATCTACCTCCATTGTCTTCAAATAGCATCTGCTTTCTTCCTGTGTCTGCTTGCGTCTGTGCCTACTCTGCTCTTTTTATATCTCAAAAGTGATTAAAGACACACTATATTAAGGAGCTCTGGTAGCATAGCGGTTATGAATCGGGCTGCAAACCACAAGGTCAACAGTTCGAAGCTACCAGCTGTTCCACGGGAGAAAGATGAGGCTTTCTGCTCCTGTAAAGATTTACAGCCTCGGAAACCCTGTACAGGATCGCTATGAGTCGGAACTGACTCCACGGCACATAACAACAACAACAACATACTAATTTATTGTGGTGCTGTAGGATAAGGACTCTGTCATAAGTTTGGTTTGAACCGCAAGGTCATTTACCCTGCAGTGATTTACTTCATATAACTCTTCTAGCCACCGCCTTTGTAACTCCCACTAAATAAAGTTTTTTCCCCACTGGGTCTGGTAAGAGAAGGTGGGAAACGGTGCTAATCGGATGATGGAGTTGTGACTGTTAAGAGTTCATTGTGATTGTACCTGACTCAATGGCACGTCACAACAACAATATTCATATAGGAGTGTTGGTATGGTGCGATAGGATAAGCACTGGACCACAAGGGCAGTTTGAACCACAGCGTCGGTGGTTCCATCCCACCAGCTGCTCCTTGGAAACTCTATACAAGGTCGCTATGAGTTGGAACCAACTCGACGGCACTCAACCACAACGTATTCATACAGGAGTCTTGGTGTGACGCTCTAGGATAAGAACTTGAACGCAAGGTCGGTTTGAATCACAAAGTCAGCAGTTCCAACTCACCAGCTGCTCCTGGGAAGCCCTATACAGGGTCACTATCAGCTGAAACTGACTCAACAGCACTTAACAACATATTCATATTAGGAGCCTTGGTAGTATAGTGGGTAAGTGCTCAGCTGCCAACAGAAATGTTGGCAGTTTGAACCCAGCAGCCGCTTGGAGGGAGAAAGATGTGACTGACAGTCTGCTTCTGTAAAGATTTACAGAAACCCTATGGGGCAGTTTACTTTATCATAGTAACCCTGAGTCAGAATCAATGTCACGACAGTGGGTTTTATATTGACATGACCTCATTAAACTACCAAAGAAAATCCTATTCGCAAATGGGATTAAATCCACAAATACAGGGGTTAGTATTCCAGCACATATTTTTGGGAGACACAGTTTAGTCTATAACAGCGACCTCTTCAATACAGGGCATGTGCAGGGATGCAACCCCAGATCCTGCCCTCCAATAAGGCCAGAGCCACCTCCAGGGAGTTCTGAGTGGACCAGGCAGAGCCAAGCCCTTTCCATGCTTTCCCTCCCACCAACACCCCATCTCACAGATGCAGAGACTGGCTCTGAGAGAGGCTAGGTGACTTTTTTTAAAGCAACAAAGAAGCAGAACTGGGATTCGAACCTACATCTCTCTGACTCTGAACCCATGCTCCTACCACCTTGACACATGAGCACAAATAAAAGCATATAGAATGTGACTAGGGCCACATGCAAGGAAGGCAATCGTTGGGAAATAGGAATGGGGGTGAGAATGAGGGAGTAGGGGATCACCGAGGGCTCCCATGAGGAAGTGATATTTGGGTCAGGGTAAAGGGAAGTCCTGATGTGTGTAGAATAAGCACTGGACTACGTGCTGCTGTAGGATCAGCACTGGACTTCAAACTACAAGGTCAGCAATTCAAACCCCCCAGCTGCTCCTTGGATACCCTATATAGGCTCACTATGAGTTGGAACCGATTCAACAGCACTTAACAACTATGGGTGAGTAGGTCTCAGCAAGACAGACAGTGAAGGAGAGTGCTTTAGGTAGAATGCAGTGTCAGAGGCCAAGAGACCTTGGAAACATTTGGAGAAAGTTGGTTGGTCGGTCCATAGAAATTTCTTTCCATTGAAGCCCATGCTCTTAGGGGTCCTTTCTAGGCATGTGCGTATGCAGTGGCCTGCTTCTTGGAGTCTAACCTCATTCCCTATTGCTGTATTTGCAGCCTGGGCAGTGGCATCACTAGGAGGGTGTGAGGGGTGTGGATGGCACAGGGTGACACTGTCAGAGGCGGTGACACTAAAATCACTGCCTACACATTTTTGTGTGTCGTTTTTCAGCAGAAATTTATCATTTTTTAAAATGAAAATATCCATGTAGTTAGTTATAGCAACAAAAATATTTTTTGTTAACCCAGCTTACATATATCAATATACCTAAAGGAGCTCTGGTAGCGTAGTGATTACAAATCAGGCTGCTAACCTGAAGTTCAGCAGTTCGAAACTACCAGGTGTTCCGTGGGAGAAAATCTTTCTGCTCCCGTAAAGATTTACAGCCTCAGAAACCCTGTACAGGGTCGCTATGAGTCGGAACCGACTCCACAGCACATAACCACTATGCTAATTTACTTCTTGAATTTCCTAAGCTCTCTGGCCAGAGCTGTCATCATTACCTAATTATAATGATGCTTCTAGTCACCTGGTTTCATCTGCACATTCTACAAGTACATGCTAATGCTTTCTTGTGGCTGCTGGTGATTTTATTATAGCCACTGGTTTTGTCAAGTTTTCTGACATTTTAGCTAGTCCTGGTGTGGTGCTGTAGGATAAGCATTGGATTGCTAATTGCAAGGTCAGTGATTCAAACCCAGTAGCTGCTCTTCAGAAACCCTATTGTTGTTGTTGCGTGCCATTGAGCCCGTTCCGTATAGGGTTTCTGAGGAGTCACTGGTGAGTTTGAACTCCCTGTTCTGGTTTGGTGCTGTAAGATCAGCACTGGACTGCAAACCACAAAGTGAGCAGTTCAAACCCACCTGCTGCTACCTGAAACCCTATGCAGGGTCCCTATGAGTCAGAATCGACTCAACAGCATTTAACAACAACATCACGAGTCAGGAGCTGGAGAAGGATGAGGCTTTCTGCTTCTGTAAAGATTTACAGCATTAGAAACCTCATACAGGGTCACTGTGAGTTGGAATGGACTCGACAGCACTTAACAACAGCAACTACAATATTGTGGTAATTAGTATTTGTGAACCTGTATTAATGACTTGTGAGAATGAAGTAGTGATTAAAGGAAAAGGAGAGAAAACTTAAAAAGGCTTCTATTCGGTTTCTAATAGCGTTGTAACTAATAGTGTTGCATTTCAATGTAGCAAGATTTTATTGAGTAGGTTCCAACTCATAGAGACTCTGTGTACAACACAATGCAAACCACTGCTGGACTCTGTACCAGCCTCCCAATCTTTGCTGAATCTGAGTCCTGTTACAGCCAGTGGGTCAGTCCATCTTGTTGAGGGGCTTCTGCTTTTTCGCTGACCCTCTACCAAGCTTAATACCCTTCTCCAGAGACTGATTCTTCCTGACAACATGTCCAAAGTACATGAGATGAAATCTTGCCATTCTCGCTTCTAAGGAGCATTCTGGTTGTACTTCATCCAAGACAGATTTGTTCATTTTTCTGGCAGTCCATCGTATATCCAATATTCTTTGCCAATATCATAATTTAAAAAGGCATCAGCTCTATATTTATCACTTGTTGTTGTGGTTAAGTGCTGCTGAGTTGGCTCTGACTCATAGCCACTCTATATAGGTTTTCCCAGGAGCAGTGGTGGGTATGAACTGCCGACCTTGTGGTTAGCAGTCCTGTGTTTATGCAACAAAGCCACACCAAGATTCCTTATCACATATTATTCTATGATTAAAATGGGTAAGAAACATTACTGAGGGTCCTGATGTGGCACTATAGGATAAGCACTGGACTGCTAACCACAAGATGTGCAGTTCAAACCCACCAGCCGCTCCTCAGAAAACCTAATACAGGGTCACTATGAGTCAGGACCAGCTTGATGGTACCTAACAGTAGTAACAACAAGGATTCTGTATGGTCTACTAGGATGACGTCTATGGTGGGGGTGGGGTGACACATGACACTAGTGACACCATAGAGCCTGTGACCTTGAGTCCCATTGTCCCTCATGTCCTGACCTACTCACATACTTTCCAAGGCTCTCTCCTCATTCTCTCGCCCCTTCCCATCTGTTAAAAAGCTGGGAATCCTTGGATGCATTCCTTCCCTCTCTGGCCCTCAGTTTCTCCATATGTGGAAGTGGGGCTGAGTGAAGTATTTGACTAGTCAGGTTCTAAAGTGTCTTCTATTTCTAAACATCTGGGTCTGGACCATTCCCATTCCCACCACCCTGAAGGGAGTTTCAGGCCTGGATGGCCCAGCTCTGTGATGCCCTCTCTGTTCCTCTCTTCACATCCTTTCCCTATCTGCCTTCTTCACTCCCTACTATGTGAGCAAAACAGTTCACTCCTTTCCTTTCATAGCTGTTTTGTGATTAAATTCCCTAAGAACCCAGGAAGGCGTGGGTAGTAGTTGTCCCCATTCTGCAGATGAACCCAAACTACTAAAGTCCACAGTGGAATTCATAGCAGAGCCCTAGCCACTGACCTTCCCCGGCCCTTCCTGACTTCTGGGGCACTTCTTTAAGGACACCCAGAACCTGAGGAGTTTCCTGACTTTGAAACCCTGAGCTAGTCTCTTCCTTTTGCCAGCCAAGACAGACCTAATGCTCACAGCTGAGTCACTACCTCTCTAACTGCAGTTGGTATTAAGGGGCAGTGAAGAGGTGTTTGTGAAGGAGCCCCGGTGGCATGGTGGTTAAGTGCTGAACTGCTAAGCTAAAAGTTGGCAGTTCAAACTCATTGGTGCTCTGTGGGATAAAGAGGTGGCAGTCTCTTCCATAAAGGCTACAACCTTGGAATCCCTGTGAGGTTGTTCTAGTCTGTCCTTCAGTGTCATCCTGAGTCAGAACTGACTCCACAGCACCAAATTTGGGGTTGGTAAGTGTTTGTGAATTTGGCAGAATGAGGCCTGGAGGTTTCTGCCCTTGGTTTCCAGATTCCTGGGAACTTTGATTTGATTCCGTTTTCCAAATAATTCTCATGCCCCATTCCTACCCCAGGTACAGCCTGAGCAGCCAGCCTGCAGGCTGCTTCCCTTCTCTGCAGGCCCCTGCCAGAGGCTTCTCAGCAGTCCTGTCCATCCAGCAGTCTAACCCTTTTCTACTTGCTGCATTTACAGATTTTTGCTGGTCTTCAGCTGCCTGGTGCTGTCCGTGCTGTCCACCATCCAGGAGCACCAGGAATTTGCCAATGAGTGTCTCCTCATCTTGGTGAGTTTCAGAAGCCCGGTCTGAGGGAAACTGTGAGGTCACACCTCTGGGCTGAGGGCTAAAGGTGGAGAGAGGTTCCTCAAACCATGGCTCAGACAGTGTGCTGCTCCTCTCTGGGCTTCATCCCAGCCTTAGGTGTTGGGGGGACTTCTACCTCTAGGTAAGGGCTTATTATGGTCGCCAGAAGAAAATAGGTGAGTCAGCCCTATCTCTTCTTAGGACAAAAACTACTGACTCCATCCCTGGTGGACTTCGTTTTGTTTTGCCTGAACAGGAAAACCTCACACAGTCAGTCATCCCTTGTGTCACCCAGTCAGGGTTAGAGTCTGGGATGGCTGAGAAGGGGAAAGGGGATGAGGGGCAGAAAAGTCCAGACAGCACATGGGGGCTGTGAAAGGGAATATCCTTGCAGGACATGGAAAGGACCACTTTCAGGTGTCATCCCCAGTTCCATCCAGATGATCTGAGGACACATGGTCCTGGTCCCCCAAACTCAGGGACTCCGGGTTGGGTTGGTGCTATGTTCTGTGCCCCCGGTCCCTGAAAGCGGGGACCAGATCTCAGGCCCCTGGTCCCACAGGAGTTTGTGATGATCGTGGTGTTTGGCCTTGAGTACATCATCCGCGTCTGGTCAGCTGGATGCTGCTGCCGTTACCGAGGATGGCAGGGCCGCTTCCGCTTTGCCAGAAAACCCTTCTGTGTCATCGGTAATGAGGGCCGCCCACCCGCGCCTGACCCCTGATCCCAAGCCCTAGGGTCGACACTGACCCCATTCCTGAGCCCCACCGACTATCCCAAGGTTCCAGGAATCCCTGGTCCCGGGTCCGGACGCGGGGTGGGTTGGCTCCCTGGCGTTGGCTGTGACCATGCCTTCCTCGCCTTTGCAGACTTTATCGTGTTCGTGGCCTCGGTGGCCGTCATCGCCGCCGGCACCCAGGGCAACATCTTTGCTACGTCTGCGTTGCGAAGCATGCGCTTCCTGCAGATCCTACGCATGGTGCGCATGGACCGCCGCGGTGGCACTTGGAAGCTGTTGGGCTCAGTGGTCTACGCGCACAGCAAGGTGAGGCTCGGAGGGGCTTGCGTAGAGCAGCCCCAGGTGGTGGAGGAAGCCTACCGACAGAACAGGGGGCTGAAATCAGGAGGGCTATATGTAGGGCTAAGGAGCTCTGGTAGCGTAGTGGTTACGACTCGGGCTGTGAACCGCAAGGTCAGCAGTTCGAAACTACCAGCTGCTCCGCGGGAGAAAGATGAGGCTTTCTACTCCCGTACAGATTTACACCCTCGGAAACCCTGTACAGGGTCGCTATGAGTCGGTTCCGACTCCACGGCACATAACAACAACAACAACAACAACAACAACAACATATGTAGGGCTGGGGAGAGAGGCGGGGAGTAAGAGGCGGGACCTAAGGAAGCCTGTAAGGGGAACCTGAAGGATCCGGATCAGGCCAGGAGGCGGTGCCTGAGGGGTGGGGTTTCAAGGGCTCACTTGGAAGTTTCCACGTTGGGGCTGGGCGGGATGAGATGTGGCACCAGGATCTAAGTCTGAAAGTGGGCCTTAGGAAACAAGGCTAGATGCAGTTTTGGGGTGGGAAGCCTGAGAGTGGGACCAAGGACAGGGCTGAAGGTGTGCCCTGAGACTTTGTGGGGGCCTGGGCTTTTTGAGGTAAAACCCTGATGGCACAGTGGCTAAGTGCTGATCTTCTCACTGAAGTCAGCGGTTGAAATCCACTAGCTGCTCCTCGGAAGAAAGCTGTGTGGGTCTGCTTCGGTAAAGCGTTACAACCTTGGAAACCCTATAGGGCATTTCTACTCTCTCCTATAGGGGTCACTATGAATTGGAATCAACTCGATAGCCAGGGGTTGTTTTTTTGGTTGGCTTTTTGGAGAAGGCAGGGCAGGGTCTCCTTGCAGGAAGAAGCTGAAAATAGGAAGGTGAGCAATGCCGCCGCCAAGGAAGTCCTAGAAAAACTCCAGAACACTGGAGTTACCCCCCTCCCCAGAACACTTCTGGAGGCCACTCTGGGCGCCACCCTCCTGTTTGGGGCTTGGGACCCTTTCTTCCCTCCCACATTGTTGCCTCTGCAGGAGCTGATCACCGCCTGGTACATTGGGTTCCTGGTGCTCATCTTCGCCTCCTTCCTGGTCTATCTGGCCGAGAAAGACGCCAACTCTGACTTCTCTTCTTACGCTGACTCACTCTGGTGGGGCACGGTGCGTGAGGGTCTGTGCAAGGCAGCCATTCTCCTGGGACCCCTCCCCAACTTCCTGAAGTCTGCCTGCCCATTGTGATCTCTGACTCCAGGTTGAGCAAGCCTGCCTCTGTCCTCAGTATAGGGCCCCCTGTGACTGGCCCCTTGGGACACCCCAGGCTAGCCCTCAGCCTGCCCCAGTGGACCTGTTCAGGTGCCCACCTAAACCCCCATGTCAAACTCTTGGGATCCCTACTCATTCCTCCAACCAGCACTAGGGGAATCTGCCTATGCCTTAACCAGCCCCCATGACAACTCTATAGGCAACCCCTGTGAGTGGCCCCTATGCCCCTTTGCCTGTGCCCCCAACCAGTTCATGTGTGTAACCTCCCTGACCAGTCCCTGTGGGTAATGCATTTGTGTCCCCAGATTACTCTGACAACCATTGGTTATGGTGACAAGACACCGCACACGTGGCTGGGCAGGGTCCTAGCTGCCGGCTTTGCCTTACTGGGCATCTCCTTCTTCGCCCTGCCTGCCGTGAGTTCCCCTTCCTTTATTCCCCTCCTTTGAGGATGACTAGACCTTGGGAGGGGTTTGGGGGTGGGGTATGCTGAGTTCATGCTCATATGGGCACGTCAGCAGCCTGCACCTCAGATGGGCAGGGATGGAATGCCCTGGAAACCTCTTGTCACCCTGTATTCCCCCAACCATGCCCTTACCTCTTAGGGTATCCTAGGCTCTGGATTTGCCCTGAAGGTCCAGGAACAGCACCGACAGAAGCACTTTGAGAAGCGGAGGATGCCAGCGGCCAACCTCATCCAGGTACAAGATTCCTAGGAAGCCCTCTAGAGCAGGGCTCTGTACCTGAACTGTGTATTGGTTTATTGTCCCAGTTTCATACCTATGACTCCACGTTGGAGCTTAGAGAAGAGATGTCATTTTTCTGGGGTCACACAGCAAGTCAGGAGCAGAGCTGGGATGCCATCGGAGACTGTCAGAAACTTTTTCCTCATGAAATGCCTAGTTGAGGACCAATTAGAGCTGTCTCCTTGGTCATTTCCAGCCTCAACTCCACATGGCTTGAAATGGGATGGGACTTGGACCAGAACTCTTCACAGCAGAGGGAACAGCTTGTGCAAGTGTCCTGTGATGCATGGCATGTTTGATGAACTTTGAGGAAACCAGGGAGGCTGGAAGCAGGGTTGGGTAGGTGGGCAGGACTCAGGTTTGAGGTCCATAGAGAGGAGTTTAACTTTTTCCTAAGAGCAATAGAAAACTGTTGGCAGGTATGATGTAGGGGAGTAGGTATTGTGATCAGATTTATGTTTTGAAAAGATGTGAATGGATTGGAGGTGACCCCGGTGAATGGCGGAAGCCAGGAAAAGAGGCTTTGGCAGCTGTCCAGGTGAGGTGGGGCTACTGGGTGACTTGCAGGTAACAGTAGAGGACATGGAAAGAAGGGGCAGGCTCTGGATATCAAGGGAGTAAACTTAGTGACAATGTTCTGCTGTCATTCATAAGATTTTCAGTGGCCCGATTTTTTTAGAAGTAGATTACCAGATCTTTCTTCTTAAGTCTGTCTTAGTCTGGAAGTTCCGTTGAAACTGCCCACCACTGGTGACCCTATGGGTATTTGAGATACTAGTGGGATAGCTCCCGGCATCACAGCAACATTGCAAGTCACCACTGTACAATAAACTGACAGAGGCGTCGTGAGATCTGTCCTTGGAGAAAGGACATCATGCTTGGTAAAGAAAAGGTCAGCAAAAAAAAAAAAAAAAAAAGGCAGACCCTCAAGGGGGTAGACTGACACGGTGACCATGATGCTAAGCATGGTCGATAGTGCAGAACCTGACGATGCTTTGCTCTGTTGTATACAGGGTCGCTCTGAGTCAGAACTGACTCGACAGCACCTAACAACAACAACAAAATTAGTGATTTGAGGAGTAAAGGCTAGGGAGGTGGCAGGGTGACCTTGAGATTTCTGGTTTGCCTACCTGGGTGCTTAGTGCTCTTCTCTTTGGGTGAGGCTCAGATTTAGGCATGAGGACTATGAGTTTGGCAGGGCCTCTGAGACCCTGAGCGATGATGTTGAGGAAGCAGCGGAGAGGAGAAGACTGAGCAGAGCAGTTGTTGTCGCTGGCAATGAAGCCCTGGGCATGAATGAGCTTAGGGGAGTGGGAAGAAGGAAGAGAGAAGAGGGCCCATCTTAGGAACACTATTGTTTAGTGGCTGAGCAGTGAGGTTGAACTGGACAAGGAGACAGATAGGGAATAGGCAGGAAGGTGGGTGAGAAACCAGGTGCCTGTGGTGTGTTACCCTCAGTGCGGTGAGGTGCTCTG
Source organism: Chrysochloris asiatica (assembly GCF_000296735.1). Taxonomy (NCBI): domain Eukaryota; kingdom Metazoa; phylum Chordata; class Mammalia; order Afrosoricida; family Chrysochloridae; genus Chrysochloris; species Chrysochloris asiatica. The sequence continues at coordinate 9,999,977 of NW_006408624.1, forward strand.
AAACCGTGTGGGGTGAGTTTTGATGACTCTGTGAGTAGTCTTGCCTTCTTCTTAATCAAGGGTGTGTGCGAAAGCCCTGCAGGAAATGGCCCACGGGACATTGTCACAACCTACCTCTCTTTGCCTCCCAGCATGCCACCCTCTGCCTCCCAAATCCAAACTCTTTATCTCCCCTCCCCAGGGCAGCACCCCCCTCCCGGTCTCTGCTATCTCCAGTCACCAGCCCAGCTTTTCCTTCTTGGCATCCCTTGGGGCACAATGGCCACTATCCCCTGGGAGTTGGCCTTCCAAGGGGCATTGTAGGGGCAGGCAGCTGGCACTGTCCATGCCGAGAGACAGCTGGTATTGTGGTGCCCATAATTAATGAGACAGCTTTGGCAGCTGCTCCCTAGCCCAAGCCAGGGACCTAGGCAAGCAGGAGGTAAAAATATTCCTGTCCTGGGAAGGCCCCTGGACAACGAGGCTAGCAGTGGGCAGCTCCTTAAGAACAAGAGCACCAAAAAAAAAAGTGGAGCACCCAGGGCCCAGTCCTGCTTTGTTTTGGCAGCTTCCATATCTCCCTACTCTCACCCACTCACAGGCCTTATCATGGCTAGAGAGAGAAGGATGGAGCTTCCTGCTGTCTGACCCTCAGAGGAAGCCTCCATGTCCACAAAGGGTTGCTAGGTGTTACTCTTTCCTCCCCTTCTCAGCCCACAGTGCACCCTTGGACATTGTAGGGCAACTGGAAAAGATGGGATGGAACTATTATTAGTAATAATAGCTCACTTAGCCAAACATTTGTTTACACCTACCACGTGCCTGGCACTGCACTTGACACTGAGGAGACCGTGGGGACCAAGACAGAGCTTACAGTCTGCAAGGGCAGGAAAGACATAAAGCACATACGCAGTGAACTGATGCCTAGTGATTGTAACAAGAGAGGTAGCAGAAGAGTTTAACAGGGAAACCTGCCTACTATGTGTCACACCTTGACCTTGCCATTAGCCCATTTAATCCTCGCAACACTTTGTGAGGTAAATGGTATTAGCTCCATTATACAGATGAGGAGACTGAGGTTCTGAAACTTTACTTTGTTCACTCACACCTGGTGTGGCATTGTAGGATCAGTACTGGACTGTGAGCCACAAGGTCAGTGGTTCAAACCTACCAGTCGCTTCTCGGAAACCTTATACAGGGTCGCTATGAGTCAGAACCGACTCAATGGCACTTCACAACAACAACAGAAAGGGGCAGGTGATGCAGTGGTTAAAGCATTGAGCTGCTAACCAAAAGGCTGGTGGTTTGAAGTCATCAGCTACTGTGAGAGAGAAAGATGTGGCAGTCTGCTTCTGTAAAGATGACAGCCTTGGGAACCCTATGGGGGCAGCTCTATTCTGTCCTACAGGGTTGCTAGGAGTCAGAATTGACTCCATGGCAACGGGTTTGGTTTTTGGTTAGTAAGGGGCAGAGCTGAGAATGGAGACCCATGACTGTGGCCCTTAATCCCAGTGCTCTGGGGCGTCCGGCTATGATGCTGGCTGTCTTCACTTCCTCTCTCTAGTTCTCGGTTTCTTTGCCTGCCCTTTTGTGACAATGGAACTGCAGTGGTCTCTGGCTCTGAGTACTCACTGCTGACCCGAGTTTGGGGTTCTTTCAGGGCCAGGGGTTCCGAGACCTTGCTGATGCTGTCTCCCCTTTCTCACATCCCACCAGGCTGCATGGCGCCTGTACTCCACTGACACAAGCCGGGCCTACCTGACCGCCACCTGGTACTACTATGACAGTATCCTCCCGTCTTTCAGGTAGGGCCGCTGGGGATGGGAGTGGGTGGGGGCTGGTGGTCATTCCCTTGAGGACAGATGCCTGAGACTCAGTCCTGGAGGGTGGAAAGGGGTGACAGTTCCCCTGGGGGCATCTGGAGCTGGCAATGCCAATCCAGCATAACTCGGAGTCTGGAGTATCCTCTCATGCTCTCATGGGCCCAGGGAAAGGGGCATGGAGCGAAGACCTGCCCCTAGGGCAGAGTCCCAGGCCCTGGGTGATACTTCCCAGGACAGTAGCCTAGCAGCTCTTCTCCCTTGATGATGGGTGGGGTACTGTGAACCCTTACTAGCCGGATGTATTGCAGCTGGTATGGCATGGCCAAGGATACAGGTGCCAAAGCCCACCCAGCATCCCCATGGGTGAATATGTACCCACTTTTACTGGGCCAGGCCCAGAAGTGGGCTCACCCCCTGGCCCAGGCTACACTATAAAACTGCATGGGAGTGGCTCCGCACTGGAGATTATTAATAGTATCACCAAGATGTGTGTGGCCAGTGCCTGGCCAGGACCCCGGGCAGGAATGAAGACCATGGAGCCCGACTCAGTACTGTGGGCAGGCGGGCATCAAGCACACGTCTGGATCAGGCTGCTGTGCTCAGCGCTTCTGTGAGCGCCTTTTGTGTCTCATTGGTTCTCCAGGAGCAGCTGTTACGTGGTGGTCTCACTTGCTCCTACACCTGGCTCTCCCCTCCTCCCAGCCCCAGGGACTGCCCAGGGGAGGAACAGGAGAAAAAGGGTTGGGAAGAGGGGAGCTCCAAGCAGCACCCCACTGGTTCCCCTCCCCTGCCCCCACGCCCGCCCCAGTCTTGGCAGAGGCAAGCTCTCACCTCAGAGACCAGAATGGTGTTTAGACTAGCAGACGCCTCTGGTTCTAGAAGTAGCTAAGGAATCAAGGCGTGGCCTTAGGGACATGGGTAGGGGCTGTGTCTTTACAAAGCTGATGTGTGTGAGGGGAGGGAAGGTTTAGAAGTGAGGTGGTCTAGGTCTCTGGTAGGAGAGAGAGAGCCTAGTCTGAAGATTCTGAGCCCGTTGGACCTCCTGCTCACTGGACCTCAATTTCCTCATCCATATGATAGGAAGGTAGGCAGTGGTTCTAGCTAGGGGAGGTGCCCTCCTGGGATTGTAGGAATGAATATTGGCCTGGTGAGTTAGGAAGGAGCTATAGTCCCAGATCTAGTCTCCAGGAACCCAGGACGGGTTTGAGTACTGCAGAGAAAGGAAGCTGGGTTAACTAACCCCTCAGCCTCAGTTTCCTCCTAAAATCCAGAGTCAGAAGCTAAGGATTTCAGGGCTGCCACTGGTACATCCAGACACTTACTCAGTTAGATGAGCAGAGGGTAAACTGGTTTGTTTATGTGGGTGGATACCTTTGAGTTGTGCCCAACCTACACAACAGTATTTGGCAGCCCTGAAGATTTTACGGGAACTGAGTGTACAGAGAGGGAGAGGAAGATCAGTCTTTCAGACCCTCTATCCCCACCTGGGTGTTTTTCACACACCTTTAGAGAGGCAGGCCTGGCAGAATTAGAGGTCAGGAGATCAGAGCCCACTGGGGGAGGTGGGTGGTGCCAGGGCCCTGCCTGCCGCTAATGGCGCCCTCTCCTGCAGAGAGCTGGCCCTCTTGTTTGAGCACGTGCAACGGGCCCGCAATGGGGGCCTACGGCCCCTGGAGGTGCGGCGGGCGCCGGTACCCGATGGAGCACCCTCCCGTTACCCGCCCGTTGCCACCTGCCACCGGCCAGGCAGCGCTTCCTTCTGCCCTGGGGAAAGGTAGGGGCCCCCAGGGCCACCACCTCCTCTTGCTTCTCCTCTTCCTCTTCCATTCTCTGTTTTTCATCCTCTCTCAGACCTGTCTTCAGCCACTACGGGGGTGTCTGGGCCTGTTCTGGGGAGTGCCAGGCCTCGTCATGAGGCCTGGGTGGTTGGCATCAGATGGCCAGACAGCTGCAAACTGAGGGCCTTTCTGGATGGACCGGGCTGGCCTCACCTTTTTGTCATGTGGGGCTCCAAGAGTCTGTGTGAGAGAAATGTCCACACCATCCTCTCCCATCACCCCTCCATTCACGCCATTGTCGTCTTTCTTTCTCTGTTTCCACATCCCCTTACTCTTCCATCCCTGCACCCCCATCCCTCCCGGGAAGCTGGAGAGAGGACGAGGCCACTGGCCACAGGTGCTTACGGCTCAGGTAATCGTGGGCACCATCCTGGGTGTGAGGGCAGGGAACCCCGCCCCCAGCATGTTCCTCTAGAAGGGGCGTGGACACCCTGAACTTTGCCTCTTGGGATGGCAAAGATGCCAGCTGGGAAGAGCTCTGTGACTAAGAACTGCTGTAGGACCTACGTAAACGCAACCAGTAACTAATGCTCTTGTCTTGTGCAACCCTTGTCCATAGCTTTGCTCATCTCAGAGTGCCCTCATGGGATTCTCCCACAATGCCTTTCTCTCAGTGAGCTACACTTTGCCCCTCCAAACAGTCTCTTTCCTCTTGACCTGTCTCTCCTACAGCTTTTACATCTTGAAAGAAGAACAAAGAAAGAGCAATGCCTATCCCACACAAATGTTCATAAACAGTGGGATTCCAGGCACATTTGGACAAGGGAAACACATTAACTCACACTGTGGGAAAGTGACTGCTCTTAGAAAGATTTGGCTTTGAGGTCAAGAATTCAGCCACCCCTCCCCATTCCTCCTTTCTCCCTCACCCATTTCTTTGTTTTGTCTCATCTTTACATACCATCCTGAACCAGCCAGGTGAACATCTGAGCCTTGAGCTTCATGTGTTATTCTGAGCCCCTGGCCAGAACAAGGGCAAGGGGAAGAGTTGCGTCACTAAGTGATCAGAAGGAGAAAGTGCAGCGAAAGCTTGCCTCTGCCATCTGATGCCTGTGTGTTGCTGAGAAAGTCATCACATGGCTCTGAACTTCTGTCTTGGACAGACAATCATTGACGTTTGAGCAGATCAGGGTCTCTGGGTTCTCTGATTTTCTTGGTTGAAAAGCCCTGGAGAATGAAGAAGAGAGTTTCAGTAAATAGGATTCTGGGAGCAGCATCCCCTCTGCAAGACAGTCCTGGGCCAGGGGCTGAACAGGAAGTGGAGAGAGAGAGAGAATCCCTCCATGTCTGGGACTGGAGGTTACAGTTGGGGGTGAGGGGGAGTAAGCATCACTGGCCAGGCTAGGCTGGGAGCTCTCTGGGCCATGGTGTGTCCCCACTTTGATCTCTATCACTATTTGCATCCCCTCATTGTTATTCCCATTCTGGTCACATAAAGGTTTGTAAGCCTCAAAGGGCATTCTGGCAACTCTGCCCAGGGCCAGAGCTAGGGCTCTCAGCAGCGTCCAGTTCTCTCTGGTCTCACCTGGACTCAATAAGAAGGTACCTATACCACTACCCACAGTTGCTGTGGATCCCCCAAGCTCTCTAAGGACCAGGAATGGATTAGCACTGGGGGTGTGGCCATCACTAACTCCCAACTTTGTGATCGTCTGCGTGTTCAGGGCTCATGCATATGTTGGGCAGGGTGGCCCTTTACTGCATGCAGGTCTCTGGAGAACTGACCTATGACTTATGGGGGACAAATGACAAATCCTGAATCTTGGTTGCTTATGTCCCATCCATGAACCCCCTCTCTCCCTACATATGTACATCTAGTGGTGCGTGGGGATGGACCCAGGCTGAGCACCATCCCAAGAAGTGGAGCTACATGGGGTAGGACTTTCTGGGGGATGGCATTTTGGGGTTTGGAGGTGAAGTACCAAGGCAGTGTTTCTCAAAGTATGGTCCACCAACGTCCTGCATCAGTATCACGTGGGGCGTTTGTTCAAAATGCAGATACTTAGACCTCTCCCCAACTCACAGCATCCCTGGATACGAGGCACAGAATTCTGCAGATTTAACACGCTTCTTAAAAAGATCCCTTTGCAGAGTTCAAGAACCTCTGCATTGAGAAGGTGGGAGCTGGAGAATGAGTTGGGTGGGGTCCTTTTTTCCCACCAGCCACAGGAGGCCGACCCCATCCTGGCAGCTCTCTGTGTTCTGCCCATCTATTCCCCGCCCCACTCCACTAACCTCTGATCATGTCTTGTTCTCAACTTTCCAGCCAGATGTTTAGTAATAAACGGAGTTTCTTTCGGATCCACGCCAGCTGGAGACCGAGGTACCTCCTCGCTTGCTCCTCCTGTCTCCACTCCTCCTCGCTCCACCCAGTTCAGGGGCTGGAGAGGGGGACAGGATGGGCCAAGGATAAGGTGCATGTGCCTGCCGCCTGCTGTCTGCCTTGGGGCCCCATGATAAGCCCTCTGCCTTCCTGGGGGATGCCTCTGCCAAGCCTGGGGGCATGGGCCTGGCATCCAGGTGTGCCAGGAGGGACTTTTGCAAGGGTCTTGGGGATGAGTCCTGGCTCTGCTGCTGACACCCTGTGCGACCTCAGCTTCCCATCTGTGGAATGGGCAGATTGAACTAGAGGTGCTCGAGAGTCCTTCCCACTCTGACTTTTGCCAGGCCTTTGTTTTCACCTCCTGTGGCCTCACTTCCCATCCTCTAGCAGCCCAGCAGCTGAGTGAAGGAGCTGGGATTGGCACCCTCTACTGACCCCTGAGCCCTTTTAGCAGCATCACCAATCTGTTCCCTGGCATCTGCCCTGTGCCAGGCCTTACTCTGAGTCCTAGAAACACAGTGATGAATAAAATATGGTCCCTGGAGAGTTGCAAAGAGTAATTGCAATTCGGTGTGATGAGTGCAGCTGAAAAGAGGAAGCAGAGGGGGCTGTCGAGCCTTGCAGGCACTTAACCCAGAGGAGACCCTAATAGCAAGAGTGGGTGTAAGGGAGAGTGCTCCAGGTCAAGGGAGCAGCACACACCAAGGCTAGGAGGCAAGAGAGCACAGCTGGGGGCAAAAAGCAAGCAGCCCAGTTTGGCCAGACATAAGGATGGGAGCTCAGAAGCCAAGGATGGGAATGCTGGCAGAGCTGGATCAAGAAGAACACAAAAGCCCAGCAGTTAGTCTGAGCTTCACCCTGGTGGCACAGCCTGGCAGCCCAGGCTCATGGAGTCCTGAGTTTCCCCAGGATACCTCTAGAGTCATGTGGGTTGAAGGACAAGGGTGTAGGAGATGAACCTATTCCTGCCACAACCAAGAGGCAGTGTTTCTTAGACATGTGTGTTCTGGGTTCAAATTCAGGCTCCACCACTTACTGACTGTGTGACCTTGGGCAAGTCACACAATTTGTGCTTCAATTTTCTTCAGCTATAAAAAGCTGATGATCCTAGGATCTGTTTTTGCTAAAACTGAGCCTGGCTTATAGGAAGTGGTGTATAAATGTTGGAGTCCTGGTGTGGTGCTGTGGGTTAATACGCTGGACTGCAAAGCTGATTTGAACTGCAGGGTTGGTGGTTTGAGCTCACCAGCTGCTCCTTGGAAACCCTATACGGGATCGCTATGGGTCTATGTGACGCTTAACAGCAACATGTAAATGTTAGTTTTGTTCAACTTGGTGTGTTGGGCAGTTATTACTAAAGAAAGTTTGAAAATGATGGAAGTATGTAATGGGAACACATTCAAGATTCTGAGTCCGTTGGACTCGGAACACATTCAAGGATTACGTAATCAAGATGTATTGATCATTATTGGTGATTGGAATGCAAAGGTTGGGAACAAACAGGAAGGATCAGTAGTTGGAAAATATGGTCTTGGTGATAGAAATGATGCTGGAGTTTTTAATGATAGAATTCTGCAAAATCAATGATTTGTTCATTTCAAATACCTTCTTTAGACAGCATAAGAGACGATTATACACATAGACCTAACCAGATGGAATACATATAAATCAAATTGACTACCTCTGCAGAAAATGACGGTGGAAAGACTCCATATCATCAGTGAAAACAAGGCCAGGGCAGACTGTGGAACAGACCATCAATTACTCATATGCAAATTCAAACTGAAGCCCAAGAAAATGAAAACAAGTCCATGAGAGCCAAAGTATGACCTTGAATATATCCCACCTGAATTTAGAGATCATCTGAAGAATAGATTTGATACATTAAACACTCAAGACCAAAGACCAGAAGAGTTGTGGGATGACATCAAGAACATCAAACAGGAAGAAAGCAAAAAGTCATTAAGAAGACAAGAAAGAAGGAAAAGATCAAAATGGATGTCACAGGAGACACTGAAGCTTGCTCTCCAGTGTAGAGATGCTAAAGCAAATGGAAGAAATGAGGAGGTGCAAGAGCTGAACAGAAAATTTCAAAGGTCAGCTCAAGAAGATAAAGTCAAATATTACAACGAAAATGTGCAAAGATCTGAAGTCAGAAAACCAAAAGAGAAGAACACACTCAGCATTTCTCAAGCTGGGGGAACTGAAGAAAAAATTCAAGCCTCAACTTATTGAAGGATTCTCTGGGCAAATTATTGAATGACACAGAAAGTATCAAAAGAAGATGGAAGGAATACACAGAGTCACTGTACCCAAAAGAAATGGTTGATGTTCAACCATTTCAAGAGGTAGCATATGATCAAGAGCTAGTGATACTGAAGAAAGAAGTCCAAGGTGCATTGAAGGAATTGGCAAAGAACAAGGCACCA
>NW_006408624.1:10008688-10021428 GCF_000296735.1 Chrysochloris asiatica
CCTCACCACTGGACCAATAAACAACATTCTTATCAACGGAGAAAAGATTGAAGTTGCCAAGGACTTCATTCTTCTTGGATCAACTATCAACACTCTTGGAAGCAGCAGCCAAGAAATCAAATGACATATTACATTGGGCAAACTTCTGCAAAAGACATTTTGAAAGTGTTGAAGAGCTAAGATGTCAGTTTGAGGACTAAGGTGTGTTTAACCCAAGCAATGGTATTTTCAATAACCTCATATGCATGTGAAAGCTGGACAGTGAATAAGGAAGACCATAGAAGAATTGATGTTATTGAGTTATGGTGTTGGAGGAGAATATTGAAAGTGCCTTGGGCTGCCCATAGAACCAACAGATCTATGTTGGATAAAGTGCAGACAGAGTGCTCCTTGGAGGCCAGGATGGCCAAACCTCATCTCTCATACTTCAGACATAATGTCAGGAGGGACCAGTCGCTGGAGAAGGAGATCATGTTTGGTGAGGTGAAGGGTCAGAGATAAAGAGGAAGACTCCCAGCAAGATGTATTGGCTAAGTGGCAGCATCAATGGGCTCATGTGTGGCAGTAATGGTGAGGTTGGCCCAGGATCGGGCAGTGTTTTTGTTAGTACAGTTCAATGGTACCTAACAACAAGAACAAGAAGAAACAGATTTGCCTGTGGTGGGCATGGTGGTCAGGAAAGGCAAGGCTAGGGCAGAGCATTAATATTGAGATGATGTATGTCGTTCTGAGAGAGGGGCTGTATGCAGCATCAGAGGAGTGGGCTGCCTTGGTTTTCCCCATAAGACTGGCCTTCAGCAGGCAGATGATGAATCCTTAAGGAAGTTCCTTGTAGAAATGAGTACAAGGGCTTGTGTCCAACCGAGAGGTCAGAAGGCAGCCTGTGTTCAAGGCTTCCCCTCCTCACAGGATAGCTCCAATCAAGCTCCCTCCCTCCCCACCTCCCCCATCCCTACTCCCAGGTACTAATGGATAACCTAGGTTTCTCTATTAATCCCAGCCTTAGCACCGTTGACGCTTTGGCCAGGATACTTTTATTGTGGGGGCCTGTCCTGTGTATTACAGGATGTCTAGCCGTGTCCCTGGCCTCTACCCACTACAGACCCGGTGTGTCTCCAGCTGTGATAACCAGTAATGTCTCCGGGTCTTATCAAGTGCTCGCTCATAGTCAAATCTCCCCCACCTGCCCCCCATTTGAGAGTCGCTGCCTTAGACCCTCTTCTGAATACTTGTCTCTGAGGAAGAAGTGTCTCTGGAATCAAGAGGACCTGGGTTCCAGTCCTTGCTCCATACCATAATATTTTTGTGGCCTTGGGTGAGTTATTTCACCCCTGAGCTCCACATTGATAAACTAGGGCTAAGTGATGACCCAACATGTGAAGTGTGGGCTAAAACAGTTAGCAGACAACCTTCCCCGCACGTTCTGAGCATCCTGGGATGGGAAGGAGCTCATTCAGTGCCTGTTGAGTGCCTGGTTGCTTTCCATTTTCGTTGAGCTTTCAGACTCCAGAGAGGCTGGTGTGAGCCGTTTTCTGGGTTCTGCCCAAGGAGCTGGAATCCAGGGGCCCTCCTGGGAAAACAGTGCCTTCTTACATTAAAGAAGAGCCCAGAGCTTCTTGCTGGCTGGAAAGTTACAGAACCCCACATACCAAGTTGGAAGCTCCCCTCAACCTTCACAGAATCAGAGTTGGGACCTTTTAAGGCCTCTGGTGCCAACCACAGACCCCTTCCTCTACAATTTCTTCTGAGAGCAAGCTCAGCCTTGCTGGTACTCTTCTCTTCACAGGGAGGTCACCCTCCTGCCCAGAATATCTTTGGTGACTGATGTACTGGGTGTGGAGATCAGAGTTGTAAACTCTTGGCAGAAATGTCAGAGCCTTCTCTATCCCTCTTCCCTCCTCTCCCCCTAAATGAGTGGAGGACTAGGGTGGGGGTGCACGGACCAGGAGGGTTGGGGTGCTTGCCAGCATGAGGAGGGCCTGCAGGAATGGCTCTGCAGAGGAAAGCTTGGGAGCCACCCTCAAAGTTGGATTGGAATCTTTGGGATGTATCCAGGAGATCCTGGACCAGCAAGGAGCATGTTGGATTGTGGGAGGGGTCTCTGTACTTCTCTCTGATACCCTCAGGGCCCCAACCCTTGGCTGATAATCTCTTCCCTCTGGGTAGAGGCCCCCATCCCTAAAGATGAACCTACATCCAGGCTGCCTTCCCAAAGGTGCCCTGGTTTTGAGATCTCTCTCACCTTGGCATCTTGGCTCTATACCCTCCCCATGTCCTGGGCATGGGGGACCCTGCCCTGAAAACAGAATCTGTCTGCTGCTCAACCCTTGATCTGAAAGTCCCTAAACATTTTGGTGATACATTCCCCTTCCCCATCCCTTGGCCTACCTCCTCCAAGTCTTACTGGTTCTCTCCTGAGCCAGGGCCTCAGACTTTTGGAGTGGAAGGCCCTGAACCTGTCTGAAAGGGGCCTTCCAGTGACAAGCCATAGCAGAGGGAGACATGGTGTAGCCCCAGACATCGGATATGGGAAGGAGGGTGTTGGCATGGGTCCTTCTCTGTGATACTCAAACATCTTGGGCACGGAGTACCGGTACCAGGTATTGGTTAACCACAGCCGGTCCTGGGAAGTCTAAGGCCTCCTTATATGTGTCTTTCTCCAAGCTTGGGGATATGGTAGGGAGCTGGGGTGCATGTGGCCCTACATAGGTGCTGTCAAGCATAGCAGGCAGTGTAAGGGTGTAGAGCTGGGAGGCGGGCAGAAGTTAGGTAAGGGGACCTCAGAGGAACAAGATAGCACACAGAGGTCTCGCTGGGAGGGTGACCATCAGGTGTTAGTGGATTCCCTGGCCATCCCTGCAGGCCCAACAGCTAGATGCACTGAGGCTGAGGCCCCTCTGTAGGGCTGTCATACCACACAGCTCCAGGGAACCATTGGCCCTCTGGAATTTGGCAGTGCCCTACCTGCTCAGTTGTACCCAATCTGACCAGCCTGGGATCAGATCACTTCAGCTGTGGAAGAGGAGGAAAATATAAACGGATACATGTTCATACATGCCCACATCTGGGCACACACTGGGACCTGTGCACCACACATGTGCACATACCACCGCCCCCACCCCCCCAACTCCAAACAGCTCATCTTTGTCTGCTGAATGTTGGGGGCCTGCCCTAGTATGCCTAGCCAGGCCAGCTTCTCCATTCCTCAGCAAGCTGTCTGTGCCCGAGGGCTTGCCACCTCCATCCTCCATCCATTCACCTGGGCCAGGCCCAGCTCCCCGGCCCTCCCGTTTGTCTCTTTAACTTCCTTCTGGAGTTTCTGTCACCCTTTCCACTCTGACATCTGTCCTGTGCACACCTTATCTGTCTGGGCAATGAGGGGTGGGAGGAGGGTATGGGGAGGGAATTGGTGCCAAATGACCCTAAATCAGCCACTCATAGAGTCAAGTCCTCCACCACACCCTTGTCCCATCCCAGGAAATTTCACTTGGTGGGTGTCTTAGTTTTCTCATGTTGCTATGACAAAAATACCAAAAGTGGATGGTGTTAGCAAGCAAACATTTTATTTTCATACAGTTAGAAGGCTAGAAGTCAGAAGTCAGCACACTTGCTTTTGGGAAAGTTTCTCTAAGTTGGCTTGGAGGAAGGCTTTTGTCTCACCTTCTGCTTCTTGGTTCCTTGGAGATCTTCATGTGTCTCAGCATCTCTCTTCCTCCTTCTCTGTTGCCTCATCTAATAGCTTTTTATATCTCAAAAGAGATTGACCCCAAGTACACTCTACACTAATCCTGCTTCATTACGATAACAAGATAACAAAGACAACTCATTTCCCAAAGGGATTATAATCATAGGCCTAGAGGTTAGGATATACAGCAGATATTTTGGGGGGTCCTAATTAAATCCATACATTCTACCTTTTGTGCCCCCACTCTCAAAATTATGTCCTTGCCACTACCCCATCACATTACCCCAAAAGTCTGAAATCATCTCAAAGTCCAAAATCTCATCTGAATCATCTAAATAAAATATGGGTAAAACTCAGGAGTCTTCCTTCCTGGCACAAACTTTCTCTTCATTTATGAACCTGTAAAATCTAGAATACAAGTTTATCTGTTTCCAAAGTACAGTGGTGGAACAGGCACACAGTAGACATTACAAATGAGAACAATTGGAGGGGAAGAAGGGATAACAGGTACACACAAACCTAAAATCCGTGGAACAAATTACATAACACTCAAGGCCTGAAAATAATTTTCTGTTCTTTGAGACCATTTAGGCAACTGCCTACCTTTCAGACTCTGGGTGTTGGCTATGCTCTCTGGATTCTAGGTGAAGACTCTTCAACCTTGGGCTTCAGCTTCATCTTTTAGGGTGACTAGATGGCAACTCTGTCCCTTGGCTTTGCAAGGCCCCTTTTTACTAGCCCATTTGAGTGGAGATCCCTTGTTGATCACCCTTGGCCTCATCAGGCTCCATTCTGCCAGTTGGGCATGGAAGCCCTGCTTCTACACCTTGGGCAGTAGTCTCAACTCTTCGGCACACCTTAAGGGCATCCCCACACCCTGGAATGGAGTTGGTGAAGATCTGACTCTTTGAAACCTAGAGGGTTTCACCTTTCAAATCCAGGAGACCATGACCACACCCTTTGAAATGGAGAAGGTCTTGCTTCCTGTACTCTTTCCAACAGTTCTACTGACCTCTGAGCTGCTTCAGAAATGGTCCTTTTCTTGGAGGACAACAGATGTTGCTTCTTTGATCCGTTTCCTGCCTGTAGAATTCCAGAGACAGTGTTCTTTCCTTTTGTTCTTTCTCTGCGACTTGGTAGGTTTTCTGCTGTGGTAGAACTGATTTGTCAGTTACAGGCTTTTAACAAAGATTATATAGACACATCTTTGATGAACATTCTAGGACACGTGCCTTTAGTTTGTACAACAGAATCAACCACATCTTGTAAGTTCTGTTTTCACTTTTCACTTTCATTTTGAAGTCTGTCTCTTGCATTTTACTATAATTATCAAGGAGAAACCGCTCAGCCCCTTTAAGATCTTGCTTAGAAATTGCATCAGCCAGATATCCAAGTTTATCACTAATAAATTTTACCTTTCACCAAACCTTTTAACATAATTCAGATAAGTTCTTTGCTGCCACATAAAAAGCTTTGTCCTTCCTCCATTTTCCAATCAAAGCTCAGCATTTTATTTTAAATCCTCATCAAAAGCACATTCAATGTCCACATTAATAGCAACATCCTGTTGTTGGTGCCGTATGTGTTCTCTATATCATAGAGACTTTATAGCTCTCCTCATTTTCTTCTGAGTCTTCATCAGAATTGCCTTTGATGTTCATAATTGTACCGATAGTCTCTTATAGGCAATCCAGTCTTTACTACTATTGTTGCTAAGTGCTGTTGAGTTGTTTCCAACCCATCATGACCCTGTATAGGGTTTCCAAGGAGTGGCTGGTAGTAGGCACCTTAAAACTCTTCCAGCCTCTACCTGTCACCCAATTTTCAAACTGCTTCCACATTTTAGCGATGTTAGAGTAGCACCCCACTCTTTCAGTACTAATTTCTGTCTTCGTTATCTAATGTTGCTGTAACAACCACAAGTGGATGGCTTTAACAAATTAATTGTTTCACAGTTTATTGCTGTTAGGTGCTATGGAATTGGTTCTAACTTATGCACAACCGTGTGCACAACAGAACAAAACACTACTTGGTCCTGTGCCATCCTCACAATTGTTATTATGTTTGAGCCTATTGTTAATACCACTGTAAAATCCATTTTGTTGGGGGTCTTTCTCTTTTTAGCTGACCCTCCACTTTTCCAAGCATGATGTCTTTCTCCAGCGACTGGTCCCTCCTGACAACATGTTCAAAATATGAGAGACAAAGTTTCATCATCTTGGCTTCTAAGGAGCATTCTGGCTGTACTTCTTTCAAGACAGATTGCAGTCCATGGCACTTTCAGTATTCGTTGCCAACACCATAACTCAAAAGTGATTCTTCTAAGGTCTGCCTTATTCACTGTCAAACTTTCACTTGCATATAAGGATATTGAAAATACCATGGCTTGGGTCAGGTGCACCTTTGTCCTCAGTCTGATATCCTGTTCTTTAACACTTTAAAGAGGTCTTTTGCAGTGGATTTACAAAATGTCTTTTGATTTCGTAACTGCTGCTTCCATGTGTACTGATTGTGGATCCAAGCAAAATGAAGTCTTTGACAACTTCAATCTTTTCCCCTTTCATCATGATGTTATTTATTACTCCCATTGTGAAGATTTAAATTTTCTTTACATTGAGGTGCAATCCATGCTGAAGGCTTTAGTTTTTGATCTTCATCCATAACTCTTAAAGACCTCTTTGCTTCCATTAAGCAAGGCTGTGTCATCTGCATATGGTAGGTTGTTAATGGGTCTTCCTGCCATCTTGATACCACATTCTTCTTCATATAATCCAGTGTCTTGGATTAGTAGCTCAGCATACAGACATCGCTGGCGCACACCTATCCTGATTTTAAACCATTCAGTATCTCCTTGTCGTGTTCTAACAGCTGCCTCTTAGTCTATGTACAAGTTCCTCATGAGCACAATTGAGTGTTCTAGAATACCATGCTTCACAATGTTATCCATAGTTTGTTAGGATCCACACAGTTGAGTGCCTTTGCATAATCAATAAAGCACAAGTAAACATCTCTCTGGTATTCTTTGTGTTCAGCCAGGATCTATCTGGCGTCAGCAGTAATATCCCTAATTCCATGTCCTCTACTGAATCTGGCTTGAATTTCAAGCAGCTCCCTGTCCATGTTCTATTGCAACTGTTTTTCAATTATCTTCAGCAAAGTTTTACTTGTATATGGTATTAATAGTATATTTCAATGATTTCCACTTCCTATTGGGTCACTTTTCTTTGGAATAGGCACAGTTTGTTGTTGTTGTTGTTAAGTGCCATCGAGTCGGGTCCAACCCATAGCGACCCTGTACAGGGTTTCCGAGGGTGTAAATCTTTACGGGAGTAGAAAGCCTCATCTTTCTCCCGTGGAGCGACTGGTAGTTTTGAACCGCTGACCTTAAGATTCGCAGCCCGATTCGTAACCACTACGCTACCAGAGCTCCTTTTAGGAGGCTATAAGTCAGAATTCAGAGCACCTGCTATTTGGGAGGGATTTCTTTCTCTGTAGGCTCTGGAGGAAGACCCTGGTCTCTTTAGCTTCTTCATCCTGGTTCCTTGGAGATCTCCAAGTGTCTTAGCATCTATTTGACCCCATCTCTCTCTGTGCTAGCTTCTTTAATCTCTTCTTATATCTGAAAGCAGATTGATTTAAAAGATATGCTACACCAATTTTGGCTCATTAACATAACAAAGACAACCCATTCCCAAGTGGGATTATAACCACAGGCAGGGAGGTTAGGATTTACCACACATCTTTTTCAGGGACAAAATTCACTCCTTAACAGTGGGGAATCAATACTCTATAGCTATTCCCAAGTCAGATCTGTGGCCCTACTTACTCTCTACCCCCAGCTCCAGCTAACTTGGTTCTCTCCCCATCTCAACGTGCCCTGCCAGCAGCAGGATGGGAATCAAAGACCGCATCCGCATGAGCAGCTCCCAGCGACGGACAGGCCCCTCCAAGCAGCACCTGGCCCCTCCTCCAATGCCTATCTCCCCGAGCAGTGAGCAGGTGGGTGAGACCACCAGCCCTACCAAGGTGCAGAAGAGCTGGAGCTTCAATGACCGCACACGTTTCCGGGCCTCACTGAGACTCAAACCCCGTGCCTCTGCTGAGGGTAAGCCCCTGGAGTTCTGGGGTCTAGAACTTGCTAAGGGGAGCAGGAGCAGGGACAGAGTCTATGCTGGTGGTGGAAAGACTTGGTTCTAGTACCAACTCTGCAACCAATTGGCCATTTATGGGCCTCAGTCTTTTGGGATGTAAAATGGGCATCACAATACATGCTCATTTGGGCTCCAGACTATTAGGAGAATCAAATGTGAATGTGGACGTGGTATTTGGTAGTGGCTGAGGACACAGGTTTGGAACCCGGCTGCCTGGATTTGAATCCTAACTCTGCCACTGATCTTGGGCAAAAAACCTACTATTTCTGAGCCTCATTTTTTCTCATCTGCAACGTGACGTTAATAATAGTATATACTTCATAGGATTTATGTGAAGATTAAATGAAATTGTCCCATAGAAGGTGACTGAAGTTTTGAGGACATAGTATGTGCTCAACTAAAACCTTGTTGTTGTTGTTAGGTGCTGTCGAGTCAGTTCCGACCCATAGCAACCCTGTATAGGATTTCCTAGGAACAGCTGGTGAATTTGAATTGCCAACCTTGTGGTTCAAACCGACCTTTTGGTTCAGTGCATTATCCTACAGAGCCACACCGGGACTCCTGGCTGTATTCAAAATGTGTTTTGGACGGAGTGAGGATTGATACTTGTTGAGTCTTGATTGTATAATTAGTCGCATACCGGATGTATCTCTTTTACTTCCCCAACAACCCTCCCTAGGAAGTAGGTTCTGTTTTTATCCCCATATTACAGATAGGGAAACTGAGATCTTGAGCTAGTAAGTGGCTAGACTGGGATCCTCAACCAGGTCTGTTGTGTTCCAAAGTCCATGCTCTCTGCCCTGCTCAACTTTGCCTCTTCACCAACACAGCCTGATGGGTAGCTGTTTAGCTTAGAGTTCCTGGGTAGCACAAATGGTTAAGTGCTTGACCAGTTGCAAGGATAGTGGTTCAAACATACCCAGAGACGCCTTGGAAGACAGCTCTGGTGAACTGCTTCCAAAAGGTCAGCCTTGGAAACCTTATGCAGCAACTCTACTGTGCATGTACAGGCTCTCCATGAGTTGGAAGTGACTCGGTGGTAACTAACAACAGTAGAGACTTCTAGCTTTGTACTGTGATTCAGGCTAGAGACTGCTCTTTTCTGTGCTGCAGTGCCTCTTCTAGAAAAAAAGACTTCTCCACCAGCTTGGCCAGGCTTCAAGCCCCTGGGTGGGAGGATGTAGGGGTGGGTGGGCCAGGACAGAGATGGGAGCAGGCAGCCTTATTGGTCTTGGAGGAAGGGGATCCAGCCATGTTACCGCTGCCTGTGCTGTGTCAGCCCCCAAGATGCCATTCACTGGCTGAGGACTCAGAGAGCCCTTTGCTGGAAAGCTACAGAACCTCACAGACAGTTTGGGAGCCTGTATAGGTAGTGATTTACTTTAAGGGCTTTCTCCCATGGTGGAGCTGGGCCTGGGGGCCTGGGACTTCACCCCTCTGGGTTGCAGGATGAGACTGTGTTCTGGATTGCATGTGGCAGAGGCCTCATACCTCTTTTTGGAGGGCTCACTGCCCTGCATGGTGGGACCTGTGAGCTTCCTCCAGGCCTCTGGGTTTCTCCTCATTCAGGGGTGCTTAAAACTGGCTACACTAGCAGATGGGCATGCAGTACACAGGAGTTTTCAGCCCTGGGTGGAGTAGTGAGGAGCAGCAGCCGGAAAGACAGGAGCATGGGTCTGCCATGCTGTGTGGCCCCAAGAAGGCCCTGAGCTCTTTCCGGGCTGTTATGTCCCCATTGCTACATTTAAAGGTGCTTCAGTATGTGGTGGTGGGCAGGGTTGGGAATGTCCCCTTCTGTTGCCACTGCTTGGGCCCATCTGTCTTCCCAGAGGGCCCCTCAGAGGATGTGGCGGAGGAGAAGAGTTACCAGTGTGAGCTCACAGTGGATGATGTCATGCCTGCCGTGAAAACGGTCATCCGCTCCGTCAGGTGAGTCTGAGACCTGAGGTGAGCACCTCCCCATCCGTCTGCCACCACTGTTACTCCTCATCTTGGCCAGACCTGGCCTAGCTCCCAGGGTGCACCAGCTGCTGCCTGCCTGGCATCCTTAGTGGTGCCGGACTGGCAGAGACCCTGGAGTGTGGGTAGGGTAGGGAGGTGGCATATGGCTCCCAGCAGGGTTTGTTCCTATTCATGGAAGTGGCAGGCCCAGGTGGGGCAGTGAGCACAGCTGCCCATGCCTGGACCCAATCCTCACCCTCACAATGCCCCTAGTTACTGCTGTCTCTGTTCCTCCCCCTCCCCTATGTCTTCTCTCCCTTCCTAGCTGTGTATCAGTGGCTGCCTGCCTCTCCCATATCTCTGATTTATACTCTTTCTCTATATCTGTCTTCTCATTTTGCCTCTGTATCTTGAACTTTTTTCTCTTTCTCCTTGGGTAGCTTGGCCTCAAACTGTCTGTTCCCTCAGGACTTACAAACCACAGGCCACAACACTCTGAAACCAATTTAGTGAAATCAGTTGAATGGGCCACAATCAGCATTAAAATAATAATGAAGAAGAATAGGATAGAAAACATTAGAGGGCATTGCGGACCGTAAGGATACGTAATATTTATGAAATTTATATTTCATGTAAGCAAGAGGCTTAGTGGCTCAAAGTTAAGCACTCTGAACCTTCAAAATGTTGAAGGTTTGAACCCACCCAGAGGCTCTGTGGGAGAAAGACTTGGCAACTTGTTCCCATAAAGATTACAGTCTAGGAAACCATATGGGGGCTGTTCTACTCTGTTGTATGGGGGGGGGGTCACTGTAAGTTGAAAATCAACTCAAAAGCACTTAACAACAACAAGTGTGTTTGTACTGGTTTGCCATGTATACTGTTATTGCTTATAGTGGGTCTTGGCTGTCTCCCCGCATCGACAGTTAAGGGTGGGTGGGATGCGTAAAGTCTCCTTGGCCCTTTAGCCAGGATCCAGCTGTGGGTTGAGTCCCCAAGCTCTTTGGTGTGGAGTCCTGTCTCCAGCCTGTAACTCTAACTCCCAAGGTCCCCAGGTTTCTCTGACTCACCTCCCTCTTTCCTGGCTGTAAAAAATACTGTTGGTGCCCTGGATACTGCCTCGGTCCCTCTTGGTTATGAGGTCATCGATGAGTTATTATGAGTGCTTACTGACAAATGCTCAAGAAATTCAATCTGTACTCATTTTAGTGAGAGTGAGGCTTTTTTATTCTATTTTACAAAATCAGGCACCAAACCCAGAAGACATGGCAGATGCGCAGAGTGGCCATTTTGCAAAGCATTTTATTCTCCTAGCTTCAGAAAGTCCCTCCCACCCCCCACCCCCCTTCCTCATTGACTGAGTACTATGGGGTTAACAGTCTTTCCTGGATGTCAGATGTCATCTACTTTCTCTTGATGGTAGCATTCTTATTTAAAGTTCCTAGTCATTGAACAGGTTCTTTCCCTCTCCCACAATGCATCCTGCTTACTTCCCCCAGATGCATAGGCCACTTTTGCCATGTTAATCATCTATGTCTGGTCTAGCAATTTCCTGGACCCCCTTATCCCTGAAGACTGACCATCGTGAGACTTTATTTTCCATAAATCCTCCTCTTTTCTGTCTACACTTGTTGGTCTCATCTTCATTTATACTTCTCAAATTGATCTAGCCTGTTGGCTTTCTTTCTCTTAAAATATATCATCTCTGGATGTCCCTACGAGTAATAAGTTTGTTTGTTGGTATGTCATGGGCGTCTGTTTACTCACAGCAGTCTTGATTAGCCTCTGAACTAGTCCTCAGATGCAGGGTGTTATACAACATCCAATAGCTGTCAAAATTCCAGCTACTGTTATCAGAGAGGTGAGGACTGAGGCAGCTATATTTTCTTGCTCCCTAAACCACCCCTCTAACCAGTCGGTAAAAAGATCACTAATTCCAGCAGTTTCAGCCAATTCATCAGCTAAGGTGTTGAATCCTTGCAGGGATGGTTCCATCAGGAACTGTGTTGCTAGGGATAAAAGTACAACACTTACTTCCTAATATTACACATAAACCTCCCCTCTGTGCCAGCATCATGTCTAATGCCATTCTGTTTTCCCAAGCTACCTGGCTAGTGGCATCTAGCTGGCTTGCTACTCCTTGGGGGGCTTCCTTGGTGTAGTTTATGAACCTCTGTTGGTTATAGACCATTAGAAAAATACACTCTCAAACCTTGCAGCTATCTGATTCTTAGCTTTAATCTTGTTAGGAACTTCTCTAGGAACTTCAATGGAGTCTCTATAAATGTGTGGATCAAAAGATCCAGGGAGAGATCTCTGGACTCGGGGTCTCTTGTGCTGAGGTTTCTTGCGGAACATTAGGGTGAAGGGATTTGCCAGTTGGACCAAGGTGCACATCCCTGTCCAATCAGATGGAGCAACTCTCAGAGGTTCTTTTTCCACAATGCCACCACAGGGTACTCTGAGGGCCATATGATTGCCCCTTCTAGGCTCACCAATGACGTTTTGGACGTGGTGCAAGTTGTCAGTTCTCCTATGGGCATTGTTAACTCTGCTCCCTGCCTTGAGAGACAAGAAGAGTGGTTCAACATCCCTATGGAGAATGAGGGGATTGCTTTTCAGCACAGGAGAGAGCAATGATAAGCTCTCACAAGGTTCATTTCTCCAAGCATCCCTGTCTTGGCACAGAGCTAACATGCACTGTATTTTCAACAAATTAGGTGCACAAGCATGACAGTCACTTTTGTTGAGAGCCTGCACTAAATATTTAACCCAGTCTACCCAAACGTTCTCTGCTATGCATAGAGTTTTCAGTGACTAGCGATTCGGAAGTAGTTTGTCACTCTTTCTTCCTAGTCTGTCTTTGTTTTGCCGACTGATTGGAAGAGATCAATGTTTGTGCCCATTCCAAAGAGAGGTGACCCAACGGAATGCGGAAATCATCGGACAATCTCTTTGATATCTCA
>NW_006408624.1:10022618-10026539 GCF_000296735.1 Chrysochloris asiatica
GTGAGGTTGGCCCAGGATCGAGCATTGTTTCGTTCTGCTGTGCATGGGGTCGCTATGAGTCGGTTCCGACTCGATGGCACCTGACAACAACAACAACCCAAACGTTCATACTTCTATATGTTGTTTCTATCTCTAATGTTTATCTAATTGAGATTCACAATTGTGTTCATTTTAAACGTTCACAGGTGACATAAAAAAAAAAGCAAACCAATCACACGTTCAAACACTTTCCCTCAGATTGTGAATTTATTCTGATGGGGGCCATGCTATACCTTCATTCAGGATTTGGCATAGAGAGTCTATTTGAACACAGTTTTATACGGGGTTGCATTGTAAGTTTTGACATTCGGAGGGGACCCTTAGAAAAATGGATTTTGCCTCTTAGGGGTTGCCAGCTTGGAGACACTAGTCTCATGAGGATGGTCCACCCTGGTACTGAGTAGTCCAGTGCATATGGTTCCAGCGGGAGAACAGGCTGTCAGAACCCTACCCTGACTCTAGCTCGGGGCAAAGATACTTATCTGTATGGGAAAACTGCCTCTGGCTCTCCAAGCTCCCGCAGGACAAAATTTAGCAAACATCTAATCTGATGGTTTGAGGGAACACTGCCATGGTAACATTGACTACCAATCCCACCAGCTGGTTGTAGACGAAAGCCCTATGTACACTCCCCACAGAAATGACATATCCCAGCCATATCAGTTTCTAAACTCATGCCATCCAGCAGAGCCACGGCAAGACAGTCTCCCAGTCTCTTCTCAGATTCACCCTGAGAGGCTCTCTGGGAGAAGGATGTGCCACCCCCCACCCCTCTCCAGTAAGCCCTTTTTCCCTGGGGAGAGTTAGTGCCACTCCACTGGTCCCTTAGTGAGTCTGCTCCTTTTCCACGGTCTGGACAGCTGTCTCAGTGGTCAACCGCACTTGGTAAGGGCCCTCTAAGTCCGACTGGAGTCTGTCCTCTTTTCCAGGTCTTGATCAGCACCAATTCTCCTGGCCAGAAGTGATGAACGGTGAATTTGATGGGAAGGGTTGGGGTCAATTCAAGGGGAGGGGTTTGGGCTAGGAGTCCTTTTAACCTGAGGGTTTACAGAGCAGAGGAAAGGGCCAGCACATAGTTCCTTAGGAATTGATCTTTAGGACAGGTCTGTGGTCCTTTCCAGGTAGGGGAGCCCATTCTTAAGGGGACAACCCTAGATCCCTCCTTGGGGCCATCCTTATTTTGAGGAGGGTTATAGGGAGGCATTTGGGCCATAAAATAATAAAGGACCAACCAGATTTGTACATCCCAAAATATAATAACTCTTCAGAAACAATGCGTCAGTTATGGGTAGGTATTCTCTCTGAACATGAGGTTTACACATTGTCAGGATGATGGATTCCCCAGGTTTTACGGTGGCATGGCACCCCTGGTGTGGTGCTACCGGTTAATGCGGTAAACTGTAAAGTTGGTTTGGGCCGTAAAGGCCCGCAGTTCCAATTTACCAGCTGCTCCTCAGAAACCCTGTACAAAGTCCCTGTACAAGGTCGCTGTGAGTCGGATCCCGACTCCACGGCACTTAGCAACAACAGTGACAGCATTCGATCCTTTGGCTTCAAGATTCTGAAAGGAACTGGCCAACAGGAGCATGAAGATATTCAGGGATAACACATACACACAACAGTATTTACTACACTCTGTTGGTTTCTTTAAACTAAAAGAAACATTATTGCATCTGTCATCTTTATGCATGAATACAATACTTCACTTAAAAACTTCTCAACAGAAATGTTAATTCCATAAAAACTCTGGCTGTAAGAATGGCCAATTTTTATTTCTTTAAAGATACTCAACATTATAACGTTGTCAAATGAACTGAAATTCTATCAGCACTCATGGATGCAACACAACATCCTTTTATTACTCTCTAACAAGACAAAATGCATACAGACAGGGTGGCCCAAATTTGAAGAAGTTAACAAAAAAAATATTTTCAATTCAGAAAGAGTATTGGTACACCAACTATCTTTAAAAACAGTACTATGTTCTCAGAAAATCTGAAACATTAATGGATAAAATGTACACACAATATAGAAACATATGCTTACACTATCATGTACATATAAGAATTTAGATGTATTTAAACTTACACAAAGGTGTTTTTCAAATGTATAAACAATTATAAAAACACACAAAGAAAGTCTTGGGCAATGTGCAACTTTAAAAATTACTATCACACCAGCCAAACAAATCCTTAACCACTTCTTAAATGGATTCATTTATACCATTTTACTGCAGAGAGAATGTCAAAGACATTAAAACAAAACAAAACAACTACAGTGCCTGACTCACATTTTGCCCCCAAACCTTTTCTCATTTAAGTTTCATCTTGAATGTGTAAGCTCAGAATTTTGCATTGCAAGCTCAAATAGTTTATGTCTATATTTATCTTCAGAATCATATTTGAAAAGTACACCGCTAAAAACGAAAACACATACTTCAAACTTTTAAAAACAGGAGACCATCTCTCACTAGGCCCTTTATTACAGGCTGCAGGCCCCTCCCCCCTTCAGAAGTCTCATTTTCATCCGCCCCTCCTCTACCCTTAATCCTAACCCCAATTTCATGACAAGGCTCCATCAAAAAGTCTGATGATAACTTGGTGCCTTTCATCTGACAGGTCAAGGAGGATTGGGTGGCTCCAGTGTCAATTTATCAAGGGTTCCTGGTGGGACCCAGTCTTAATAAACCCCTGGTAGTCCCCTAGCCCTCATCACTATCTTTTTAAATGGACTATCTTCCCACATTTATAGCATCCATTGGTGGTCTTGGGAGCCTGGCCAAGCCATCTAGTTCTAGTCTTTTGAGGAGGTGGAATACCACTTCCCTGGGCGAGGGAGGTTCAGATGGGGGTCGGCGGGGGAGTAGAGTGGCGGGGAGGGAAAGGAAGGCATCTTATCTCTTATTAGCTACTTTATCCATAGTGGATACCAAGATTCTGGCCTTCTGCTTTTGTTCCTTCTCCTCTCTATAAAAACGTTCTGAGCTTCTCTTAACACTTCATCAATGAGTCTGTTACTCCATCCCTCTATGTTTTGTAATTTCTTTCTCATTTGATCCTTAAGTCTCTGGAGTAAA
This sequence comes from Chrysochloris asiatica, assembly GCF_000296735.1. NCBI lineage: Eukaryota > Metazoa > Chordata > Mammalia > Afrosoricida > Chrysochloridae > Chrysochloris > Chrysochloris asiatica. Next base: position 10,025,734 of record NW_006408624.1, read on the forward strand.
AGCCAATGGGGTTTCCCTTCTCTTGTTGGACTTCAAAAGCCTTGGCCACATTCTGGGATCTGAGGACTGACTCTCTTATTATTTCTCTAAGTTATTCTTGGTCTCAGTCCCCTCACTATTTTCAGTTCCTGTCTCTTTCTGCCGCACTGTGGCATAAGGGGGTAGCAGACAAGACAGAGGTTCCCAAGATTTTGACTAAGGCTCCCCTTTTTCTTCTTTAAAGGGGGAACATCTTCTGAATTGATTGTACTCCACTACTAACCAACAAAGCGCAGCGTATTTCCTGCTAAGAAGGCTGAGTTCTGTGATTCACATGGAAGATGAGAACCTGATTCCCTGTGCGCTCAACCCCCAGATTTCCTGGAGGTTTCTTGCACATCCTGACTTTTGTCTGTATCTTTTTCCTGGGGTTCAGGGACTGTCCCCCAAGCACTCAACATTTTTCCCAAAGGACTGTCAGGCGGAATGTCCATGGGAGTCTCTCCCGCTCCCTGCCTTCTTTTAAAAAGTTTTTATTGTGAATTGAGTACAAGTTTATAGGGCAGATCATCAGTTTTACATTCAATAAATCATATACTTTGTTTCATTACAATGGTTTTAATCCCCTACATGTACCATCAGCTAACAGTATTTCTCTCTATTCATTTTAGCTCTTTTTTTTTTTTTTTTTTTAAACATTCACGCATATATAATAATTTTCACCACCAAAGGGGACATTCTGCAAGTCTGCCTCCTGGTCACCAGCTCTCAGTCCCTCTCTTCCCATAAATTTAGAGTCCTCAGCTGTTCCCTGTCTCCATGTCCCC
>NW_006408624.1:10027649-10040290 GCF_000296735.1 Chrysochloris asiatica
TCCCTTTGAGTTTCAGTCTTAGATGGGTTCTCTAGCTCCCTTTCTTCCTTCTTCCCTAGGCCTAGAATTTTCATTCCCCATCTTCTATTGGTCTTGGTGTCTGAGTTTCCCTGTGCGCTCAACTCCCCTATTTTCTGGAGGTTTCTTGCACACCCCAAGATTTGCTTCATCTGTCTCCTGCCATTTCCTTTGGGGGATGACGGAACTGCTGATCGGGACTCCGCACTTGCTTCACATGTGTGTTAGTCACACTCAACCCCCGAAAATGCCCGACCATCAAGGCAATATTTATAACCCAATTTTCCCACCCTGGCCTGTGCACAGATTGCCTGGTTGAGTGGTTAGTCTGTTCTCAGTCCTTCATGTCTGCCTCACTCATTCTCTTTTAACAGTCCTGGGGGCTTTTTCTGGCTCTCGCTGGGAGGCGATCACCCTTGTGGAGCAGGCTGTGCAAACCAGGCAGGATGTGTCTCCATTTCTATCGGGCCTGCCGCTCCAAGCGGGCAGAAAATCCCAGACGGGCCCCCAATTTGTGAAAAACATCGATATCTTGCATACTACCTTGGTCCCTCTGGGTTATGAGATCATTGATGAGTTATCACGAGTGCTTACCAACAAATGCTCAAGAAATCCAATCTGTACTCATTTTAGTGAGAGTAAGGCTTTTTTTTATTTGATTTTGCAAAATCAGGTGCCAAATGCAGAAGACACGGGCAAATGTGCCACGGACATTTTGCAAAGCATTTTATTCTCCTAGTTTCAGAAAGTCCCTGTCCTGGTTCCTCATTGACTGAGTACTATGGGGTTAACAGTCTTTCCTGGATGTCAGATGTCATCTACTTTCTCTTGATGGTAGCATTCTTATTTAAAGTTCCTAGTCATTGAACAGGTTCTTTCCCCCTCCCCCAATGCATCCTGCTCACATCCCCCAGATGCATAGGCCACTGTTGCCATGTTAATCATCTATGTCTGGTCTAGCAATTTCCTGGACCCCCTTATTCCTGAAGACTGACCATCTAAACCTTCAAAAGGTTGAAGGTTTGAACCCACCCAGAGGCTCTGTGGGAGAAAGACTTGGCAACGTGTCCCCATAAAGACTACAATCTAGGAAACCATATGGGGGCTGTTCTACTCTGTTGTATGGGGAGGGGGGTCACTTTAAGTTGAAAATCAACTCAGAATCACCCAACAACAACAAGAAGTGTGTGTGTACTGGTTTGCCATGTATACTCTTATTGCTTATAGTGGTTCTTGGCGGTCTCCCCACATTGATAGTTAGGGGTGGGTGGGATGGATAGTTTCCTTAGCCCTTTAGCCAGGATCCAGCTGTAGGTTGAGTCCCCAAGCTCCTTGGTGTGGAGTCCTGTCTCCAGCCTGTAGCTCTAACTCCCAAGACCCCCAGGTTTCCCAGACTCCTGGCTAAGTCTTATGCCTACAAGCCACTTCCCTTTGTGTTCTTTTAAAAACCGGAGTCAATAGGACTGTTCCCCCTCCCACCTTAACACACATCCGGTTTCTCAGGCCCTCGAAAGGTGTCTGGAATACAGGGCCTGAGCTGCCTTCTGACCCAGGTCAACATTCCCTGACCATTCTACAGCCCTTCAGTATGGCCCAAACTTGTGTATCCTCCTGTGTCCCCATCTCGGGGACAGTGGCACCACCACCTACACTGTCCCTGAAGCCAGATTCTAGGAGTCATTCTGAACTAGGAAGGCTGTCGATTCCATCTCCTGATTGCCTTCCAGTATCTCCACCACAATAGTAGGATCCAGAATTGCTCCACCTCCTGAGAGTTCTCCCGCATAGGCTGGTGGAGGGGCTCGCACAGGCATAGTGTAGATCATACACCCTGCCCTCCTCCCCATCTCTAATTTTGCCCATTCTCTGCTAGGGCTCTCCAGAGTACTCCCCTTGCCTCCTCAAGGCTAATCTACCCATTCTTGTTCTGCCAAATGCACCCGCTGTCCCAGCTACTCTGACCAAACCTCACTAGCACCCCGGAGCCCATCTGTCTGGAAAGCTCCCTCCACCCGCCTCCTCTTGCTCTGGGACTGGAAAATATCTCTTAAGGTTGTCCTCTGACTTTAACAGCAGAGGCTATCCTTTCTCTGGGTCCCCAGCCCCCTTTCTTCATTCTTTGGTGTGGCCCTTGCCACCTCATATCTGACTGGTGCAATCTGTTAACATGTTCAGCTCTTAACTGGAGGGCTGAAAATTTGAATTTTCCCTGAGGAATGTTGAAGATCTACTTGCAAAAATCATACCATGCACAGGTCTACTCTGACATACATGGAGTCCCCGTGAGCTGGAACTAACTCTAGGACAACTGGGTTTTTGTGTATATTTGTCTGTCTCCCAACTCAGACTGTAGCTCCCTGAAGCCCAAGATTAGATCTTACTTTACTAAGGTGCCCAGGGTCCACCAGAGAACCTTGCTATCAAGTATTTGCAGAGCAAGTGCAAATAATTCTTTCCTAAGCAATCACCACCAACAGTCAACATTTACAGACGCCTGCCCTGTGTCCCTCCCTACAGCTCTGCAAGGAGAACCCTGACCTACTCCCAATCCTCCCAGGCCAATGGAACTACTACATAGTAGACACATTTAAAAAATACTAATGGGGGCACTGGGGATAAGGGACGTATTGGGTAGGTCAGAAGGCTGGCCACCCCAGCAAAAGACTGTTTGCGGTGGTCCCAGCATGAATGTCCTGGTACTGGACAATGGGACCAAGAGGAAGCTGGGAAAAAATTCCCTGCTCCGCTTCAGACAGCACAACTCTTCTCTGAGATCCCCTCCCCCAACAGGATCCTGAAGTTTCTCGTGGCCAAAAGGAAATTCAAGGAGACGCTGCGACCGTATGACGTGAAGGATGTCATTGAACAGTACTCGGCTGGGCACCTCGACATGCTGGGTCGGATCAAGAGCCTGCAGACTCGGTGGGTGCACCGTCCAGGGCGGCAAAGGGGGGGCAGAAGGGAGCAGGGAGGCCATGAATACAGCTGGAGGGCTAGGGAGTTCCTTGGCTTGTACCCAAACGGAGCCCGAGGGCCCTGTGGGGATGCTTTAGGAGACAGTGCTCTTACCCAGGCAAAACTTCTAGTTTGTAGAGAGATTTAGGCTGCCAAATTCCATACCTGAGTCTAAAGAATCACCCAACTGCAGGTCCTTAGTGGGAACTCTTATTGACCTGCATGGCCTCTAGGGATGTCTTTAGAAATACTGTTTCCTGATCCTAATATAAACCCCAAAAACTAAACCAAGTGCTCTACAGTCGATGCCTGGTGGTGTTGTGTGTTAATGCGCTGGACAACAAGGTGGGTTCGAACCACAGGGTCGGCGGTTCAAGCTCACCAGCTGCTCCTCGGAAACCCTACACAGGGTTGCTATGGGTTGGAACTGACTCAACGGCACTTAACAACAACAACATACAGTCAATTCAGACTCACAGCATCCCTACAGGATAGAGTAGAAGCATCCCACTTGGTTTCCAAGACTATGAATCTTTGTGGAAACAGATGGCCTCATCTTTCTCCTGAGGAGCATATGGTGGGTTTGAACCACCAACCTTTCAGGTAGCAACCAAGTGCTTAACTGTTGTGCCAACAGGACTCTAATATCATAGGTTTAAAATAATCACTGATTTCCCAGCTCCCTAGGGCAGGGGTGGGAAACCTTTTTCTGCCAAAATTTATAACTATCATGGGCCATACAAAATTATCAACTTAAAAATTAGCCTGTTTACTTGTCAAACATTTAATTAACTCACCCCTAATAAGGAGCTCTGGTAGCGTAGTGGTTACGAATCGAGCTGTGAACCGCAAGGTCAGCAGTTTGAAACTACTAGCCGCTCCGCTGGAGAAAGATGAGGCGTTCTGTTCCCGTAAAGATTAACAGCCTCGGAAACCCTGTGCAGGGTCGCTATGAATCGGAACCGATTCCACAGCACATAACAACAACAACAATATGTCTACAGCCACACCACCCTGAATGTGCTAGATCTCCTCTGATCTCAGAAGCTAAGCAGGGTTGGGCCTGGTTAGTACTTGGATGGGAGACTGCCTGGGAATACCCGGTGCTGTAGGCTTTTGTTTGAAGTCCTGGTGTGGCGCTGTGGGCTACTGCGTCAGACTGCAGAGTCGTTTGAACTGCAAGGTCGGTGGTTCAAGCTCACCAGCTGCTCCTTGGAAACCCTATACAGGGTCGCTATGGGTCAGAATCGACTCGATGGCACTTAACAAGAACAGTGTGATGGCTGGTGTGGTGCTGTAGGGTCAGCACTGGATTGCAAACCATAAGGTCAGCAGTTCAAATCTACCAGCTGCTCCTCAGAAATCCTATACAGGGTGGCTATGAGTCACTTAACAACAGCAATGTGATGACGGAACTGTGGGAGCTCTGGTAGCAGAGTGGTTAGGAATCATGCTGCTACCCTCAAGGTCAAGAGATCAAAACTACCAGCTGTTCCATGGGAGAAAGATGAGGCTTTCTGCTCCTGTAAAGATTTACAGCCTTGGAAACCCTATACAGGGTTGCTACGAGTTGGAACCGACACCACTACCATACAGCATGTGCGCCAGAGGGCAAATTGTCTTTAATGCTAGCTACCTTTTCTTGCCAACTTGACGGCACTTAACAACCTTTTCTCGCAGCTCCTACTTTAAGGAAGAATCTTCACACTAAGACCCCATTCACCTATATTTTGCCCTTCTCTTCTCTTGACCTACCTTCTCGCTAGTCACTGTTCATTTACTATGTGCCCAGCAGTGGAGATAGGGTCAACAGAGTTCTGCCCTTATGGAGCAATACATAATACACACATATATATAGATATAGATATAGATAACACATAAGCACAATTAGAATACTGTATGTCAGGTGATGGTAAATGCTAAGGAGACAAATAAGGATTAGGGAGTTGGGGGCTGAGATTTTAAGTAGGTGAGAAGGTGACATCTAAAGGAAAACTTCATCTGAAGGAAATGAGGTAACAAGCCCTCTAGCTGTTCAGATGAGTTTTACAAATAGAAGGCAAAGCAAGAACAAAGGCTTTGAGATGGGTAAGTGGCTGGACAGTTTTAGGAGCTGGGGCATGTGGAGATGATTTCATAGCATCAGAGAAAAGCACTTAGATTGTATAAAGCTCTGTGGGTCACTGCAAGGACTCTAGTGTCCATCTGGGTGGGCTGCAAGCATGGGAGGGCATTGAACAAAGGACTGACAAGATCTGAGTTGTATTTTAAGAGCATCACCCTGAAAGGGGGATGTTTGTTTAGGCGACATTGAGTTCATCGTAATGGTGGTGGAATGATGTGGAAAAGGATAGCGAGAATGGTGGCACAACTTGGAGAATGTAATCAATATCACTGAGTCTTACCCCTAGAAATGATTGACATGCCATATATTTTGTTATGCATATTTTCACCACAATAAAAAGGGTTCACCCTGGCCAATCTAGGAGACAGTAGGGAGGCTTGTCTAGATAGCCAGGCAAGAGAAGATGGGGCTTGGACCAGGGCAGTAGCCGTGGAAGTGGGGAGAAGTGGTCAGATTTTGAATATATTTTGGAGGTAGAGCTGACAAGGTGTTCTTATGGGATATAAGAGGCAACATCTAAGTTGTGGGCTTGGACAAGAGGAGGAAAGGAGTTTCCATTTATTGGCATGGGGATGGCAATGAGTAAAGCAGGTTTTGGATCAGGAGAGTGGGGATACATTGGATTTATGACACCTACTGTACATCCAGGAGCTCTGGCAGTGTAGTGGTTACGAATCGGGCTGCGAACCCTAAGGTCAGCGGTTCGAAACTACCAGCCGCTCCGTGGGAGAAAGATGAGGCTTTCTACTCCAGTAAAGATTTACACCCTCGGAAACCCTGTACTGGGTCACTATGGGTCAGAACCGACTCAATGGCACTTAACAACAACAACAACAACTGTACATCCAAGTGGAGAGTCAACCTGGCAGGCAGATATAGGAGTGTGGAGTTCAGTACAGAGGTAGACTGGAGATGGAGATGTGGGGTCAACCTTATATAGAGGTATTAACAATTACAGAGCTTAAGATATCATCTATTGAGTGAGAATAAATACAAGAAATGAGACCCTAGGAGTGAACCTTGTGTCCTGCCATGCTCAGAGGTTATGGAGATAAAGGAGGAACCAGCAAAGGAATCTGAGAAGGAGGTGTCAGTGAAGTAGGAGGAGAACTAGGAGAGGGTATTGTTTTGGAGTCCACGTGAAGAAAGTGTTTGCAGGAGGAAGGGTTAGCCAGGAGCTGCTAATAGGTCAAGTGAAATGAGGACTGAGAATTGACAATAGTAGTTTTAGTGAAGTGGTGGGGGTCAAAGCCTGATAGGAGGAGGTTTAATAGACAAAGGAAGGAGAGGAATTGGTGATAAAAGAGCGAAAATTCTTTTAAGAATTCTTTTGTAATACAAAGAAGAAAAACAGGTGGGACCAGACCACCTCAAGCTTTGTCTGCCTTATGACTCGCAATTCCCATTTGTTTCCACTCCCCCTCCAGTGCACCTCTCCATCAGGACAGAACCTACCATTATTTTGTTGGCCTTATGTGTCTGTTTGGTCAGTTAGCAGACTCCTCTAAGCAGGGGTTGAGTTACCACTCCCCCAACCCTCAGTGAACCTTCAGAAGATAGGACTGTGGCCCCCTCCCTCTCAGATTGCCCCCTTCCGCTTCCCTGTGCATACTATCTCCCACCTCAGAAGGCAACCCAGAGTTCTTTGGGAGGGGAGGGGTGGCGTGTGCCTGGCCCCTTTGCTCTGACTGCTCCCTTTACCGATAGGGTGGACCAGATTGTAGGTCGGGGGATCGGAGACCGGAAGGCCCGGGAGAAGGGCGACAAGGGGCCCTCCGACCTAGAGGCTGTGGATGAAATCAGTATGATGGGACGCGTGGTCAAGGTGGAGAAGCAGGTAAGTGGGATGCGTTTCGCTAGGGTAGCAGAACTGGTAGTCGCTCGACAAGCTGCTCTGCAGGACCTCGGGGACTAGAACAAGGGTGGCGGGTGCGCTTCTCAGAGCAGCAGCAGAAGCACCGGCCTCCGCGGCCTACGCAGGGTGCACGCGCCTGAGGCCCTATTATCCCGTCTCCTGAAAGCCCACCCACTCCGGCTAAACAATCGCGATTAGTCCGCCGGCTCCAGTTAAGCCCGCCCTAGGTTGCTACTTTCTTGGACTATCGACTTCCAAATGAGTCTTGTACTAAGTCCCGCCCACTCTACTTAATCCCGCCTTAGTTGTCTCTTCCCGACCTCCCCAACCTCCCACACTAAAAATTGCCGGCGCTTCGGAAATTTCCCCCATTTTTTCCGCGGACTCCGCAACCCTGCAAAGCCCCTCTCCCGGCCGGGGCATGACTTTCTGAGGCGCTCAGCAGCACCCCCATTCCCCGCCTACTTTCCCCCCCAACCCGTTCAGGCCCCGCCCCTGTTAGGCCCCACCCAATCCCGGCCTGGCCCCGCCCCCAGGTGCAGTCCATCGAGCACAAGCTGGACCTGCTTCTGGGCTTCTATTCACGCTGCCTGCGCTCTGGCACCTCGGCTAGCCTGGGCACAGTGCAAGTGCCGCTCTTCGACCCCGACATCACCTCGGACTATCACAGCCCTGTGGACCACGAGGACATCTCCGTCTCCGCACAGACGCTCAGCATTTCCCGCTCAGTCAGCACCAACATGGACTGAGGGGGCTTCTCAGGGGCGGGACAGCACACGGCCAGCCCCTCGGCTTCGCGCTCGACCCGCTCTCTGAGGCCTCAGGACTCCACTTACTTGAACTTGCATCCCTTTCTCTGGGAGAGAGGCCACGCGCAGTATTGAGCTGCCTGGGTGGGCGAGATACCAGCTGTGGGTGCTAGTGACCCGCCCCACCTCAGGAGCACAAGATGCCAGGTCGCAAGGCAGGCAACAGCAGCGGCTGCCCCGCGACCTCTGGGCCCCCCAGTACCCTGCCCACTCCATCAAGGCGTGATCTGGTCCGCTTGGCAGGGGCACTGCCCCACGAGTGAGAGCGGGGTGCTTGGGCACTGGGCCCAGACCCAGCTTCCAGCTATGCAAGGTGAGGTCTCTGGCCCGCCCTTTGGACAGAGCAGGGAAGCCCTCCTGCCAAGGCCCTGCCCCACTTGGGGGTGGGCCCAAGGTGCCCCCACAGGTACCCACAAGACACAGGACCCTGCCACATGGTAGGTGGACACCATATATGCAAACTGTGTTAAATATGCAACTTCAGGGACCCCCATGGGGTCTCCTTGCCCCTCTCCCATCAGGAGATGGGCCCCCAGCAGTAGCTGGCCTCAGGCTGCTTGGCCATGACCTCCACCCAGTTCTTTAGCTTATGTCTACCCAGCGTAGGTTTCCCTCGGCCGTTCCCAAGGGCCGTGCCTGGGTCTCTCTTCCCATTTGCAGGTGTCACTTCCCAGGGGTTCCCCTTTGGGCCCACCAGACACTTCTGACAGCCAGCACAGGTTTCTGTGTTATCCTCAAGCTCTCACAGACAGTGTTCCAACTGTCACATGAACATGTCCCCTTAGTTTTCCCAGACACACAGAAAGAGTCTCCTACTCACAGTGACACACAGTCACACTCATTTGGAGACATGAACACAGAGCCACATGACATTTCCTGGCCTTCTGCAGATGATTCCAGTGGACTGGCCCTGCAGGCAGGGGAAGCTCCCTACTCCATCCAGATGGGAGAGGGGGCTCTGAAAGGACTCCAGGTCTCTGCAGGCCTCCCCCAAGAGAGTTACCAGTTCTTCTTCCCCAAGATCTACTCCTCTAAGGTCCAGGAGCCCTAACTGCTGCCTCTGTCTTCCCCAAAGGGTCCTTCTTGGTGTTCCCATAGCACAACTCAGGCCTAGGCATCCACTGGAAAGACCCCAGGCCCTTCCCCAAGGTGGTTACCAGGCCCACTTTAATCCAGACTCTGCCCCTTCCTAGTCACTCTAACTCCCAGAGAGAATAATAATGCAAATAGCAGCTATTGTTTGTCAGGCACCAATTGTGCCCTTGGCACTCACATGCACTGTCCCCCCTCTGTCTGTATCCATGTCTTCACTTCAGTTGGCAGCCCCCTGTATTGGCATAAGCTCTCATCCACTCCAGGTCCCTAGTACCTCTCTGGTAACCCTGCCTTTTGTCCCTCTTCTGCAAAGCCAATGCAGGTGGCAGGAGGGTGATGGGTAGTGACTGATGTCAACCTTCTGTGGCGTGCCAGGGAACAAGGGGCTCAGGCCAAGCTGCCTGCATCTCATGACTGGGGACATGCATGTACCAGCGCCAGGGCTGGGGTTGGATCTTGCTCAGCCTCATGGTGCCCAGCCTCTGCCCAACATGCCCTCTGCATGTGACCATCATGCCCTGGATGGAGCCTATCCTGGCTCACCTTACCCACACTGTACTGTCCCCAGAGAGCCACCTTTCCACTCCCTCAGAGACAGAACTGTGGAGAAGGGCAGGAGAATGGGAATACCCTACCACCAAAAGGGGTTTGGGAAGAAGCTCTCCCTTCTCCCACAATCAAGGTTCCCTCACCAACCCGGTTCTCAGATATGCAAGTACCTCACTTTGTTAACTTATTAACTTATTGGTTTCATTAAAATTTTCAGTAGGAGGTGGTTAGACTTGGCTCTGTTCTGTGGAGGTAGAATAGGAGGCCTGGGCTGGGACTGTGGACAAAGAAATTTTGATTAGTCAGACCTCTTTTGGTTGTGAGCAAAAAAAGCCACAAAAATAAAAAAACAAACCAATGCAATACATCTTGCCTTAGTTATCAAGTGTTGCGATAACAAAAATACCATAAGTGGATGACTTTAGCAAACAGAAATTTCATTTTTCACAGTTTAGGAGGTTAAATTCAGAGCACTGGTTCTAGGGGAAAGTTTTCTTCCTGTCCTGTTTGGAGGAAGCTCCTTGTCTCTTTAACTTTTACTTCCTGGTCTCTTGGAGATCTCCGTGTCATTTGACATCGGTCTTACTCCCATTTCTCCTCTGTTCTACTTGTTTAATCTCTTTTATATCTCAGAAGAAATTGAAGCAAGACACACCCTACACTCATCTGGCCTCATTAGCATAACAAAGACAACCCATACCCAAATGGGATTATAATCACAGGCATAGAGGTTGGGATTTACAATGCACATATTTTGGGGAGACATACAATTCAATCCATAAGATAGCTTAGCAATAAATGAAACTTGTTGGCCCAGTTAACTAAACTGTTCAGGAGATAGATTTAGCTTCATGCCCAGCTACATCTAGGTGCTTCCACAGTGAGGACATCTGTCTCTTATATGACAGACTTTCAGGCAGGCTAACTCCTCATGATGACCACTGGAACATCCAAATTTACTTTTTCTTGGCTTAGCTCCCCAGAGGAGAGTATGTACCATTTTCCTAATAGTTTGTATCAGTCAGGGCTCAGTCAGGACAACAGAAGCTACACTAGGTTTTCCAACCAAGAGAATTTACTGTATAGGATGGTTACATAGCTGGAGAAGGACTGGGAGAATCAAAGGGAACACTGAGAGAATCTAGGGGAAATAAATGCAGGAACCATGACTGATCCTAGGACTGTGGAAGTAAGAGGGAGAGTTTGGAGTTATCAGAAGCCACAAGTTTGGAGGGGAGCCATATGGTGCTGGAACTCAAGCCTGGGGGTACGGCCTTAACTGACTGGTGCTCGTCCCACTTAGTGGGTACAGTGAGGCTTGTCTGGGACTCCAGGGAAACAAAACTGGAGGCAGGGATTAACTGCTGACATCAAGATGTTGCTGATAAAGCTAGCAAACAAGGGAAAAGGAAGTCTCCCTTCCTCCTGCCTTCGATTCCCCTTCAAACCAGTTGTAGAATTGATTCCAACTCACGATGGCTTCACGTGTGTCAGAATAAAACTGTGTTCAGTAGGATTTTCAGTGGCTGATTTCTTGGAACTAGATTTTTGCAAGCAAAACTTTGCTGAAGACAATTTAAAAATGGTTGCAGCAGTACATAAACAAGTAGCTGCCAGAAAATCAAGCTAGATTCAGGAGGACATGGAAATAGGGATATCATTGCTGACATCAGATGAAGCCTGGCTGAAAGCAGAGAATGCCAGAAAGATGTTGATTTATGCTTTATTGACTATACAAAGGTATTCAACTGTGTGGATCATAACAAACTATGGATAGCATTGCAAAGAATGGGTATTCCCAAAACACTTAATTGTGCTCATGAGGGACCTGTACAGAGACCAAGAGGCAATTGTTCGAATAGAACAAGAGGAAATGGAATGTTTTAAAATCAGGAGGGGTGTATACCAGGGCTGTATACTTTCACCATACTTATTCAATCTGTATGCTGAGCAAATAATCTGAGAAGCTAGACTATCCAAAGAATAACATGATATCAGGATTTGAAGAAGACTCATTAACATCCTGCAATATGCAGATGATAACAACCTTGCTTGCTAGAAGTGAAGAAGACTTAAAATATTGATGAAGATCAAAGACTACAGCCTTTGGTATGGAGAACAGAAATCCTCACAGCCTGATGAATCAATAATATCATGATAAACAGAGAAAAGATTAAAGTTGTCAAAGACTTCATTTTACTTCACCTACAATCAACATTGATGGAAGCAGCAGCCAAGAAATCAAAAGATGTATTAGGCACATCTGCTATAAAAGACCTTTTTAAAGTGTTAAAGAGCAAAGATGTCTCTTTGAACACTAAAGATGTCCATAAAGTTCACCTGATCCAAGTCATGGTATTTTCAATAGTTTCATATGCATTTGGAGTCCTGGCATGATGCTATAGGATAATCACTTGACTGTTAACCACCCAGTGGTTAAAAGCCACCAGTGGCCCCTTGGAAATCCTATACAGGGTCGCTATGAGTCAGAATTTATTCAAGGGCACTTAACAAATACAATATATACATATGAAAGCTGGCCAATAAATAAGGAAGACCATAGGAGAATTGATGCATTTGAATTACATGTTGGTAAAGAATATTTAAAAGGAGCTCTGGTAGCATAGTGATTACGAACTGGGCTGCTAGCCTTAAGGTCAGCAGTTCGAAGCTACCAGCTGTTCTGTGGGAGGAAGATGAGATTTTCTGTTCCTGTAAAGGTTTTCAACCTTAGAAACCCTGTGCAGAGTCACTATGAGTTGGAACTGACTCCACAGTACACCACGACTACCACCATCAAAGAATATTTAAAGTACCATCATGGACTGTCAAAAGAACAAACAAACCTATGTTGGAAGAAGTATAACCAGAATGTTCTTTAGAAGTGACAATGGTGAGACTATTTTGGGTCTATTCTTAGGAGTGATCAGCCCTGGAGAAGGATCTCACACTTGGTAAAGTGGAGGGTCAATGAAAAAGAGGATGGATTGACACAGTTGCAGCAACAATGGGCTCAAACATAACCATTGTGAGATGGCACATGACCAGGCAGTGTTGTTGTTGTTGTTGTTCTTTTGTGCATGGGGTTACTGTGAGTCAGAACTAACTTAACAGGTTCTAACAACAACAACAATTCAAACTGAAGCTGAGAAAATGAAATCAAGTCCACGAGAGCCAAAATATGACCTTGAATTTATCCCACCTGAATTTAGAGACCATCTGAAGAACAGATTTG
>NW_006408624.1:10042230-10048326 GCF_000296735.1 Chrysochloris asiatica
GATGGCACCTGACAACAACAACAACACATCACCAGACCTTTGTTGTAAGGCACCTCCAGGTGGACTTGAACCTCCAGGTCCAACCTTTCAGTTAGCAGCTGAGTACGTTAACCGTTTGAACTACCTAGGGACTCCAATTTCCCCCTCGTGGTTATAATGGTTATGTGCCGTGGAGTCCATTTTGACTCTGCGTGACCCTGTATAGAATTTCCGAAGTTGTAAATCATTACCGGAGGAAATGTTGATTTGGAAGTGAAAGATTGTAATTAAAAAGCTGGCACCACCCACCCCTCTGTGAACTCAGTATCCATACACATCAATCCATACATATTTGAACTTCCATGTAATAGTAGTATCTACCATCTTATGTAAGGTGCTCTGGTAGCTTAGTGATTACAAATCGGGCTGCGAACTGCAAGGTCAGCAGTTCGAAACTGACAGCTGTTCTGCGGGAGAAAGATGAGGCTTTCTGCTCCTGTAAAGATGTACAGCCTTGGAAACCCTGTACACAGGGTCGCTATGAATCGGAACCGACTCCACAGCACACAGCCACCACCACCACCTAATAACTATACCAGTTATTCTTCTAAACTGGGCTGCTAATTGGAAGATTGATGCTTACACCCACCCAGTCACTCTGTGAGAGAAAGACTTAGTGATCTGTTTCCATAAAGGTGACAGCTAAGAAAGACCCTAGGGGTAGCTCTAGTCGGTCACATGGTGTCCCTATGAGTCAGAAATCAACAGCATCTAACAATAACAACAATAATCCTTCATACAAAAACAGACCTTCTAACCCTCTCCCTGGGGTCCTGGTGTGGTGCTTTGGGCTAACGTGAACTGCAAGGTCGGTGGTTCAAGCTCACCAGCTGCTCCTTGGAAATCTATGCATGGTCGCTATGAGTCAGAACCGAACTTGACAAAACAACAATTCAGTATTGTGTTGGAAATCTTACCTAAGACTACAAGGCTAGAAAGGGAAATGAAAGGCATTCAGATTGGCAAAGAAGAAGTAAAACTCTCTTTATTTGCAGAGGATATGAGCCTATACACAGAAGATCCCAAAGACCCAGCAAGAAAATTATTGAAACTCATTGAAAGATTCAGCAAAGTGACAGGGCCCTACATCAAATATACAGAAGTCAGTTGGATTCCTCTATATTAGTAAAGACAGCTATGAAAAATAAATTAGGAAATCAATACCATTTACAATGTTGTTGTTGTGAAGTGCTGTTGAGTAGGTTCTGACCCATAGCGACCCTGTATACGGTTTCCAAGGAGCACCTGGTGAACTTGAACTGCCGACCTTACAGTTCAAACAGCTTTTCAGTTTGATGCAGTAACCCACAGTGCCACACCAGGACCACACCATTTACAATAGCCACCCATAACATGAAATACTTGGAAAAAATCTAACCAAAGAAACAAAAGACTACACAAAGAAAACACTACAAAACACTACTACAAGAAACCAAAAGAGATTTATAAAAATGGATGAATATACCATTATCATCGGATAGGAAGACTTGACATTGTGAAAATGTCAATACTACCCAAAGCAATCTATAGCTACAGTGCAATCCCAACCCGGATTCTAACACCATTCTTTAAAGAGATGGAAAAAATGATCACGTACATTATATGGAAAGGAAAGAAACCTTGGATAAGCAAAGCACTTGTTAAGAAGGACAAGGTTGGAGGTCTATTACTCCCTGATGTCAAAATTTACTACACAGTTACAGTGGTCAAAACAGCTGGGTACTGATACGACATAAGATACATAGATCAATGGAACAGAATTAAGAACCCATAATTAAATCCATCCACATATATTTAACTGATCTTTGACAAAGGGCCAACGCATATTAAATAGGGAAGAGATAGTATCTTCAACAAACGACACTGGCAAAACTAGAAATCCATTTGCAGAGAAAAGAAACAAGACCCATATCTCTCATCATATACAAAACTAAACTCAACATGGATTAAAGACCTAACTGTCAAACTTAGAACTATAAAGATCATCAGGGACAAACAAGGGCCCTAATACATGGCATAAATACATTATCAAACATTATAAAAACCACACAAACAGTAGAAAACAATAGATGACTGGGATCTCCTAAACACTGGACACTTATGTGCATCGAAAGATTTCACCAAAAGAGTAAAAAGGGAGCCCCAGACTGGGTCATTTTTTTTTTTCTGCAATAACATATCAAACAAGGGACTTATATCTAAAATTTGTAGAAAACTATAACACTTCTACAAGAAAAAGACAAACAATCCAATTAAAAAACACAGGCACAGGACATGAACAGACACTTCACCAAGAAAGACATCCTGCTTGGGTGAATAGTGTCTGGGATCTTGAAAGCTCATGAGTGATCATCTAAGGGGCAGCTATTGGTCTCTCCATGTGCAGAAGAAAGAAGAGAGATAAGAACTGAAGAAATGGACTCATGGAACATGTGAACATCAGTCTCCATGATTCTGAGACCAGACTACCACTACCAACTGCTCTGAAAGGGGTCACATTAGAAAAGGGATCACATTAGAAAAGGGATCACATTAGAAAAGGGATCACATTAGAAGGTCCCAGATAGAGAATGTGGAACAAAACTCAAAAGTATTTAATAATAATAATAATAATAATAATAATAGATAGATAGATAGATAGATAGATAGATAGATAGATAGATAGATAGATCTTGAGTTCTACACATAGGTTTGAAATGTCTTTCAATTGGAATTACTTTTAAATCATTGGGGAGAATCTTATTTTAACCTGCTTTATATTTATACTTTAATCTCAGAAGAAGAAAGTGATTGGGAAGTGACCAATTCTTGCTGTGTAGTATTGAACATAAATTTAAAAGTCATTAAGAATTGAGAAGAAAAAAAAAAAAAAAAGGCAGGGTTTACTGGTCAGAAAGGGATTGCAGGAACCTGAGACTGTGACCCTTGACCACCTTTCAGGTGTGGAAAGAAACTCACCCTTGTGGCCCAATTTTCAACCAAATAATAGGGAGCTCTGGTAGCGTAGTGGTTACGAATCGGGCTGCAAATCTTATGGTCAGCAGTTCGAAACTGCCAGCTGTTCTGAGGGAGAAAGATGCTTTCTACTCCCCTAAAGACTTGCAGCCTCGGAAAACCTGTGCAGAGTCACTATGAGTCAGAACCGACTCTACAGTACTTAACAACAAAAACACATGGCACATACCATCCTATGGTGGGGAGTGGGGGGACAGCAACACTAGTAAGGTATGCTCACTATGGAATGGTCAATCATTCAAAATCAAAAGGGCAATATTTTCCTAGGGACAAATTTCAGAAGGGACAGGAAGGTGGGTGGAATGCAAATAGGAAGCCCAGGGAGGAAGTGGGATAACTGTTGTCGCATGGAAGGATGGCAATCACTGAGATGAAATGAAGGGTATAGGATTTGTTGACTGTAAAACTGATGATCTCGTCTGTAAACCTTCACTTAATTCACAATAAAAAAAGAAAGGAAGGAAGAGGCAGAAGGAGCTTCATTCATACAGAAAAGACAGGTCTACGAAAATGGAGGTGGAGATCGGAGTGATGCGGCTATACAAGCTAAGGAATGCCGACAATCTCCAGAAGCTGGAAGAGGCAAGGAATGGATTTTTTCCTAGAGCCTTTGAAAGGAGCACAAACTGTCAACACCTTGATTTTGGTTTAATAAAACTGATAATGAACTTCTGACCTCCAGAATTGCTATATAATAAATTTTTGTTGTTTGAAGTCACCAAGTTTGTGGTGATTTGTTATGACAGCTACAGGAAACTAATACAGTGGGTTATTAGGTAGAAAGAAGCCACTCTTACTACCTCCCTTTGAATCCTGAAACTCTTCTAATTAAGTGAGGATAAACCACTGCCCCCACCATGATGGACCGGTCCAATGGAACCAATCTGACACCTGGAAGCTGGGTGAATCCAAGAGAGACTTGTAAATAGTCTCTATTCTTGCCACCATAGCTACTTTGTACATATTGAACACACTCAGGGAGGGTAAGAGAAAGAGACTCACATTCCCAGGAATGGAGGCCCATTAGTAAACTTTCACTTAGGGCAGAAATGTCTTTTTACTCTGTGCCCATTTCTGAAAGCCCATCTAAATACCTTCTGGAATCTTATCACTGCTCTTTCAAGTCTATGCTTTTTGAGTCTCTGACTATCCAGCCAATACCCACAAGTAGGTGCCGATCCATACTTCTTGCCATCTCTCAATCCAGAAAAAATGAACCATCAAATATCGTGAAAGGTAAGTAAAGTTTATTCAGGCAGAGGGAAGATGGTGATGAATATTTCTTCTAGAGGGATGTGTAAAGTTCTGAGGCAATCAGAATGTGAAAGGAACTGAAAGAAAATTCTTTGGCTGGCTTCCAAGAGCAAGGGAGAACAAGATAGGACTTTAGAATTAGGGATCTATGTTTGCAGGATTTTTAAAAGCATTCTAAGGACATACGACTTAACTGAGAGGACAGTGGGGAGTCAAGGACAGAGCATACTTAACCAGGGGAGTAACTAGGATAGGCTTGCAATTTAGAATGTTTCTTCCTAGGATGAAAACTTGATTTGAGAGAGCACGTCTGGAGCAGACAGATCAGTTAGGAGACTACTGCAGTCATCCAAGCAGGAGATGTTGGTAACTTGGGCAAGTCCCATGGTGGTACACTAATTGTGTAAATGTGAATTGAGCACCTGCTGTATGCCATACCCTGGCTCAGCACAAAACACAGGATGCATACACTCAGGAGATCCAGTGATGGCCCTGAGGTCATCCAGCCCCTGGGGGAGACAGATGCACAATTAACCAATGCAGAAGCCGTGATTTAACTTCTAAGTTTGTCTAGCTCAGCAAAGAGGGTTTGCAGGTGGCTCTGGGAGTCCCCAAACTGCCATCAAATATGGCTTTGAGAGCAGATACTATCTTAGCTTGGTGCATCATTTATCTTTGCTATGCAACAAACCAACCCAGCTTAATAACTTAAAACAACAACCATTTTATTTACTGATGACTCTGTGGCTCAGCAGTTTGAGCAATGTTGCTGTTCTCACCTGGGATCACAATTGTGGTTACGCTCATCTGGCACCTGGCCTGGAGCTGGGTGATCTAAGGTGGCTTCACTCACATGTCTGGGGCTTAGTGCTGCCTGTCAACTCCTGGTTGGTTCAGGAGCAAAATGTTCCACGTGCTTCCTCATCCTCTAGTAGATTAGATTAAGACTTTCTCATATCCCAGTCTCAGGACTGCATTCCAAGAGGATGAAGGCAGAGGTTGCAAGGCGTCTTGAGGCCTAGGCTCAGAAGTTGCACAATAGCAGCCTAGCTCTATGATGCTGCAGGGTTCAGCTCACTTGGAGGTGGGTGTTCTGAATACATTACAGCTTTTACCCTCTTGCAGACTGAAGAAAAGGGTGCCTTGTATTTCTCAATTTAGATAACATATTTCTCAGGCTTTTGATAGTTCCAGTTGTTAAAACAACACTTTCGTTTTCTCTCTGAGAAATTGAGGGGCGCTTCTTCCCATTCCAAGAAGCATTGGTGGTACAGTGGCTAAAGCACTTGACTGTTAACTACCAGGTTGATGATTCAAACCCACCAGCTGCTCTAAGGGAGACAGATATGGCAGTTTGCTTCTGTAAAGATTACTGCTTTGAAAGCTCCATGAGGCAGTTCTACTTTGTCCTACATGTGGTCACTGTGAGTCAGAATTGAATCAGTAGCAAGGGGTTAGTTTTTGGTTTGGTCTTCCTCCTTGTGTACCACAGAATTATGGAGATCTGACTCCCCAAACTATTGTCCATTTCACTGTGAAAGCATGAGGCTCAAGAGTCCTCTCCAGGGAAAAACCAATCACTAACTTTACATCAAGGAGCTCTGGTAGCGTAGTGGTTACGAATCAGGCTGTGAACCTCAAGGTCAGCAGTTCGAAACTACCAGCTGTTCCACGGGAGAAAGATGAGTTGTTCTACTCCCGTAAAGATTTACAGCCTCGGAAACCCTGTTCAGGGTCGCTATGAGTCAGAACCGACTCAACGGCACTTAACAACAACAACAACAACAA
>NW_006408624.1:10048921-10050141 GCF_000296735.1 Chrysochloris asiatica
TATATACTGTCAGGAGGGACCAGTTGCTGGAGAAAAATATTATGTTTGGTAAGGTGGAGGGTCAGAGAAAAAGAGGAAGACCCCCAGCAAGATGGATTGTCAAAGTGGCAGCATCAATGGACTCAAGTGTGGCAACAACTGTGAGGTTGGCCCAGGATCGGGCAGTGTTTTGTTCTGTTGTGCATAGGGTTGCTATGAGTCGGTACCGACTCAATGGCACCTAACAACAAGAACAACTTTAAATGGAAAGGAAAGAGACCCCAGATAAAATCATGACTGAAAAAGAACAAAGTAGGAGGCCTCTCACTTCCCAATCTCAAAACTTACTACACACCTACAGTAATCAAAACAGCCTGGTTCTGGTACGATGAAAAACACATAGATCAATGTGACAGAATGAAAACCCAGTTGGCCTTTGACAAATGACCAAAGCACATTAAATAGGGAAGAGATAGTCTCTTCAACAAATGGTGCTGGCAAAATTGGAAATCTATTTGCAGAAGATTGAAACAAGACCCATATCTTACACCATTTACAAAAATTAATTCAATGTGGACTAAATACCTCAATGTAAAACCTAGAACTATGAAGATCATCAATGAAAATAGGGACAAACTTAGGTACTCTGATATATGGCATAAACACACAATCAAATATAACTGAAAATACACAAACAACAGAAGACAAAATAGATGACTGGAACCTCTTAAAAATTAGACACTTATGTTCATCAAAAGATTTCACCAAGAGAGTAAAATGAGAACCCACAGACTGGGAAAACATTTTTGGTAATGACATATCAGACAAGGAACTGTTCTGTAAAATCTATAGAAGACTTCAATACCGCAACGAGAAGACAAATAATACAATTTTAAAATGGGCAGAGGACATGAACAGACACTTCACCAAAGAAAACATTCAGACTGCCAACAAACATATGAAGAAATGCTCACAATTACTACCCATTGTTGTTGCTAAGTGCCACTGAATTGATTCCAACCCATAGTGACCCTGTGTAGCATTTCCAAGGAGCAGCTAGTGGGTTGGAACTGTCAACCTTGCAGTTAGTAGTCCAGTTCTTATCCTGCAGTGCCACACCAGGACTCCCATTAGCATTTTGGTGGTTGTGTGCCGTCAAGTTGGTTCTGACTTATGGCAACCCTGTGCAGGGTTTCCGAAACTGTAAAGCTTTACAGGAGCAGCAGCTTGTGGATTTGAAC
>NW_006408624.1:10050491-10063271 GCF_000296735.1 Chrysochloris asiatica
TTGGCCTCCAAGGAGCACTCTGGCTGCACTTCTTCCAAAATGGATCTATTGGTTCTTTTGGCAGCCCATGGCACTTTCAATATTCTCCTCCAACACTTATTCACTTTGGCATGCATATGAGGTTATTGAAAATACCATGGCTTGGGTCAGGCGCACCTTAGTCCTCAAGCTGACATTACCCAGTAGAGAGATACAAATCAAAACAACAATGACATATCATTTTACCCCAGCATTAATAACAAAGTTCAAAAACCCAGGGAACAGCAAATGTTGGAGAGGGTGTGGTGAGTATGGGACCCTCCTACATTGTTGATGGGACTGTACAACGATGCAGTCAATCATTGTGGAAAACAGTATGATACTTTCTCCAAAAGTTGGTAATAGAAATACTGTCTGACCCAGCAATCTCTCTACTTGGTATATACCCTCCAGAAACAAGAGTCTTGACATTAACAGATCTATGCACACCCATGTTCATTGCCGCACTAGTCACAATGGTAAAAAGACAGAGACAGCCTAAGTGCTCATCAATAGGAGAATGGTGAAAGAAACTTTGGTACCTCCACACAATGGAATACGTTGAAGAATAATGACAACTCTGTGAAACACCTGCCACGATGTACCTGGCAGAAATTATGCTGAGTGAAATTAGTCAATTAAAAATACCACATGAATAATTGTTATCAGGACTGATTATGAGGGTTGGAAATGTAAAGGTAGATGTTTTGTAGCAAGGAGGGGAGTGATTAACTTTTTAGTCTAGGAGCGGAGGTCCCTGGGACCATCAAGAGAGAAGAGCAGACAGTGGAACCCTATTAAGAGAAGCAGTGATGCCTGAGATGGAGGCAGAAACGATGATGTGGAGAGATGGAGCAGTTGGGGACTTTAGACCCAGAGAGGGAGAGGGTTGTGTGCTGACGACCAGGGTGCAGGCTAGTATTGTATACCCTTTGGTTGGTTGATGATGCATGGAGGGGATTGTAACCATGGCAATGAAACGATATATGATAGGATTAATGTAAAACTAATGTTCTCCCATGTAAACTATCACATAATTCACAATAAAACATTAAAAAACAACAACATATGATACCACTACTGATAAAGGACAAGAAAATGTTTTCATGCTAAAAGAAACATTCTATGGTGGTTACAAGGGGTGGAAGGGAAGGGAGAATTATTCACTGGTTACAGGGTAGACACGTGATAACTTGGGTGATGGGAAACACAGTTTAAAAAGATATATATTGTTGTTACCACCACCCACCTGTCAGTTTGTTGTACTGGGATGACTTGCACGTTACTGTGATTCAGGAAGCTATGCCACCAGTATTTTAAATACCAGCAGGGTCACCCACAGTGGACAGGTTTCAGCTAAGCTTCCAGACTGAAACAGACCAGGAAGAAGGAGAGATGGACTACTCTCGAATATTTAGTCACTGAAAACTTTATGAATAGCAGTAGAACACTGTCAGCACCAGAATATACACTACTGAAACATGATGAAGAACATCAGAGCATTGTTAGAGTTAGTTCTGGAAGATCAACCCCTCAGGTTGGAAGATACTCAAAATACAATTGGGGAAGAACTGTCTCCACAAATTTGAGCTGACTGTGATGACGCCATGACAAGAAGGGAGTAAAGCCTTTGGGACTTTTATTTGCTGATGGGGCACAACCCAAAATGAAGCGAAACAGCTGCAAGTATCCATTAATCATTGGAACATGGCATGTAAGAAGCATGAATCTGGGAAAATTGGAAGTTGTCAAAAATGAAATGGAATGCATAAATATCAATATCCTAGGCATTAGGATATTGAAATGGACTGGTATTGGCCATTTTGAATCTGACAATCACATGGTTTACTATGCCAGGAATGATAAATTGAAGAGGAATGGCGTTGCATTCATCATCAAAACGAACATCTCAAGATATATTTTGAAGTATTATGCTGTCTGTGATAGGATAATATCCATACACCTCCAAGGAAAACCAGGTAATACAACTGTTAATCAAATTCACATACCAACCACTAAAGCCAGTGATGATGAAATTGAAGAAATCTATTAACTCCTTCAGTTTGAAATTAATCAAACATGCAATCAAGATGTATTGATAAATACTGGTGATTGGAATGTAAAGGTTGGAAACAAAGAGAAAGTTTGATTGAAAAATATGGCCTTGGTGATAGAACCGATGCTGGAGATCACATAATAGAATTTTGCAAGACCAATTATTTAATTATTTGTTTATTGCAAATACCTTTTTTAAAAAACATAAAAGACAACTATATACTTCTTCCATGCTGCCTACGGAGGAGTCAGCCATCTCTTCCAGCATCATGGCTGCCCTCAGACCTCTGGTGAAACCCAAGATCATCAAAAAGAGGACCAAGAAGTTCATCTAGCACCAATCAGACCATTGTGTCAAAATCAAGCATAACTGTTGCAAGCCCAGAGGCATTGATATTAGAGTGCAGAGAAGATATAAGGGCCAGATCTTAATGTCCAACATTGGTTATGGGAGCAACAAGAAAACAAAACACATGCTGCCCAGTGGCTTCCACCAAGTCCTGGTCCACAACATCAAATTGCTGAAAGTGCTGCTGATGTGGAATGTGGAACAAATCTTACTGTGCAGAGATTACTCACAACACTTCCTCCAAGTACCACAGAACCGTTGTGGAAAGAGCAGCCCTCCCCCCCTGCCCCCCGGCCATCAGAATCACCAATCCCAATGCCAGGCTGCACAGTGAAGAAAATGAATAGACAGTCTGTTTGTGAGTTTTATTTGTGCTAAAGAAAACCATAAAAGTGCAACAACAAAAAAGACAACTATACACATAGACTTCACCAGATGGGATACACAGAAATAAAATTGACTACATCTGTGGGAAGAGATGGGGGGAAAGCTCCATATCATCCCCAAACAAGGTCAGGGGCTGACTGTAGAACAGACCATCTATTGCTCATATACAAGTTCAGGCTGAAGTTGCAGAAAATTAAAACAAGTCCATGATAGCCAAAATATGACCTTGGAAATATCCAAGATTATCTCAAGAACAGATTTGATCTATCAGACACTAAAGACTGAAAACCAGAAACATTGTAGGATAACATCCAGAACATCATGCAGGAAGAAGGCAAAAGGTCATTGAGAAGATATGAAAAAAGGAAAAGACCAAAATGGGTGTCAGGAGAGACTCTAAAACTTGCTCTCCAGCTAAGAGATGCTAAAGCAAAAGGAAGAAATGAGGAGGTAAAAGAGATGAACAGAAAATTTCAAAGATCATCTCGAGAAGACAAAGTCAAATATAATGAAGTGTGCAAAGACCTGGAGTTAGAAAACAAAAATAGAAGAACAAACTCAGCATTTCTCAAACTGAAAGAACTGAAAGAGAAAATTAAGCCTCCACTTAGACACTATTGAAGGAGTCTATGGACAAGATATTGAATGATGCAGAAAGAATCAAAAGAAGATGAGAGAAATGCACAGTCACTATCAAAAAAAAAAAAAAAAAGGTTGATATTGAACCACTTTGAGAGGCAGCATGTGATCAAGAGCCAATGATACTAAAGGAGGACGTCCAAGGTGCACTGAAGGCAGTGACATTGGTAGAGTTTGTTAGTTTACTTTGTAGTATGTGAAAATGTATGAAAACATGAGGATATACTAAGAATAAAGGTAATTTGGAAGTATCAAAAAATAACTAAAATTGTTCAGAATTCCATTTTAATAGTGGAAAAAACTACATATATTTTTTCTCATTTACATGATTTTTGTAAAATTGAAAACTTAGTGTTTCCGTTCAAGAGAAAGAAGAAGAAAAGAGTGCTTTCTAGTGGTTACCTCATTCCAATTGGACAGCATTGGCACATGTCTAGACATCATGGAATCCATGATTGAAGGCTTTTTGTTGTTGCTGTTTGTCCAGAACCTTTGTTATGACTTAACCTATTTGGAACCCCAATATGTACAGTCAATATAAACCCAAAGTGGGGCTTCTCAAAGGTGGCCTCAATGCTCACTTGCCTTCCTACTGAGAATGTGCCTAGCGCTTCATTACAGTCAAAAACAAATCTGACCCACCTTCCCGATGTATTCAGTTTTTAAAAGTTTTTATTGTGAACTAAGTGAAGGTTTACAGGGCAGATCATCAATTGTACATTCAACAAATCATATTTTGTTTCATTGCAATGATTATAATCCCTTTCATGCACCATCAGTCAACAGTATTCCCCCTCCCTCCACCTTTTTTTGATGTACATACACAAAACAGAAAAAAAAATTTTTTTTTTTTTTAATGTCCAAAGGGCACACTTTTCAAGCCAACCTCCTGCCCATAGGCACACACAGCCTTTCTCAGTCTACGGGACTAGAGTTCTCGGCTGCTCTATCTCTCCATGCCATCGTCTCTGCCACCGTCTCTGTTCTGGTTAGGATTCCATGCTCCACTCATGCTCTTCCCTCTTGCTGGTCCTAGGGTCCTCTGTTACTGAAATGAAAGATTAACTACTCCCCCTGATTTAGTTAAACATTATCTACATTTACAGTTGTGGCAATTGCAACTAGTCCTAATAACAATTATAACTGAATCATAAAATCCTATTCCCAATCTCCCCCATCCCCTTTTATCAGACTCATTTGGGAAAGTGGAAAACTATTCAGTGGGAATTCTACCCTACCCCCTTTGTTCTGAAACCAAGCACACTCATGAAAGCTTGTAAGCCAGCCACTTCGTGCCTTTATAGCCCCCCAGGTTTGATAACCATTGCCTAAGTTGCCCATCCCTATCAACCCAGTGTACTGAGAAGACAAACTTGATCCTTGGTATGAAGAACACTTCCTTACCTTTTGGTTGGCAACTACATCCATAAACAAAGGTTCAGTTCATCATTTTGTAGCGATTTAAGCTTGCTCCCTGGGCCAAATTCTTTGTCTTCATCTGGTCCAGTTCTGGTCAGCTAGCCATCCAAGTTAGGTCAAATGGGTATGATCTGCAAGTTTTGGAGTTCTTGTACGCCTCCTCCTACTGCAGACCAGCTGGCTGCTTCACTTTCAGCCCTAGCTCCCAGTGGCTAGGTCAATTCCATGGGTTCAGGAGTTCACACACCTCCCTTAACTTCAGATCAGTTAGCCCTTCCTCTTCTCTCTCTCATCTCAAGGTCAAAGGTATCTATGGAACATGATTAAACTCAGCCCATGTCTTCAGTGCTGCATTCCCCCCACTTACACTCACAAGTAGACAAGGATGGTCACCAACGAGCATACAAAACTGCTCGTGTGTTCCCTTTGAGTTTCAGTCTTAGAAGGGGGTTTACCCTTATGGACTGACTTTTCTTGCCTTGATGACTCGTGATGCATTCTTTAATGAAAATTCAAATAAAGAATGCATCACAGAGTTAGAGGAAATTGTAGTAGATTATATGATTTGGCCCAAGTTCATCCTTCTTTCCTCCCCCTTGCCCTGGCTACCTTTGGATGGAATATACTTCCCTGTCTGTTCCTAAGAAACAGATTCTGAGATATAGAATGGTGTGCAGAAGGTTTATCAAGAGTGCTCTCAGGACATTCATCTGTAAGGAAGATAAATTGGACAGAGGGAGAAATTCATCAGCCATGGGATGTCAATTGAGGCATCTACTGATCTTCTGGAACTCATATTGTTGTTAAGAACCACTGAGTTGGTTCCAACTCATAGCGACCCTGCATAGGGTTTCTGGGGAGCAACCAGTGGGCTGAAACTGCCCATTTTGTGGTTTGACGTCCAGTAGCCCCACACCAAGAAGGTGGGCCTTTGTGTCCCAATCACTGGCTATGGGTTCCCCACTAAGAGGGGGCATGACTTTGTATAAAGCAGTTCCCTGTGGCCAAGGGATACTCTCAGCCAATGACACAGCTGCGAGCCAGCAGCTGGAGAATGGGCATGTGAGCTCTGAAGGGCAGCTCTGGGTGGAGCACCACAACATCTACTCCACTAACCCACTGACTATGGACTTGACCATGGAGTTTATTTTGGTCAATGGAACGTGAATGAGGACAGTGTGCTTGTTTCAATTTAAAGCCGTATCTTGACCTCGTGGCACTTCCTCTTTTTATCCTGAGAAGTCCCAGGTAGCTGTCATTTCTTCATCCTGGGTCCAGAATGTAGACACATGAAGCCAACTGGAACCAGATTTAAGGTTGGGAATCCAGCCTGGCCCAGGCAGCATCAGTTGAACTGGAGTTGACCTAGATCCATGAGGGTGAAATACGATTTGATTTTGTATACCACTGAGATGTGGGGTTTGTTTATTTTACAACTTGATCACAGCAATTCCTGAGTAATATAGTTGTTGTTGTTAGGTGCTGTCAAGTTGGTTCCAAATCATAGCGACCTTATGCACAATAGAATGAAACACTTTATGTTTGAGTCAGTTGCTGCTGCCATCTTGTTGAGGGTCTTCCTCTTTTTTGCTGACCTTCCACTAATAGAGCTAGTAAGGTGGATTTTACTGGAGACAATGAGGTCAAAGGTTTACATTGCACACCGCAAAGCACAAAGCAGAACCCTCTTTAAGTCCTCCTTAAACATCTTTGTTTTTGTCTCAATGACTTCTCTGGGCACAAGGAACCTCCTCATCTCTGCCTTCCTTCCCCCCTCCCTCCTCCCATTCACATAGTCTTCAAGATGGATGGAGGACACAAAGGTTAGGTAAGGAAGATTTCTGGGAAATGGATTCCTGGCAGGAAGATACTGATGCCTGAGATCCTGCTTGCTTGAACTGGGGTGGGAATCAATACTTATCCCTTACTCCCGTTCAGCTTCTTTCCTGGACCATAACCCCCTTCCCGTGCCTCCCCTTCCCCAAGTGTCACACATTGCTTCTTGTTTGTGGTCATCACTTTCCCTAGCATAGGGCTGGCCACACAGGGCAATTAATAAATACAACGGTTAATGTTATCAGAAGTGAACGGAAAGGTTGGCAGTTTGAGTCCACCTAGAATTGCCTTGGACTCCTGGTGTGGCACTATAGGATAAGCACTGAACTGCAAGCCACAAGGTCAGTGGTTCAAACCACCAGCTGCTCCTCAGAAACCCTGTACAGGGTCACTATGAGTTGGAATCAACTTGATGGCACTTAACAACAACAGAGTTGACTTGAAAGAAAGACCTGGTGACTTACTTTCAAAATGCCAACCTTTGAAAAGCCTATGGAGCACAGTTCTGCTCTGACACCGATGTTGTTGTTGTTGTTGTTAAGTGCCATCGAGTCGATTCCGACTCATAGAAACCCTTTAAAGGGTTTCCAAGGAGCAGCTGGTGAGCTTGAACCACCGGCCTTGCAATTCAAAGGACTTTGCAGTCTGGTGCATTAACCCACAGTGCCACACCAGGGCTCCTGATGGGGCCACCATAATCCAGAACAATCTCAACAACAAGTGTGGTTGTCAGGGAGGGAAGCAGGCCCTCCTGGGATTCCTAGTCTATGTTATGTGTCCCCACTGCCACAAGGCGTCAGTAAAGACCTTGGCTGGGTGTTACAATGCCAGCCTGAAGTCCAGAGACAGGGTTGGAATTTGGGGGCCAGGACACCCACCTATAAAATCCCTTTAGTCACATCCAGGGTTTCTGGAAGAGAGAAAGGTTTGTGGCAGAGCTGAGCAGTTCACAGGTTGAGAGACAAGGCCTATAGGACTTGTCTCAGAAGGGTCAGGGGCTGTATTCTCTACCCTTCATCCTTATAATCAACACTTGTTTGTTCATCTCTGTGATGTGCCAAGCGCTGTTTTGGTGCCAAAGCCAGAGCAGTTCTCACACACTCACGAAGTCCCGCTCCCATGGAGTAGACAGTAGATTACTGTCTAGACAGAAAATAAACAAAAAACAAGATAATTTCAGAGAGTGGTAAGTGCTGAGAAGAAAATAAACGGAAATGGAATAATAAGGGGGGCTGTAAGGAGGGGGCGATTTAAGAGAAGGTGGTCAGTGAAGCATAAAAAGCAAACCAGTTGCCATGGAGTTCATCCCAACCCAAGCTGACTCATGTGTACCAGAGGAGAACTGTGCAAAAGTGGATCACCAGATATTTCTTCCAAATGTACCTCTTAAGTAGATTTGAACCAGTAAATCTTTTAGCTTGTAGCTGAGCATTTAATCACTTAGTAACCCAGGACTGCTCAGAGTCACCCAGGAAGCAAAAGCTTTCATAGAAAGAGTTGCTAAGGTCCACAGGGGCTGGCTGCTTCAACAATCTCATTTTATAGATGAGAAAACTGAGGCTTAGCAAGCTGAGGCAAGAGCCCAGGGCTTTTGACCCCATGCCTGTCCCTGTGTGGACCTTCCTTCTCTCACTTCTTTAGCTTGTCTTGTGTCATCTAGGGGAAAGGAGCAGAAGTGGTAGTGTTCTCGGAATGTCAATATTAAACAGAACCCAGGAGTCCTGGTGTGGTGCTTTGGTTAATGCACTGGCATTTCAAACTCACCAGCAGCTCCTCAGAAACCCTATCCAGGGTCCTTATGGGTTGGAATTGACTCAACAGCATTACCAACAACAACTGAAGACAAAAACCTTCACAAGAGCTAAGCACTGAAAACAATGAGAGACCACCCAGTAAAGAAAGGAGGCTTGGTGGCACAGTGCTTTAGCACTCAGCTACTAACCAAACCGTTAACTGTTTGAAACCATCAACCTCTCAGCAGGAGAAGGATGTGGCAGTCTGCTCCCATAAACATTATAGCTGTGGAAACTCTTTGAGGGTAGTTTACTTCATTCTATAGGAGTCCTGGTGTGGCGCTGTGGGTTAATGAGCTGGACTGCAAAGTCTGTTCGAACTGCAAGGTCGGCGGTTCAAGCTCAACAGCTGCTCCCTGGAAACCCTATACAGGGTGGCTATGGATTGGAACCAACTCGACGGCACTTCACAACAACAGCAATAATAAAGTTTGCTAAGAAGCTCTGGTAGCGTGGTGGGTTACGAGTTGGGCAGCAAAGCACAAGGTCAGCAGCTTGAATCTACCAGCTTTACGGGAGAAAGACAAAATTTTCTGTTCCCGTGGTTACGAATCGGGATGCGAACCGCAAGGTCAGCAGTTTGAAACTACCAGCTGCTCTGCAGGAGAAAGATGAGGCTTTCTGCTCCCGTAAAGATTTACAGCCTCGGAAACCCTGTTCAGGGTCGCTATGGGTCGGAACCGACTCTACAGCACTTAACAACAACAACAAAGATTTACAGCCCTGGATACCCTATACAGGGTGGCTATAAGTCAGAACTCATTTGATAGCACACAACCACCACCACCATTAGGTTGCTAAGAAGCACTGGTGGCAAAGTGGGTTATGTGTTGGACTGCTAACCTCAAGGTTGGCAGTTCAAATCTATCAGCCACTCTTGTGGAGAAAAATGAGGCTTTTTGGTCTCCCATGCCAGAACCCTGAGAATCACGTTTGGTTCCTCTTTTCTTGGCGCCTCTACTTCAGTAGCTTGTTATAGAGATGAAGGGCGTCTTTAATATCCGTTTTCACTTTCTTCCTCAATAATGTTGTTGTGTGCTACTGAGTCCAACTTAGAGCAACCTAGATGAATGACAGAGTTAACTGTCACGTTAGGTTTCCAAGGCTCTAATCCTCACCAAAACAGATCACAAGTTCTCTTTCCTTTCAAAGAGCTGCTGCTGGTAGGTTAGAGCTGCTGGTTTAGGTTAGCAGCCAAATGCTTAACCATTGCATTCCCAAGCTTCCTTTGCTCAATAATGTCTGTTGACGTTGTTGTGAAGTGCTGTCGAGTCGATTCTGACTCAGCGACCCTGTATAGGGTTTCTGAGGAGCAGCTGATGAGTTTGAACCTTCAACCTTGTGTTTCAAACTGACCTTGCAGTCCAGCGCATTAACCCGCAGCGCCACACCAGTACTCCTCCTAAATAATAGAACCACCAATTTTTGCTTAGGCATGTGGCTACCCAGAATTAAAATTACATTTCTGAGCCTTTTTCATGGCTAGGTGTGGGTATCTGCCACAAAGTGTCCTTCTCTTTTCTATCCTTCTGACTGAAATGTTGATGTGGTGGCTGGAATTGTAGCAGTTTTTTTGGACCCATGAGGTAGAACCCATAAATAACCAAGCACCAAGGTATGGATATTGCACTAAGAATCACCACGCTAGTCCTGGACCACCTAACTGGTTCATTTTATTTAAGCTATGGTTAAAAAAATTCTCTGCCACTGAAAGCCATGCATAAGCCTGAGTAGCTATTTATTTCAGATGCTGTGTATCCATTTATGGGAGATGTCTTGCTTCATCGTTTTTCATACCGCATCTCTCTTAAGCCTTGTTATTTCTCCTTGCCATCTCTTCATCTACTCCACCTTGCCTCAGGACCCTTATCTCTACCCGAGTCAGAAAATTTTACAGCTTTGGAAACCCTATACAGGATGGCTGTGAGTCAGAACCAACAACAACATAGGGTTAGTATGAGTTGAAATCAACTCAATAGCACTGTGTTTTGTTTTTTATGTGTGTGTTTAATGCTAAGGAAGCCTCACAAAGTTCTGATTTTGCCCATGATAGCATTCATGCTTTTATCTTCCCCCAAACATTAAACATCCAAAAAAAATATTTTTTTTCTCCTAATTTTGGTTTTGATTACTCTGCTTTGCCTGTTTGAGCGGTGTGACCCTGGGAAAGTCATTTCCCCTCTCTGTGGTCCTCAGGTCCCTCATCTGCAAAATTTGAATCCAGCTCTGCCTACCCCAAAGCCATTATTCCAGCCTCAGACCACCCCCTCTGCTGAGTGGGACTGAATCCCTTCCCTTGACTTCTGAGCTCTCCCCTCAGTCTGTCTACAACCTAGCCCTGAGTCTGCCCACAAAAAACCAGACACATATTTAGGGAGTCACAATGACCCATGACTTAGGTTTGGGGTTGTTTTTAATTCCTATTTTGCCAAACAGGAAGTAGGTTCTGCAGGTGAGAGGATCTGAAAAAAGTCATGAAATCCAAGTGGCTGAGCCAGGATTTGAAACTCAAAGTTTTGTACAGTCCCCTCTGCTCAAGGGTTCCACCCAGTGTGGGGGAAATCACCAAAGCTTTAGTGTTTGGGGCCTTAACTTCATTTTCTGGGAAATACTCTATATTGTTCTGTGTTGGGTCAGGTAAATGGTATCACTTGGTGTGGTGCTGCCACCTCCTGAGCAAAAGGGGTGTTGCACTCCATCTCAAGCATGCGCTATCCCAGGCAAACCAGAGTTTTTTAAGAACCAATAGATCTGTTTTGGAAGAAGTGCAGCCAGAGTGCTCCTTGGAGGCCAGGATGGCTAAACTTCGTCTCTCATACTTTGGACATATTGTCAGGAGGGAACAGTCGCTGGAGAAGGATGTCATGCTGGGTAAGGTGGAGGGTCAGAGAAAAAGAGGAAGATCCCTAACGAGATGGATTGGCCAGGTGGCATCATTGATGGACTCAAGTGTGGCCACAGTAGTGCGGTTGGCCCAGGATTGGACATTGTTTCGTTCTGCTGTGCATGGGGTCACTATGAGTCGGTTCTGACTCGATGGCACCTGACAACAACAACAACAACTGATAAGCTCAGGACTGCTAACCACAAGATTGACAATTTAAACCTACCAGCCACTCCTCAGAAATCCTGTACAGGGTCGCTATGAGTCAGAACTGACGACTCAGCACTTAACAACGATGAGAGAACTCAAAGTGTGGCACTGTAGGATAAGCACTGAACTGCTAACCCCAATGCTGGCGGTTCGAACCCACCATCTGCTCTTTGGAAACCCTATGCAGGGTTGCTATGAATCAGAACCAACTCGATGGCACTTAACAACAAGTGAAAGAACTGAGCGAGAAGGCCCAGACGTGGATCATTGGAAAACATTGAGGTTTGAAAAGTCATGTGCCTTTTGCTGACCCAACTTTTTCTTTTCCATTTCCTTCTAACCTACTGCAGCCCGATTTCCACCCCTCCACCCCCCGAAACCACTCTGCCAAAGGTCATTATGAGCTTCCTGCTTGCCAGATGGAATAGCCTCTTCAAGGTCCTCACTTCACTTGACCTTTTGACAGCACTGATGCTGCTGAAAACCTCTCCTTGGCTCAGTGACATCCTTTCTGTGGTCCTCTTTCCATTTCCATGACTGCGTCTTCTCACTGTGTCTCTATCCTCTTTAGATGTCTGTGTTGCCCAAAGTCTGTCCCTGGCTACTTTCTCTTCCCATTCTGCACAATTATTTCCATGGCAACCATGTTGTTGTTAAGTGGCATCAAGTTGGTTCTGGCCCATATAGGATCTGGCCTGTATAGGATTTCTAAGGAGCAGCTAGTGAGTTTGAACTGCCAATCTTGCTGTTCAAACCAACATTGCAGTCCAGCGCATTAACCTGCAGCGCCACATCAGGACTCCATATATATGGTGTTGTTGTTGCTGTTAGGTGTCATCAAGTCGGTACTGACTCATAGCGACCCTATGCACAACAGAATGAAACACTGACTGATCCTGGGCCAACCTCACAATTGTTGCCACGCTTGAGCCCATTGATGCTGCCACTTGGCCAATCCATCTCACTGGGGGTCCTTCTCCAGCGACTGGTCCCTCCTGACAATATGTCTGAAGTATGAGAGACGAAGCCTGGCCATCCTGGTCTCCAAGGAACACTCTGGCTGCACTTCTTCCAACACAGATCTGTTGGTTCTTCTGGCAGCCCATGACACTTTCAATATTCTCCTCCAACACCATAACTCAAAAGCATCAATTCTTCTATGGTCTTCCTTATTCACTGTCCAGCTTTTG
>NW_006408624.1:10064382-10065521 GCF_000296735.1 Chrysochloris asiatica
GGAAGTAGTTCATCACTCCTTCTTCCTAGTCTGTCTTCATCTGGAAGCTCATCTGA
Organism: Chrysochloris asiatica; assembly: GCF_000296735.1. NCBI lineage: Eukaryota > Metazoa > Chordata > Mammalia > Afrosoricida > Chrysochloridae > Chrysochloris > Chrysochloris asiatica. The sequence goes on from NW_006408624.1 coordinate 10,064,439, forward strand.
AACCTGTCCACCATGGGTGACCCTGCTGGTATTTAAAATACCCATGGCATAGCTTCCAGAATCACAGCAACTCACAAGCCATCACAGTATGACAAACTGACAGACGAGTGGTGGATATATATGGTAATAACCCTGAAATATGTTCATTCTCAGATCAGACCTTGTTCCTGAGCACCAGTCCATCTACCTGGTCCTCCTCCTGGACATCAGCCCTGGGAGACCCAGCACATCCATTCTGATCTTATTCCTATTCCTCCTCCAATCCACTCTTCCACCTAGATCCCACGTCCAGAAATCTCCAACCCTCCTCTCCCAAGCTAGATCCCTGGGAATCACTTTTGGTTTTTCCCTTTCTTGTCATCTCTAATTCAGTAGGTTGTTACAGAGACTGCAGGTCATCTTTAATACCTATTCTCACCTTCTTCTTCCTCATTAATGTTGTTGTGTGCCATCGAGTTGATTCCAACTCAAAGCGACTCTAAATGAATGCCAGAACAAACTGCCACATAAGGTTTCCAAGGCTGTTATCTTTATAGACGCAGATCACCAGTTCTCCCACAGAGCTGCTGGTGGGTTAGATCTGCCGAGCTTTTGGTTAGCAGTTAAATGTTTAATCTCTGCATTACCAAGGCTCCCTCCTTCCCTCAAAAATATTGTTGTTGCTAGGTGCCGTTAAGTTGGTTCTGACTTAACAGAACGAAACACTGCCTGGTCCTGCCCCATCCCTCACAGTTACTACGCTTCAGCCCCTTGCTGCTGCAACTGTGTCAGTGCATCTTGTGGGGGATCTTCCTACTTTATCAGCATGGTGTCCTTCTCCAGGAACTGGTTCCTTCTGATAGCGTATCTGAAGTATGACAGACAAAGTCTCTTCATCCTGGCTTCTAAGGAACATTTTATTTTATTTTATTTTTGAATGTTTTATTGTGTATTGAGTGATAGTTTACATGGGGGAACATTAGTTTTACATTCATTCTATCCTATATCGTTTCATTGCCTTAGTTACCCTCCCGTCCATGCATCATCCCCCAACGAAAGGGTATACCTTGCATGTCCCCCCTGCACGGTCCTCAGCACCCCCCC
>NW_006408624.1:10067376-10068369 GCF_000296735.1 Chrysochloris asiatica
TATCAATTTTTCTTCAGTCTTCCTTATTCATTGCCCAACTTTTGTATTCATGTGAAGCGAAAATATCATGGCTTGTGTCTTGGTATGATAGCTTTTTAACACTTCCAAGAGATCTTTTGCAGCAGATTTGCCCAGTGCAGTACATCATTTGATTTCCTAGTTATAGCTTCCATGGACATTGGTTGTGGATCCAAGTAAAATGTAATCCTCGACAATGTCAATCTTTTCTCCATTATCATGATGTTTCTTAATGGTCCAGTTGTGAGGGATTTTTATTTCTTTCTGTTGAGATGTAATCCATACTGAAAGGTACAGTCTTTGATCTTCACCAGCAAGTGCTTTAAGTACCCTTCATTTCAAGCAAGGTTGTGTTATCTGAATTTCACAGGTTGTTAATGAATCTTTCTCCAGCCCTAATGCTGCATTCTTCTTCATATAGTCCAGCTTCTCAGAATATTTGCTCAGTATACAGATTGAACAAGTATGGTGAAAGGATACATTCCTGACACTCCTTTTCTAATTTTAAACCCAGTAATATCCCCTTTTTCTGTTCAAACTTCTATCTCTTGGTCTATGTACAATAAAGTGTTCCCCATTAGCACAATTTAGTGTTCTGGAATTCCAAGTCTTCACAGTTTTAGTCATAAGAGTCTAATGCCTCTGCATGGTCAATAAAACACAGGCAGACTTCTTTCTGGTATTCTCTGCTTTAAACTGAGATCCATCTGACATCAGCAATGAGATCCCTCATTGCACGCCCCCTCTGAATTCAGCTTGATTTTTCGCAATTCCCTGTACTGCTGAAATCATTTAAAAATTATGTTCAGCAAAATTTTACTTGCATGTGACATTAATGATTGTTCAATAATTTCTGCAATCCATTGGATCACCTTTCTTTGGAACGGGCATGAATATGGAAGCCTTCTAGTTAGTTAGGTAGATGGCTTCCAATTTTTTAACATAGACTAGTGATTGCTTCCAGCATTGCATATG
>NW_006408624.1:10073784-10074767 GCF_000296735.1 Chrysochloris asiatica
CCCCTCCTTGCTACAAAACATCTACCTTTACATTTCCAACCCTCACAATCAGTCCTGATAACAATTATTCACTATTGTATCACAAGAGACCTATCTGCATTTCCTTTCATCTATCCCGCCTAGACAGATTGGATACTACGCAGTGGAGATTCTAGCTTCGTCCAACGCCCTCTGGATCTAGGTTCCCTCTTGGAAACTTGTAAGAATCACCAAATTTTACTTAAGCATATGTTCCATATTTTTTCATAAGTCTTGTTCTTTCTCTTTACGATCTGTCCCTAAGGAAAATTTGCTGGTTCTGTTATTTGAGTTATGGTGTTGGAGAAGAATATTTAAAGTACCATAGACTGCCAGAAGAAGAAACAAATCTGTGTTAAGAGTACAGCCAATACCCAAAAAGGGGGGGTGGGGAGGGAGGGACTACAAAGGCAAGAAGTGACTGGCTTAGAAGCTTTCAAGAGGAAAATGTAAAGGTAGTTGGTTCTGTGCTATCCTCACAATTGTTGCTATGTTGGAGACCATTATTGTCAATCCATCTCATTGAGGGTCTTCCTCTTTTTTCACGGACTTGAATCACAAGGTCGATGATTCAAACTAACTAGCAACTCTTCGGAAACCCTAGACAAGGTTGAGATGAGTTGGAACCTACTTGACAACACTTAACAACAAACAGCAACAACTACTTTACCAAGTAAGATGTCCTTCTCTAGGGACTAGCCCCTGTTGGTAACAGATCCAGAATACATGGGGCAAAGTCTCATCACCCTCCCTTCAAAGGTGCATTCTGGCTATACTTCTTCCAAAAAAAAAAAAATGACTTGTTTGTTTTTTGGAAGTCCATGGTATATTCAAAATATTATTTGCCAACACCATAATCCAAAGGTATCAATTTTTCTTCAGTCTTCCTTATTCATTGCCCAACTTTTGTATTCATGTGAAGCGAAAATATCATGGCTTGTGTCTTGGTATGATAGCTTTTTAAC
>NW_006408624.1:10076908-10092963 GCF_000296735.1 Chrysochloris asiatica
CCTTGGAAACCCTATACAGGGTCACTAAGGGTCAGAATTGACTCGATGGCACTCAACAACAACAAGATACATATGTACATACATATGCATACATACATATGCATACATATATTATTGTTTAAGTACCGTGAAGTCAGTTTCTACTCATAGGGTTTCCAAGGCTTTTAAATCTTTTCTGGACAGAAAGCCACATCTTCAAGCGGCTGATGGATTTGAACCTCCAACCTTATAGTTCACAGTCCAGTGTTTATCTTATGGAATCATTACATTCTGTCGCATATATATATATCATACATATATACTCACACACACCTCTCACTGTATTGCTCCTCTTAAGAACCCAAATAAATGATTGTTGCTGTTGTTAAGTGCTAGCAAGTCTATTCTGACTCCTAGTGACCCTGCATAGGGTTTCCAAGGAGCACCTGATGAATTTGAACACCAACCTTGCAGTTAGCAGTCCAGTGCTTATCCTACAAAGGCGCACAAGTTTTCCTAACTAAATCATTGTTGTTAAGTGCCATCGAGTCAGTTCTGACTCATAGTGACCGAGTGAATATAGGATTTACAAGGAACAGCTAGTGAGTTTGAAGCACTGATTTTGCGGTTAGCCATCCAGTGCTCATCCTACAGTGCTGCACCAACAAAATCACTAGGTATGTATATATTTTAATATATTTTCAGTGAAAAAGATAAACCTAAAATGGAGGCTCAAAATGGTCAAGTGGCTTTGCTAAATGTCGTCTATATAGTTTGGATTCTGGTACCGTAGTGGTTACAAACTGGGCTGCTAACCTCAAGGTAGGCAGTTCGAAACTACCAGCTGTTCCGTGGGAGAAATATGAGGCATTCTGCTCCTGTAAAGATTTGCAGCCTCGGAAATCCTGTGCAGGGTCACTATGAGTCGAAATCGACTCCACGGTACTTAACAACAACAACCAACATATGACCCAAAGATCTGCACTTGCTGCTCCATCCCTGCTGTTAGTCTGTCAATATTGTTCTCTGGGTGCAAAGTCCAAGCAGAAGCAGAACTCCGCAAGGGCCCACCCCTGCCCTATTTAAACCCAGAAGCCACTGAGAAAACAAATGGAAATTTGATGACATAACAGTGAATAACTTCCAAAAGACAAAAGACACCCTAAACAAAGTTAAATGACCAGCAGTAGATTGGGAGAGAATATTTGCAACATTTATAAAAAACAAAGATTTACTATTGATAATGTATAAAGAACACCTATAGATCAATAAGGAGCTCTGGTAGCGTAGTGGTTACGAATCGGGCTGCGAACCTTAAGGTCAGCGGTTCGAAACTACCAGCCGCTCCGTGGGAGAAAGATGAGGCTTTCTACTCCCGTAAAGATTTACACCCTCGGAAACCCTGTACAGGATCGCTATGGGTCGGAACCGACTCGACGGCACTTAACAACAACAACAACAAATAGATTAATAAGAAAAAAGATAAACTACTCCATAGAAATATGGGCCAAGGATATGAATGGGTAAATCATAGAATAAGAAATACAAATGCTGTTGTTGATAAGTGCCATTGAGTTGGTTCTGACTCATAGCCACCCTGTACAGAGTTTCCTAGGAGCGGCTGGTGGGTTTGAACCTCCGACCTTGTAGTTAACAGTACAGTGCATATCCTACAACACCGCATCGGCTGTTAATATCTTTTCTGCTAATCAAAGAGATGGAAATGAAGTAACTTTTTTTGTTTTCATTTAGAGTTAAAATTAAAAACTTAACTCATGTTCAGTGTAGTCAGGATATGATCCAAAGGATGCACACACATAGTGCTGGCAGGAAGGTCAATGGGAGCAGTCATTTAGACAGCTATTTGGCAGTAGTTGCCACAAATTCATTTGTTTACATCTTCTGATCCAGTAATTTCCCTTCTAGGAACCCATTTTACACAGATGTTCCCATAAATGCTCAAGGGTCAATATACAAGGATGCTCTTTGAAGCATTATTTGTAATTGGAAATTTTCAGAAACAAGGTAACTTTCCATCAGTTGTTGTTGTTAAGTGCCATCGAGTCGATTCTGACCCATAGTGACCCTGTATAGGGTTTCCAAGGAGCAGCTGGTGAGCTTGAACTGCTGACCTTGAGGTTCAAATCAACCTTGTGTTCCAGTGCATTGATCCACAGCACCACATAAATGTTCTATATGGAGCCCTGATAGTGTAGTGGATTACAAACTGAGCTGCTAATTGCAGGTCAGCAGCTGAAATCTACCAGTTACTCCACAGGAGAAAGATGAGACTTCTTGCTCCCATAAAGATTTACAGCCTCAGAAACCCTTTACAGGTTTGCTATGAGTCCAAACGGGAGAAAGATGAGGCTGTTTGTTCCCGTAAAGACTTAAATGACCTTGAAAATCCTATATAGGGTTCGCTATGACCTGACAGCATGTAACAACAACAATAGGAATCAACTTGATGGCATATAACCACCACCACCACCACCTATTAAATATACAGGAGGCCTGGTGTGACATTGTAGGATAACCACTAACCTTGTGGTTAGCTGTTCAAACCCACCAAGTGACAGAGTCGACATGAGCTGGAACCGAGGCAACAGCACTTAACAACAGCAACAATTATATATACTTGTGTAAGAAAAGTTGGGTGTGGTCTCTGGCTTTATGTTTTATACTTTCTAGATTGTTTGAATAGGTTTCTGGGAGGAACAAATGGTTTGCTTTACAATAACCGAAAGGTTGTTGGTCTGAACCTACCCAAAGACACTGTGCAAGAAAGGTGTAGCAATCTGCTTCCATAAGAAAACACTGTGAAGCCCAGTTCTTCTCATGTAATATGGGATCCTCATGAGTCAGAATTGACTTGAGGGCACCAGGTTTTAGATTGTCTGAATTATTTTGCCTCAAGCACATAATGCTTGTGATTTAAAAATTTGTGTGCGTTAAAAGACAGAAACCAATGGTTGGCTCATACCTTCTGTTGGGCCAGGGCAGGCTGGGGGTGGCAAAGGGGAGGAGTCCCACTACCTGGATTTTATGGCAAAGTCTCCAGCCAGAGCTGTTCACTAGAAGTGGCAAAGGAATGAGTCCCTCCAGAGCCCACCCGTTGTGAGCTGTGTAGTACTCCTGCTCTGTCCTCAGCCATACTCCTGTGCCAAAAGACAGTTATCTTGGACTTGATGCTTATTACTCCCCACCCCCCCACCCCCTACAAAATAGAACAATCTCTTTCCAAAAGCCCTGTGTGGTTTTCCATGTGTCTGCCCATCCATCTTGCTGACTGTGTGCTATTGAGCAAGTTGCTTAACCTCTCTGATTCTAGACTGCCTCATCTGTAGAATGAGGTCAACAACTGTACCTACCTCCTGGAGTTGTTGTGAGAACTAAAGGAGAAAATGCATGCCAAGCCTGCTGACCTAGCAGTGCTGACCCACTGTGGCCCTGAGGAGGAAACATTGTTTCCTTCTCTTCCTCAGGCCAGACTTACTGCTGCCCCGTGCCAGAGCAGTAGGAGGGACAGGGAATGTGGTCTTCATCATACAGGGTTTAGAGAGGTCAAATGACATGGCCAAGGTCACAAGTTGATGGTTGAACTCAGATTAGATTTAGGACTCCCAACAATTTATTACACTTCTGGCCTTAGATCAGGGGCCACTCTAGCTTGGGACTGGAGGGTCAGCCACTTACTCCAGCATTTCTGGACTCCCATTTGTGGGGTGGAGGTGGGATGATAATGAATCAGGCTCTGGATGAGACCCCTCACTGACCCTGATAGGTGATGAAATAGGCCTTTCAGAGGAAGAAAGGGGCCCGGGGAGGGAAATAGCTCGCCTAGGTCACAGAAGCATGGAAGTATAAGGTTATGTTTTTCAGTGACAGCTCCCATCTGAGCTAATAATACCTTAATCCATTCTTACAAGAAGACTGTGGTGGCTCCATTGGATAGATGAGGAAACTGAGGTTAGAGTAGCTTCCTTTATGTCCTCTATCTGCCAGGATACACTTTGTGTCTTTGTTCATGTCCAGTCCCTGTACCTGGATGCCACCCCCAGGCTGACCCACACCCCATATGAGCTGCTCAGCAGAACCCACCCAGAACCTTCATCTATGTTGCTTGCTTCAGGTTGACCCAGATTTCAAGTCCTGAACTGTCTGCAGGTCCCACCTTCTCAATCCCAATCAACCACAAGATAGGGGCTATGGTTTCTCACCTCCCATCTGATCCTAATCATGAAGCGTTACATGGTTTGCGGCGTGCTCTTAGAAGCCCAGTTTTATATGAATTCGTACACACCTCTGAGGCTGGGATCATTCTCCCCACTGTATGGAAGAAGACCCTGAGATCTAAAGAGGTTCAGAGACCCCTCTGAATCCACAGTGACAAAGTGTCAAGTTAGGTGTGGGACTCAGCTCTTTCACGAATGGTCAAGTGCTTGGCTAGACCCAGAACAAGATGGTCACCCTCTCCCCACTATGAACTGGATTGTGACTTGGAGGAGTAATCTTCACTGTCTGGGTCCCAATTTCCTGCCCTCTGGAGTGGGGATACAACTGCCAAGTGATGCTGTTAACAGGATTGAAGAGCAATGAAAGGAGAGGCTGGAAGAGGAAGGATACCTACTGGTTGCTTCCTATTGATTCCCCATTATGCCTGCACACAGTAGGCACCCAACAAAAGACTAACCTGGTCATACAGTTATCAGGAATCCTGACTCTGCACTTGTAACAGCGGAGTTGGCGTGAAGAATTTGACAAGGATGATTAAGGGACTCAGGAGGATTATGTAGTAATCAGCTAAACCACCTAAGCTGCCTGGGAAAAGATGAGGATCAGACTGTTTGTTAATTTATTCAACAAATGACCCCAGAACCCTTAGCAGAGCTGGACTGATGATGATGATGATGCCAGCTCTCAGTGTATTTGTATCCTACCAAGTGGATTCCTACTTACAGGAACCCTATTTGGCGGAGGAGAACTGTTTAGTAAGATTTCCAGGAGTCTGCTCGCATAGTGGTTACAAATCGGGCAGCTAACCTCAAGGTCGGCAGTTGGAAACGACCAGCCATTCCACTGGAGAAAGATGAGGCTTTCTACTCCTGTAAAGATTTGCAGCCTTGGAAACCCTATGCGGGGTCACTATGCATCAGAATCGACTCCACGGAACTTAACAACAACAAATCTTTACAGGGTCAAGGATCCCTGTTGGCACACTGGTTAAGAACTTAGCTGCTAACTGAAAGCTTGCCAATTTGAGTCCACTTCAAAGGAGAAAGATTATGTGACTTAATCTTGCATCAGTATTACAGCCTTGGAACCCCTATAGAGCAGTTCTACCTTGTCCTCTAGGGTCACTGTGTGTCTGAATTAACTCAGCAGCAATGGATTCTGGGTATAATCTTTACAGGAATAGACCGCCAAGTCTGTTCTCTTACATAATGGCAACTGAAGACCAATCAGGATGCAGCTAAGCGCTCAACCAATTGTGCCGCCTGGTGCTTTATACAGACTCTCATCACAGCAACACTTAAACTTTGATATTTATTCCTTTTTAAATTCCTTTTTTATGGTTATAGTCTGGAAGGTGCTCGTTGAGTCTGGAACTAGGTTGAGTGTGGCACCCAGGGCACACGATTTAAAGAGGCACTTACTTCATCCCAGTGCTTGTGGTGGGTACTGGGACACACCACTCTTCCCAGGAAATTACTGTCCCAGACCAGGTTCAGGTGGTGGCTCCTGCAGGAAGTGGCTCAGCCATCAAGAGGCTCCTTGCCCATGATCATCCCACTGCCTGGAGCGACCCCTATTTGATGGTTGATTGAATGTAGGGGCATCAAGCAGTATAAAGGCCCAACTCAGGATGACTGTGAAGGCCATCCTAGCTCCAAAGCTGCCTGTGAAACTGGCTCAGGCTGTGGGCCTGCTTTGTAGAGTCTTCTGTTCACCTGCTTCCTCCCTTCCATGACTGCTGGTCCCATGACATTCCCTATCAACCTCTGGTGAACTGAACAACATCTCAGAGTCAGCCTCCAGGGAATCCAACCTGTACCAGCGTGGTAGTGGTGGTGGTTGTGAGCCATGGAGTCAGTTCTGACTCATAGTGACCCTGTATAGGGGTTCTAAGGCTATAAATCTTTAGGGATCAAAGCGGTTGGTAGATTCGAACTACTGGTAGTTGAGGTTAGCAGCCCAACTTGTAACCCATTATGCTACCAGAGATCCGTGTGTGACTACTGGAGTAATCCATTGTTGTTGTTAAGTTGGTTAAAATACTACCTTCCTCAAGACTTTAGTTAAAACCAAAACCCAAACCAAAAAATGCCCCCAATCCTATTGTTGTCAAATTGATTCCAACTCATGGTGATTCTATGTGTGACAAAGCAGAACTACTCTGTAGGATTTTCTTGGCTATAATCTACCAGCTGTTCCGCGGGAGAAAGATGAGGTGTTCTGCTCCTGTAAAGATTTACAGCCTTGGAAACCCTGTACAGGGTCGCTATGAGTCAGAACCGACTCCACGGCACATAACAACAACAACAACAATCTATACAGAAACCAATTGCCAGACCTTTCTTTCACTACGTGGGTTTCAGCTGCCAACCTTCCCCTACTGTGCCACTTAGGGACCTCTCTGGGAGAAATCCTTCTCAACAAGTCATTGGGCCCCCGGATACCAGCACAAACTACACACCACACTTGTTAGGTGTTTAGGTCAGGCACTGTCCTAAACACATTACATGCATTAACTCACCTAATCTCCTCAGCAAGTCTAGAAGGAGGTCCTATTGTTGTTGTTAAGTGCTGTCAAGTTGGTTCCAACTCATAGCGACCCTGTGTAGGGTTTCTGAGGAGCAGCTGGTGGTTTGAACTGCCAACCTCGTGGTTCACAATCCAGGGCTGATCCACAGTGCCACACCAGAAGTTCCCATATTCTAGACGGGTTTGAGAGAAGCTATACTTTTCTTGAAAAAACTACTTGGTGATAAAATTCTGTTAACTTAAACATGATTGAAAATAAAGAACATCAGGGAGATTAAAAAAGAGGGAAAAGTCTGGTCTGTGCTGTGGCTCACTTTCCAACCTTGAGGAAGCTGACTGGGATGAGAGCAAAGTCCTCTAGACCTGAGAAGAGACAAGATTGCTTTGAGGAGAATGGCCCCAGGGAAGAGGTGAGAGACACCTCATTGGACCACAAGAAGTGTGATTTCCATAGAAGGACTAACACTCAGAAGATGAGGTAGCTTGAGTCTTAGTTCTCGTATAAGGTCAGACAAGAGCCAATGCTGAACTGGGCCCAAACATTGCCAGATTACAGCCTTTGCTCTTTGCAATGCTGGCAGAAAGAACACTCCACCCTCCCCTCTTGCTGGTTGGGTAGACTCCTCCCAAGAACATCAGGGATTTAAATGGGTGTCCAGGTGGTGGGCTGTTTCAGCCTTACCTCTATTTTGTCTACCTGTCTGCTGTACAACTTTTCAGCAGCCCCTCTTGGAACAGCTGAGCAGCTGGACCCCCTTTAGCTCAGGAAAGAAGTAGATGCTGGGTTTTCATTATAATCCTTCACAAGGAAAGCCAACTATTCAGCAACCCATCCCTGAATTTGCTCCTTATTTATTAAAAGGCTTATTGCCTTACAAAGAAGCAAGGCAAGGATATTAGCTTCATTTTATTGGTGGAGAAACTGAGGCCCAGAGAGAAAGAAATCACAACTGAGTCAGGCCCAGGGCTGAACTTCCCATCCCAACTTGTTGTTGTTAAGTGCTGTCAAGTCAGTTATGACTCATAGTGACTCTGTATAGGGTTTTCAAGGACCAGCTGGTGAGTTTGAACCACTGACCTTGTGATTCAAACAAACCTTGAGGTTGAATGCTTATCCTATGGTGCCACATTAGGACTCCAACCTAATCTCGTTTCCTGTCTCTGGCCTGGGAGCTTGGGCAAAGCCAGGGCAAACACTCATTTCCTCTGAGTTCAGAGCTCAGTCCAGTTCCTTCCCAGAACCCTGTCTGCTTTTCCTCTCATCCCGTCCCAGAAGGCCCTGTTATCTTAGAGAGACCTTTTATTCATTTGCCAAATGCCTCCTACCACCCACCACATGCCTGTCCTAGTGGCTTCAGATCTGGCTCCAACAGTGTGCCCCAGGTGGACTCACAACTGGTAGGAGAGACATATCAGCAAAGAAACGTGGTAGGAGGGGAAGTCCAACCACTAGGGACAGAAGGTTTCAGCCCCATGGCCCCTTCTGTATTCCTGGAAGCCATTCTCTCCTCTCCAGCTTCACACTGCCCCATCCAAGCTTGAGCCTTGGATCCCTGCCCTGGTCTCCTCCCAGTCTTTCTCCCACACCCTAAAGTGCCCGGGGATCTTTACAGAGAGAGTCGACAGCAGAGCGTGGCCAGGAGCTCCCCTCTGCTGTGATCAGTACTCTGAGGTCAAATCCTGCCAGGCCTGGGCAAACTCCACACCCCCTCATTTGTACAAGGACACTGCCTACATCACAAAGTTGTCAAACCAGCAGATCTTTGTTGTCAGTTCTGACCTTTGCTGTTGTTCTTTCCAGACATGCCACACTGCCCTGCACCCTCCCTGGACTCCATTCGAGTATCCACTCAAATGACTAAAGATACATTCTTTGCTAACCTTTAAGTTAGCAGTCAAGTGCTAACCATTTGAGCCACCTAGGAGCCTAGAATGGAGTCCTGGTGTGGTCCTGCAAAAGAATACACTGGACCACAAGGTGGGTTTGAATCTCAGGGTTGGCAATTCAAACCCACCAGTTGCTCCTCAGAAAGCCTATACAGGGTCACTATGAGTCAGAACCGACTCTACAGCACTTAACAACAACAGAGACTTAGAATAGTGATAGTTTTCATTTACTGAGAGTCCTGGTGTGGCACTGTAGAAAAATCACTAGACTTCTAACCACAAAAAAAGCCCTGTTAGCGTAGCGGGTTATGCGTTGGGCTGCTAACCGCAAGATCAGCAGTTCAAATTCACCAGCCACTTCTCAGGAGAAAGATGAGGCTTTCTGCTCCCATAAAGATTTATAGTCTTGGAAACCCTATACAGTTCACTATGAGTTGGAATCAACTCAAAGGTACACCACCAACCACAAGATTGACAGTTCAAACTCACCAGCTGCTTCTCAGATCAGACTTGAAGGCACTTAACAACAGTATCATTTTACTGACTAGATGACACACTAACAAAACACACTGAGGATCCTGGGACAATCTCCAGTTAAGGAAATCCTTTCAGAAATATAAATGGATGGCGCCCTGGACGAGAGCCAGGTTTGAATCTTCAGGAACCAATCACCCCAACTCCCCTCTAGCCCTCAAATAGAAAGGTGAGGGCAGCGTTGCCAAGGGCCCCTACTCCCCCCCACCCCAGGAGCTGAGAGGTTTAACGACTGTGCCCTGGGGTTACCAGCTACCCTGTGGCAGCTTCTGTCTGCCTTCCAGGTTATGACATAACAATTGCACAATTCCAAGTTATTTTTGAAACAAACGGACAATTTCCTCTCCTGGGCACTGACAGGGACTGTGGTCCCCATCTCACCCAGAGTCCCTAACTGCCTCAGAACTTTGGAATCCAAATACACTTGGTGGGGGTAACAAGGAAATGAAGAGGCACGATTGTAAAGTGACCTAGTTTTATTTTGGTTTTGGAGGCCTGAGGGAGGCAGGTGGGGTATTCCTCAAGGCCGCAGGGGTTAGGGCTGTACAGTCGTCCCCTTCCCATGGCAGGAGGCCCAAAGATGGCTGGACCCAGGCAGCGGGGGTGGGGGTGGGGTGAGGGGGCTCAATGGATGATGGCTCCGCGGACCCAATCCCGGCAGTGGTTCTGCGAGGAGAGAGGGGAATCAGGCAGAGGCCTGGAATGGCTCAGATACGGGGAGAGAAGAGACCGAGGGAAGAGAGAGGGCACAGAATCCAACAACTGGAACTCGGAGATGGTCCGGTCCCCTACACTTTATCGCTGAGGCGGCAGGTCAGAAGTGAAGCCAAACTGTCAACCTCGAGTGATGCCAGGCGTCTCGCCGGATTTGGGGCTCTGTGCACAACCTGCTGCCACCACCCTCATAGAGGGTGCGCGGTCGGAGCCCAGTCTCTGGGTGCAGAGTATGGGGGTCAGACAGGCCCCCTTCTCCTCTTGGGCCCGCAGAGCTCAGCAGCTCACAGAGCCCGTGGGCGGCGCCGATCCTAAGTCCGAGAAGCAGTCGAACTCGCTCTGGCCCAGGAAGAGCTCAGGCAATTCCAGCACACGGTGCAACCCGAGCTCGAGCTCCAGCGATGTCAGCGCTTCCTCGTCGATGAGTTCCGCGTCCATGCTGCCTAGGGCGTGCGCGGGCTGTGGCGGGGCGGGGGTTCCCGGCGCCGGATGCAGGCCCAGGGTGCCTCCCGGGCCGCCGGGGGGCGCGGGCGCGCGGCCCGGGTACAGCGTTGCCATGGGTTGCAGGTGCGCGCTGCCGGCACCTGCAGGACCGGCGGGGAAGGGCTGGAAGGCCGGCGGCGGCCCGAAGGCCCCGTACGCCAGGGCTCCAGGTGGGGGAGGCGGCGGCCCAAGTGGAGCCCCCCGGGGCCGCAGCCCGCTGTCCAGGCCCGGACCCGCGTACGGCTGCAGAGTCCGGAGTGAGTGAGGGCCGTGGGCGGGCGCGGCGGGCGGCGGCCTCTGCATCAGGCAGTAGCCCTCGGCGAGCATCAGATGGTCGGCCATGGCGGAGGGTGACGATAAGCGCAGGCGGCCCGGTCGGGGCCCAGCTGTTCCTCAGAGGCGAGGGCCCCCGGACGCGCGCCCTCTCCGCAGCCCAGTCGGGCGAAGGAAAACCGAACCCGACCCGTGCCGCTGCTCAGCCCAGGACGCACAGGCTCAGCGCTCCTGCGCGTCCCGAGGCCACAGCTCCCGCTGGCTAGAGATCCGCACACCGAATAGGTTGGACTCCAAGACCTCAGCACCGCGCCCCTCGGAGACATCTTATACTCAGAGTCAGGGCGGCCCGCCCCCGAGAACGCATTGGCTGGATGAAGACGCCCCTGGGCTGGCCGCGCCGCGCCCCCTCCGGGTCTCAGCCCTGCCCTCTGCCGGAGCTCCGCCCCCTGGGCCCTAAACCCTGCTCTCCGCTGTCAGTTCCGCGGTCGCGGCGAGGGGTTTGGCACTTTTCAAAGGAGCTGGGTCCGGTGGTCAGGACTACAGACCCAAGGCAGGGCTTAAACTGACCGAAGGGGGTTGGGAGGTCCAGAGGTTTACGTGTCCTGCGAGCTGTAGGATCTCAAACCCAACCTTTTAGTTTTCCAGATGGTGACCTAGAATTGGTGTGGGGAGGGATTTCCTAGGAATATACAGCGAGGCATTGGCAGAAGAAAGACTTGTGATTGCCACTTCTACGCAGGACACAAGTACCTTACCCAGCGGGGGCCCCCGCGAGAGGTCAGCTGTTCATTCCCATAACCCACGAGTTTGTCAGTTGCTTCTCTTCTGTCTCCCACCGAACCGTGTCTGTTGAAGCATGTTATTAAAGTAGTTTATGAGCATCCCTCCTGAAGGGCTTGTTCAGCTTAGTATCTCCAGCGCTTGGCTCAAAGCCTGGCCTAGAGAAGGCTTTTGATCAAAGTTGGCTGAATGAACATTGAATGAATGAGTTGCAATACATTCACTTGGATCTCAGTTTGTTCATTTGTAAAACGGGGACAACAGCAGCAACAGCGACCCTATTGGGTTGTTGTGTGCCGTGCCTGGTACATGGTAACCCACTACTAGTCGGTTCCCACTCATAGCGACCATATAGGACAGAATAGAAACTGTTCCGTAGGGTTTACAAGACTAAGTCTTTATGCAAGCTCATCTTTCTCCCTTGGAACAGCCGATTTTGGTTAGGCCAACGCTTACCCATTGTGTCAGGAGGACACATAATTGTGGTTGTTGTTAGGTGCCGTCGAGTCGCTTCGACTCATAGTGACCTTATGCACAAGAGAACTAAACACTGTCTGGTACTGTGCCAACCTCACAATCATTGTTTATGCACATAGTTCTTGTTGCCACCAAGTTGGTTCCAACTCATAACGACCCTGTATAGGGTTTCCGAGGAGCTGCTGGTGAGCTTGAACTGCTGACCTGCAGTTCAAACAGACCTTGCGGTCCAGCGCATTATCCCACAGCACCACACCAGGACTCCTGCACATAGTTGTTGTTGTTAAGTGCTGTCGAGTTGGTCCTGACCCTATATAGGGTTTCCTAGGAGTGGCTGGTGAGCTGGAACCGCCGACCTTGCGATTCAAACCAACTTTGCTGTCCAGTGCATTAACCCACAGCGCTATACCACGACTCTGCTGAACATAGTTGTTGTTGTTATGTGCCATGGAGTTGGTTCCGACTCAAACCCTGTACAGGGTTTCTGTGGCTGTAAATCTTACAGGAGCAGAAAGCCTCATCTTCTTCCCACAGAACAGCTGGTAGTTTTGAATTGCTGATAGTGAGATTAGCAGCCCGATTCATAACCACTACACTACTAAATTGCCTTTGAATTGTGGTGTTGGAGAATGCTAAAAGTGCCATGGGCTGCCAAAAGAACCAATAGATCTATTTTGGAAGAAGTGCAGCCAGAGTGCTCCTTGGAGGCCAAGATGGCCAAACTTCTCTCATACTTTGCACATGTTGTCAGGAGGGAACAGTCACTAGAGAAGGATGTCATGCTGGGTAAGATGGAGGGTCAGAGAAAAAGAGGAAACCCCCTAACGAGATGGATTGGCCAGGTGGCATCATTGATGGACTCAAGTGTGGCAGTGGTAGTGAGGTTGGCCCAGGATTGGACATTGTTTCGTTCTGCTGTGCATGGGGTTGCTATGAGTCAGTTCCGACTCGATGGCACCTGACAACAACCACCATGCAACCAGAGCTTCTTCCTGAACATAGTTGTTGTTGTGATGTACAGGGTTTCCGAGGCTGTAAATCTTTATGGGAACGGAACTTTCCGCCTCATCTTTCTCCCGTGGAACAGCTGGTAGTTTTGAACTGCTCACCGTGAGGTTTGCAGTCCGATTTGTAAGCACTATGCTACCAGAGCTCCTTAACATAGCAGAGGCTCAAAAATGTAGTTCAAATGAATGAAAGGTTGGATTTAGTTTTGTCCCTAGAGACCTTCAGAATGTATGTCTTGCCTTGATAACAAGGGAGGGAGTCCTGGTGTAAGATAAAGCCCTGGACCACAAGTTCGGTTTGAACCACAAGGTTGGGGCCTTAAACTCACTAGCCGCTCCTTAGAAACTCTATACAGGGTTGTTATGAGTCAGACAGACTCAAGGACACTTAACAACAACTTGATAACAAGGGAGTATTGGTGTGGCGCTATAGGATAAACACTGGATCACAAGGTTGGTGTGAACCACAAGGTTGGTGGTTCAAACTCCCCAGCTGCTCCTTGGAAACCCTATACAGGGTCAGTATGAGTCAGAATCAACTCTACAGAACTTAACAACAACAATTTGATAATAATAATAGTAGTAACTGGGACTTTTATTATGTTTAAAACTATCCATTCAAAATCCTGTGGAACATTGTTGAACTCTGACACGAGTGGGGTCAAAAGGAACTGATTTACATTCTACCAGCATTTTATTGGGAGCAGGGCATGGACTATCAACCTCATTTTGCAGATAAGGAGAAGGCCCAAAAGGGATAGTGGTTTTCTTTGGCATCACACCCAGTCAGATTTAGCATGTGAATGTGATGTGCTTCTTTGTTGTTGTTGTTAAGTGCCTTCGAGTCCGTTCCGACCCATAGCGACCCTGTACAGGGTTTCCGAGGGTGTAAATCGTTACCAGAGTAGAAAGCCTCATCTTTCTCCCACGGAGCGACTGGTAGTTCCGAACCGCTGACCTTAAGGTTTGCAGATGTGCTTCCTTAGAGCAGCTTAAGTCTCTCCCCAGGGCCATGAGAAAACCTCCCTTGCTCCTTTCTATCCGTCTCCCCGCTAAGCAATGGCCTTAGAACCAGAGGTATATATCTAAGGTATGGCAGGAATGGCACATGCCCTGGTCACCACTTGAAGGGGTTTCTATTAGCCATCTATTAGCCATCTCAGTTTCTATTAGCCATCTCAGTTTTCATCAATAGCTATGAGACATCATTCAGCAAGTTAAAATAATATTTTTATACCTGAAAGCCTCCATGAGTCAAGGCGAATCCTGGTGTGGCACAATAGGATAAGCACTGGACTGGTAACCACAAGGTCTGCAGTTCAAACCCACCAGCTACTCTTGGAAATCCTATATGGGGTCTATGCATCAAAACTGACTCGACGACACACAACAACAACAACAATATGGGTCAAGACAGACTGTGTGATCTTGTTTTCTAGATAATAGAAAGGAAAGAAACTGAAAAACATGACTGAACACATTCTAAACCAATTTTCATTAGTGAAAGCAAGAAGGGTAAGGTTGTTGTTTTCACGCAATGCCAGAATATGTCAAGTAAATATGCGCCTGACTTATATTTTTGAGCTGATCTTGTGGTAAATTATCTAAAAGATGAGTGTCAGATGTTTGGGTAGGGACACAATTTCAGTGCTATTTTCTGTAGATATGTCTCTGTTGGGGACTTCCCGGAACTTCGGTTTATCAAGTCCATGCAGGGTGGAGAACCTTAAGTCCAGAGGCCCAAGCAATAGTCATAACTTTGCCACCCAAAGGCTGTGTGACCATTTGGAGTGCGGTGGGGACTGTCGTTTGTTTTCCTATGACCTCAGTTTTCTGCTCTGTGAATATGAGATGCTAATCTCCAACTAGCCACCCTGAGAGCTGTGGGAAGGTCCCAAGTAACTATGAGCATAGTAATATTTTGGCAAAGTGTGAAAAGGATACTAATCCAGAGCTGATTCTCCTGGACCCCTCTGCAATTAGATATTCAAACAGCAGTTTCCAAACCTGGCTGCACCTGAGACTCATCTGGAGCCATGAATTGGGGGAGGGGGGGAGGGGCTTGGAAAACAGAATCTCATACAAAGCCCACGACATAGAGTCTCTAAGGGTATTTCATAAGAATTTGGGTTTTAAAAACATACCCTTGTCATTGTAACACAGCTGGTCTGAGGACACCAGTCTGAGTCTGGAAGCCATGTGTCACCGTTTTTTCTTTGGGTGGCGGGGGGAAGTGTGTGACTTATTTAATTTAATCAACAAGTATTTACTGAGCACCTCTTGCATGGCCACCATCTGTCTTTCAGTGGAAGCTTCATGTTGCTGTGAGGCTGAACAGCTTTTAGTGGAACATCCAGACTGAGAATGTGTAAGAATGATGGGAAGGCAGTGTCTGACCTCCTCTGACTTCACAAGGTAGAGGGAGAATCAAACTTAGCATCAGTCCAAGGCCAATTCTGTGAGGCAGAGGCCAGACATGCCTCCATTCTCCAACCTTCTTTACCAATTCTGACACCAACCATCCCACCCAACATGCTCTTTTCTCTGCTGGGCTTTATAATCCATTACAGTGGCCACACAGAACTTATACATCATGTTCACGACTATGGGGTTTACTAGGGAAGTTCACAGGTTACAATTCAGGATCAGAAATGCTCAGGATACAGTTCTATAGGCACGCCTATCTCTGGTCCTTAGCCTCTCAGCCACTCAGCCCCTTGGCCTCTACCCTGCTTAGGTGATGTTACAACGCTCTTTTAGTTCTGCCAATAAATGCCCACAGTGCACTCCATTCCTCTATAAACCTTAGCCCAAAGGTGCTCAGCTCTAGCTCCATGAGTCTAGTGCCTCCATCCTGATTAATTGATTGGAGGCAATCCACTCCAGCCTGAAGGCACTTAGTTTTTTTACTCCATGGGCCAAGAAGTCCACTGCTTTGTCTCATGCTTTTGGTGCTACTGCCTCTGCTGCCACTGCTTTCCCACCACTTCTCTGATGTCGCAGCTCTCTGTCTCCTGGATGTAGGAGGTTCAGCACACAGGGACTTCAGGGCCAAAGGACAAGCTCTGCTCTTGGCTCTTCTTTCTTTTTTAAAAAAATGTTTTATTGTGTATTGTGTGATAGTTTACACTGGGGGAACATTAGTTTTACATT
>NW_006408624.1:10093523-10095610 GCF_000296735.1 Chrysochloris asiatica
TCTTTGTGTGGAGGGGGTGGGAATAATTCTTGGAGCAGGGATTTGTTTCCTCTTTTGAGCTACTGCATTTATAGGTGCAGGTCAAGTTTATCAAGTTGTATCACTGGCTCTTCTTTTTTGACGGTAGTGAGATTCCCCCTTTCCACTTCTGAAATGACTAGTTTTTAACTCAATGGGATGGCAAAACTTACTAGTCCTCATGTTAAGAGTTCTACACACCTTATTTGCATGGTTCCACTCAGTTTTGGCGTGGCACTGTACAATAAGCACTGGACTGTTAACCACAAGGTCAGCAGTTCAAACCCACCAGCCACTCCTTGGAAATCCTACACAGGGTAGCTGTGAGTTATAAAAACTGACTCAATGGTGCACAACAACAACAACCCAGTCATTTGGTGGTAATTACAAAGATTATAGTTAGAAGAACCACAGATTGGTTAAAAAGAAAGGCCTACTTAGTGATCTACTTATGAAAATCAGTCAGTGAAAACCCTTTGGATCACAGCAGTTCTACAAAGCAAAATTATTTGATGTACACATACAAAATATATATATATATTCATTTAAATGTCCAAAGGGCACATTCTGCAAGCCAGTCTCCTGCCTGCATGCACACAGCCTTTCTCAGTCCATGGACCTAGAGCCCGCAGCTGCTCTGTTTCTCCATGCCACCACCTCTGCCATCATCTTTGTTGTTGCCGCTTTCTGGGTAGGATCTCAGGTTCTATTCATGCTCTTCCTTCTTAATGGACCTGGAGTCCTCTGTTCCTGAAATGAAAGATTAACTACTCCCCCATTTTAGTTACACATCTTCTACAATGACAGTTGTGACAATTGCAATTAATCCTGATAACAATTTCTCACAATTGAATCATAAAATCCTATCAGCATCATCTCCCCATCCCCTTTCACCAGAACCATTTGGAAAAGAGGAAAACTATTCACTGGGGATTCTACCTTACCTCCCTCATTCTGAAACAAAGCACACTCATGAAAGCTTGTAAGCCAGCCACTTTGTGCCTTTGTAGCCCCCCATTTTTGATAACCAATGTCTTAATTGCCTGTCCCTATAAACCCTAATGTGCTGGACTGCAAAGTCGTTTGAAACACAAGCTCACCAGCTGCTCCTCAGAAACTCTTGACAGGGTTGATATGGAACTGACTCAATGGCACTTAACAACAATGACAACAACAAATCAACCTACTGCACTGGGGAAGCAAGCTTGATCCTTGTTATGCAGAATTGTTCCATTTTGGTTGGAATTTTGAACAACTGCATCTATAAGCAAAGGTCCAGTGACAGTTTACATGGGAGAACATCAGCTTTACACCATCATTTCATTGCAATGATTACAATCTCCTCCGTGCCGTGCATCATCATTCACCAGCATTTGCTTTCATTCCCTCTGTTTTACTTTTCTTGGGGGCGAGATTGGGGATGGGGGTGGGGAGATGTACACAAACACACTCAGGAATATATAATAATTGAAACAACCAAAGGGCACATTCTGCAAGCCTGCCTCCTGACCACCAGCACTAAATCCCTCTCTTTCCATGAGTCCAGAGTCCTTAGCTGCTCCCTCTCTCCATGTCCTCATCTCTGCCTCCATCTCTGGTGTTGCTGCTTTTCTGGATAGGGTCACGCATTCCGCTTGTGCTCTTCCCCCTTGATGGTCCCAGGGTCCTCTATTTCTGGACTGTAAGATTAACTACTCCCTCCTTTTTGTTACAAAACTTCTACCTTTACAGTTTTGACAGTGTCAATTAGTCATGATAATAATTACTCACTATTGAATCATAAGACTCTTATCCGCATCTCTTTTCACCAGACCTGTCTAGACAAGATGAAAACGAGTCTGTGGGGACTCTATCTTCCCCTGTACACTATTATACTAACCTCCCTCTTGAAACCTTGTAAGCCAGTCACTTCGTGCCTTTTTTGCCCCCTCATTTTAGGTAGCCAATGTCAGTTGCCCGTCCCTATCTACCCTGTGTACAGAGGGGATAGGATTGACACTTGATGTGAAGACTCCTTCTCTCTCTTTCGGTATTTTGAGCTACTACATCCTCTGGTAGCGTAGTGGTTA
>NW_006408624.1:10096155-10107488 GCF_000296735.1 Chrysochloris asiatica
TTTTTTTTTTTTTAAAGTTTTTACTGTGAATTGGGTGATAGTTTACGTGGGAGAACATCAGCTTTCCATCCATCCTATCATATTTCATTTCACTGCAATGATTACAATGTCCTCCATGTATTTTCATTCAACAAATTTGCTTATACCTGTAGTAGCCAATCATACTGCCATTTTTTTTTTGGGGGGGGAGGTTCCTGCTGATATTTCTTTGAAAATGCATCTTCCATTGCTCTAGCTTTTCCAGGCTGGTCTGATAGAGCCGTTTTTGGAATATCTAATAAAGCTATAGATATCATGGTCACAGACTGCTACATATCAGTTCAGTGGTGTAGCAGTCCTGTGGGAAATCCACAGACTCCTCAGGGCTATGGAGTCTGGGCTAAGAACTCTTTTTGGGTACTTGAGGTACGTGAATGAATAAAACAGGCAAAGATCCCAGCTTTTGTTGGGGTTACATTGTAGGAGACTGAAAGCAAACAACAAGCTAAGTAAATTACCCACATGTCCAAAAGTGATAGGAACTGTGAGAAAATGGACAATAGAGCAGGGAGAAGGAGATTGAGCATGCAGGGAAGGAGAGGTTGGATGCAGTATTGGACAGGGTAGTACATAGGCCTTGTTGAGATGATGACATTTGAGCAAGGAAGGAGAAGGTGTTAATTACATGGTGTCTAGAGCAAGAGTGGTTCAGGTAGGGGGGGCAGAGCATCTAAACCTGTAGCATCAGTACGCAAGGCATCAGCCTTACCAGGGACTGTGTTAGAAGTTTACATTCTGCAGCATCATTCCAGACCAACTGAATTAGAAAGTAGGCTGGGGCTCAGGACTTGGATATGTATGTGTTTAAAAACTTTTTTTATTGTGGTAAATAATATACATATATGTATATATATGGGAGCCCTGGTATGGCGCAGCAGGTTAATGTGATGCACTGCCAGGGTGGTTTGAACTGCAAAGTCGGCATTTCAAGCTCACTAGACACACCTCGGAAACCTATACAGGGTCGCTGTGAGTTGGAACCAACTTGATGGCACTTAACAACAACAAATGCATGTATACACATACACACACATATAGGAGCCCTGGTGCCATAGTGGATTAAGAATTGGGCTGCTGCAAAAACAGCAGGGAGGCCATGTCTAACTTCCTCTGGCTTCACAAACGGGAAGGAGAATCAAACTCAAAACCAGCCCAGACAGATTTCTATGAAGCAGAGGTCAGATATGCCTCTACCCTACAACCTTCTTTACTCTTTGCTGACGCCAACTATCCTTCCCCGAGAGCTCTCTGCTTCACATCTGGATTTGATAATCCATTGTAATGATCACACAGAACTCATAACAATACTCACAATCATGAGGTTTATGAGGGAAGTGAACAGGAAGTGAACAATTTCGGTTCAGAAACAACTCAGGATGTGGCAGCTTTCCAATCAGGAATGCTTCAAGTGCCTGCTGTACTGCAGGCACACCTCTCTTGTCTTCAGCATCTCAGCCATGTGGCTCTTCTGCACTGCTCGGACAAGTGTTACAAAACTCCTTTAGCCGGTCTGTAATTGCTCAAAGGGCACGTTCTGCAAGCCAGGCTCCTGCCTGTAGGCACTCAGCATGGGCCTGGTGGTGGTGGCTGTGTGCTGTGGAGTCGGTTCCGACTCATAGCGACCCTGTACAGGGTTTCCGAGGCTGTAAATCTTTACGGGAGCAGAATGCCTCATCTTTCGCCCACGGAGCAACTGGGAGTTTCGAACTGCTGACCTTGAGGTTCGCAGCCCGATTTGTAACCACTACACTACCAGAGCTCTTTCAGCATGGGCCTAGAAGCCCACATTTGCTCTGTCTCTTGATGCCGCCATCTCTGCCACCATGGCTTCTATTGCCACTTAGGAATCTCATGTGCTCTGTTCATGGATGCTCTTCTTTCTCGATGGTCCTGGGGCTGTCTGTTCTTGCTTATGAGATGGCTACTTTTAAACCTAGCAGGATAGCAAAACTAACCAATCCCAGTGTTAAGAGCTCTGCACACCCTATTTGCATGGTCCCACTCAATCACTTGCTGGAAATTAAGAAGATGGGATAGAAAAGTCATATTAAGGTACAACAGCTACTAAGTGCAAGGGCAATGGTTGAAACCCACCAGCCACTTCAGGGGAAAAAGATGAGCCTGTCAGCTCTTGTAAACATTTACAGTCTCAGAAGCTCTATGGAGCAGTTCAACTCTCCAGCAGTTACAGGGTAACTAGGTGCTGGAATTGTGTCTATGGCTGTGGGTATAGATACAATTTATGCTCATTTTGTATAACATGAGCATAATCAAAAAGTAATGCTACAAAATCATTGAAACTTTTATCCCCATGCAAACCATTGTTTGTCTACATATCTCCTCCATCCAGGTCTATGCACTTCTGAAAGATGTGTTTCCATCTCTTTAGCTCTTTCCTAAAGAAATCTATGCTCTTTGATTTATACCATGTCAAAAAAGCAATTTCGGCATCCTGGAGAAATGCAAATTGTGATCTTTTTAAATGTTCTTTGAGTTTGGGGAACAAAAGGAAGTCTTGAAGGGTAAGATCAGGGCTGAAGAGTGAATGGTGAAATCCTCGCAGGGCGGCCATTGTTAGCCTTGAAGAATGAGCAGGTGCATTGTTGTGATGGAAACAAATTCCTCAGTGCAACTGTCCTGGCCTTTTTCTCACCAGTGCAGTTTTCAACGTTCTTTAAAAAACATCTTCCTAATAAATCCCCATGATCATCCTGTGTCCTTTGAGAAAATCTATCAAGATTACTCTTTTGGAATCCCAAAAATCAGTCACCAGAACCTTCTGAGCGGTTCTTTCTGCTTTGAATTTAACTGGCTCAGTAGATACCCCTCAGAAGCCACTGTTTTGATTGGACCTTTTGTTTTGTTTTTGAAGGCACCCTAATTAAACTAAGACAAGTGTACTATTACTGAGAGAACTTGTCAGCAACCATCCACTGACTTTAGAGACATGTTTAAACATGTTTTGTTTAGAATAAACCCACGCACGTATGGACTAGAACCCTAGTAGCAATAGTTTTTGACTTATCATCAGATATAAAATGAAACTACCAATTTAACATTCTTTTACAAGGACAACACAGTGGCATTGATTATATTCATTGTGTTATATAACCATCATCAATATCCTTGTCCAAATTATTCCATCACTACTAAAGAAACAGAAGCTCTGGTAGCATAGTGGTTATGAATCGGGCTGCGAACTGCAAGGTCTGCAGTTCAAAACTACCAGCTGCTCCGCGGGAGAAAGAGGAGGCTTTCTGCTCCCGTAAAGATTTACAGCCTTGGGAACCCTGTTCAGGGTTGCTATGGGTCGGAACCGACTCCACAGCACTTAACAACAGCTAAAGAAACTCCATGCCACTTAACAGTGGCTCCCTCTTCCTCCCTTTCTTCACTCATGGTCACCACTGATAAGCTTTGCCTAGTCCTAGTGTGGTGCTGTAGGATAAAGCACTGGACTGCAAGGTCAGTTTGAAACACAAGGTTGGTGGTTCAAACTCACCAGATGCTCCTTGGAAATCCTATACAAGATAGCCATGAGTTGGAACTGACTCAATGGCACTTAACAGTAACAACAACAGTGGGATCATACACAGACTTGTTGTGCACAGTATGATGTATTTAAAGTTCATCCCTGCTGTGGTATGTATCAAGACTTCAGTTCTTTTTATGGCCAAGGAGTATCCCATTGTATTATGACCTATATTTTGCTTATCCATTCATCCATTGATGGACATTAGAATTGTTTCCAAACCTTATGCTTATTGTGAATTGTGTTGCAATGAACTTTGGTGTAAAGGTGATTTGCGCCTTAATAAGCCCTACAAGTGATCTGATTCAGAACCTATGAATTAGGGGAAAGCCTTCAGGGAGGAGGATGTCCTCTCAGTTTTGAGAAACAACCAGAGGAACAGTGTGACTGGAATAGAATGAGCACAGGGGAGAGGAGGTGGCAATGAGGTTGGAGAAAAAGACAGCAGACCATATGAGCCTTGTGGGGCCTTGCCAGGCCTTTGGCAGAGGAGTGGCATGACCTAACTCATGCTTTGAAAGCATTGCTCTGGTTGACCTCATTTGTTCCCAGCATTTCCACGAACTACTTCCTTGATACAGCATGGACTGGCCAAGCACATTCCTTTCTCACAGCAATTGCTGTTCATTCTGCTTGGAATGCTCTTCTTTCAACATCTTCACAATACACTCCTTCATTTTGTTCAAATCTTCATCTGAAACTGCCTCCTCAGCGTCTTTCCCTGACCACCCTCTACTTTCCCCAACCCTCACACTGCTTTTCTCCCCTTAGCACTTACCTCTCCTAAACAGTATTTCAAATTATGTCTGCCCCACCAACAGATTAGCTTCTGGGGTACAGAAGCCTTGACTGTCTTGTTCTGCACAGTATTTATAAAGTGCCAGAGCAGTCTTGGCACATGGTAGAGACTTAATTAATATTTGTTGAATGAATAAATTAAGCAGAGCAGAAGTTATTCTTTCTAACAGACAAGGAAATTGAGACCCAGAAAATGGTAAAGGAACTTGGCTGAGTTCACAAGGTGTGTGTATGTGGGGAGAACCAGGGTTGAAAATGATATTTGCAGTCTTTGGTATAAAGCCCTCCCGACTAATCCAAGTGACTTTTGCCTGGAGTCAGATTTTTCTAGCTTACCAGGAGGGCAGGTGAAGTCCTGAATCTACCTGGCACAAAGTGATAGGGCCATAGTAGTCCTTGGCTCAGATGGGCACTGACCAAGGAAGAAACTGGTTCTGGGGACAATCCTGCATCATGAAGTGAGGACATAGTTATTCTTCCTCTTTCCCTGTGTCTGGAAACAAGGGAAGATCCGTCTCAAGTGAATTCTACCTCCTCTACAGAGCTCTTGAAAGTGAAGAGGACTTGCTGAAAGCAAAGAGGACTTAAAACATTTACTGATGAAGATTAAACGCATAGCCTTCAGTATGGATTACATCTCAATGTAAAGAAAACAAAAATTCTCACCACTGGACCAATAAACAACGTTCTTATCAACGGAGATAAGATTGAAATTGTCAAGGACTTCATTCTTCTTGGATCAACCATCAACACTCACAGAAGCAGCAGTCAAGAAATAAAATAATGTATTTCATTAGGCAAATCTGCTGCACAAGACCTGATGAAAGTGTTGAAGAGCAGAGATGTCAGCTTAAGGACTAAGGTGCGCCTGACCCAAGCCATGATATTTTCAATAGCCTCATACTCATGCGAAAGCTGGACTGTTCATAAGGAAGACCATAGAAGAATTGATGCTTTTGAGTTACGGTGTTGGAGGAAAATATTGAAAGTGCCATGGGCTGCCAAAAGAATGTATAGATCCGTTTTGGAAGAAGTGCAGCCAGAGTATTCCTTGGAGGCCAAGATGGCCAAACTTCGTCTCTCATACTTTGGACATATTATCAGGAGGGACCAGTTGTTGGAGAAGGATATCATGTTCGGTAAGGTGGAGGGTCAGAGAAAAAGAGGAAGATCCCAACGAGATGGATTGGCCAAGTGGCAGCATCGATGGACTCAAGCGTGGCAACAGTAGTGAGGTTGGCCAGGATTTGGCAGTGTTTCATTCTGTTGTGCATAAGGTCGCTATGAGTTGGTACCAACTCAATGGCACCTAACAACAACAATAGATCTCCTGGCTGAGTAGAGAGAGTAAAAGACTTGAACCCCTCATGGGTTTACTTTTGCTGACAGTCCCATTTCTAGGAGCCAGCCAAGTGCAATGTTCAGGTTGGTGTTGTTAAGTGCCACTGAGTCAGTGCCGACCCATAGCAACCCTGTATAGGATTTCTGAGGCTTAAACATCTTTGTGGGAAGAGAAAGCCTCATCTTTCTGCCATGAAGGCTCAGCTATGACTCGGGAAATATTTGTCCTTGAGTTGATTGAAATTGAAGGCTCAGAAACTGTGTTTGGGGAAGACTTTATCTATAGCTTCTAACCTGACTCTCTGGTTTCTGGCTGAAGTGTCCTTAGGCAGATTGGCAAGCTTGGCATTCAATCTTGAAAACTGCTTTGAGCCATGAGTTCCAGGTACAAACTGGCAAGCAAAGTTTGTACCTCTTCAACTTTTTCCTTAGGATATAGAAGAGAGAGATGTTTCTATGAGGCCCCCTCAGGACCATGTCCTCTAAGAGAACTGTTGATGACCTGTACCACTGGAACTGATACTCTGATAACAAGAATGAGCATCATTCAGCACAATAAGAATAACGCCAGTGTTTTCTTATGTACTAGAGTGTCTACTATGTAGTAGTCATGAGCTGGATGCTTTTACATGTATTGCATTATTGATTCTTTATAAACTTATTAGTAGCTATGACTATCATTCCCACTTCACACAGGAGGAAACCAGGACACAGAGAGTGAAGTGACTTGCCTAATGTCACACAATAAATAACAAAGGAAAAAAGTGTGGCAGCCCCACTTGTTAACTCCCCTGTATTTACTCCACCTTTCTTCTTTACCAGAATGCCAGATAAGTTCTTCCCCAACAGCTCCTGCAATTTCCTCTGCCTGGAATGCTCTATTCTAGCTGCTTGGCTGGTCGCCTCACTTCCTTTATTTTATGCTGACACTTTATTTCTTTGTGTTGTTGTTGCTGTTGGGTGCCACCGAGTCAGTTCCAACTCATTGCCACTGTATGTACAACAGAATGAAACACCACCCAGTCCTGACCCATCCTCCGAATCATTGTTATGTTTGAGCCCATTGTTGCTGCTACTGTGTCAATCCATCTTGTTTGAGGCCTTCCTCTTTCTTGCTGACCCTTCTACCTTACCAAGCATGATGGCCTTTTCCAGGGACTAGTCCCTCCTCATAACATGTCTAAGTACTTGAGATGAAGTCTCACCATTCTCACTTCCAACGAGTATTCTGGCTGTACTTTTTTCAAGACAAATTGGCTTGTTTTTCTGGCAGACCATGGTACTTTTAATCTTCATCAACACCACAATTTAAATGCATCAGTTCTCCAGTCTTCCTTAGTCATTGTCCTACTTTCACATGCACGTGTTGTTGTTGTTGTTAAGTGCCTTTGAGTGGGTTCCAACTCATAGTAACTCTATATAAGGCTTTCAAGAAGTGGCTGGTAGGTTTGAGCCTCTGATCTTGTGGATAGCAGTACAGTGCTTGAAAATACCATGACTTTAGTTAGGTATTTAGTCCTCAAAGTGTTATCTTTGCTCTTTGACACTTGAGAGGGCCTTGTGGAACAGATTTGTCTAAAGCAATATGTCCTTTTATTTCTTGACTGCTGCCTTCATGAACATTGCTTGCGGATCCAAGTAAAATGAAATCTTTGACAACTTCAGTCTTAGTTTATCGTGATGCTGATTATTGGTCTAGTTGTGAGAATTTTTTTTTCTTTACATTGAGTTGTAACCCGTATTGAAGGCTGCACTCTTTAAATCCTTTTTGCTTTTAAAAAGCAAGGGTATGCTATCTGCACATCACAGGTTGTTAATGGGCCTTCCTCTTATTCTGATCAGCTTTTTTCTTCAAATAGTCCAGCTTCTTGGATTTTTGTTCAGTATACAGATTGAATGGAGTCCTGGTGTGGTGCTTCAGGATAAACATTGGACTACAAGGTTGGTTTGAACAGCAAAGCCCGTGGTTCAAACCCATCAGCTGCTCCTTGGAAATCCTATACAAGGTCTCTGTGAGTTGGAACCAACTCAATGGCACTTAACAACAACAACATATAGGTTGAATAAATATGGTGAAAGGATACAACCCTGGTGCACACCTTTCCTGATTTTAAGCCAGGCAATATCTCCTTGTTCTACTCTAACAACTACCTCTTGGTCTCTGTACAGATTCTTCATGAGCATGATTAAGTATTCTGGAATTCTCATTCTTCACAATGTTATCCATAACATTGTTTGTTATGCTCCACATTGTCGAATGCCTTTGCACAGTCAATAAAACATAAGTAACATCTTTCTGGTATTATCTACTTTTAGTCAAGATTCATCTGAAGTAAGTGATAATATCCCTTGCTTCATGGCCACGTCTGAACCTGACTTGAATTTCTGGCAGCTCCCTGTTGATGTGCTATTGCAACCATTTAAATATTATCTTCAGCAAAGTTTTATTAGCATGTGATATTAATGAGATTATTCAATAATTTTCACATTCTGTTGGGTCACCTTCCTTTGGAATGGGCACAAATGTAAATCTCTTCCAGTCTTGGCCAGGTAGCTATCTTTCACATGTCTCGGCATAGACTAGTAGTGCATCCCGCACTGCACTGGTTTGTTGAAACATTTCAGTTGGTATTCTGTCAATTTCTGGAGCGTTGTTTTTTTTCATCAATGTCTTCTGTGCAATGTGAGCTTCTTCCTTGAATACCGTTGATTCCTGATCATATGCTACCTCCTGAACTGGTTGAACATCAACCAATTATTTTCGGTACAGTGACTCTGTATATCTCGTTCATCTTCATTTGAGGTTTCCTGTGTCATTCAATATTTTGCCCATTGTTGTTAAGTACCGTCGAGTTGGTTCTGACCCGTAACGACCTTTTATAGGGTTTCCGAGGTACAGCCGGTGAGCTTGAACTGTCGACCTTGCAGTTCAAACCAACTTTGCAGTCCAGCGCATTAACCCACAGCGTCACACCAGGACTCATGGAATCCTTCAATATTTCAAGTTAAGACTCAGTTTTTTTTTTTTTTCTTCAGTTCTTTCAGCTTGAGAAACGCTGAGTGTGCTCTTCCCTTTTGCTTTTCTAACTCCAGGTCTTTTCATATTTCATCATAATACTTTACTCTGTCTTCTGTTCAGCGATTTCACTTCATCATTTTATGTTCAAGAGCAAGTTTCAGAGTCTCTTCTAGCATCCACTTTGGTCTTCTCTCTTTCTATCTCTCACTCTTTAATGACCATTTGCTTTCTTTATGTACAATGTTTTTTATGTCATCCCACAATTCCTTGGGTCTTTTGTCATTAGTGGTCAATGTGTTAAATCTGTTGTTGGTATGGTTTCTAAATTCAGGTGAGATATACTCAAGGTCTTATTTTGGCTCTCATGAATTTGTGTTAGTTTTCTACAGTTTCAGTCTGAACTTGAATATGTTCCACAGTCAACTCCTGACCTTATTTTGGCTAATGTTATTGAACGTCCCCATTGTCTTCCCACAGATGTAGTCAATTTGATTCCTGTGTATTCCATCTAGTGAGGTCCATGTGTACAGTCGCCGTTTATGCTGTTGAAAAAGGTAATTGCAGTGAATAAGTTATTGTTCTTACAAAATTCTATTATGTGGTATCCAGCATAATTTCTATCATCAAGTCCATGTTTTCCAACGAGTGAGCCTTCTTCTTTGTTTACATCTTTTGCATTCCAACCACCTGTAATGATCAGTGCATCTTGATTATATGTTTGATCAAATCTCAGTTGGTAGAATTCTTCAATTTCTTCATCACAGCTTTGGTGGTTGGTGCTTAACTTTGAATAGTAGTTTCATTAACTAGTCTTTTTGGTAGGCATATAAATATTATCCAGTCACAGAAAGTATTGTATTTCAAGATGGATCTTGAAAAGTTCTTTTTGATGATGAATGCAATGCCATTCCTCTTCAATTTTTCATTCCCAACATAGAAAACCATATGATTGTCCAATTAAAAGTGGCCAATACCTGTCCATGTCAGCTCACTAATGCCTAAGGTGTTGGTCTTTAATTTCATTTTTTAATGGGTTCCAATTTTGCAGTCTTCATATTTTGTACATTCTACATTATGATTTATCAATGAATGTTAGCAGCTGTTTATTTTCACTTTGAGTTGTGCCCCATCAGCCAATGAAGGTCCTGAAAACTTTGCTCCATCCATGTTATTAAAGTCAACTTTACTTTGAGGACTCAGTTCTTCCTCAGTCATACCTTGAGTGCCTTCAAACCTGAGGGACTCATCTTCTGGCACTATATCTGACAAAGCTGTGCTGTGGTTCATAAGGTTTTCAGGGACTTTAGTCTAGAAGCTCTGCTGAAACTTGCCCACCATGGGTAACCCTGCTGATACTTGAAACACCAGTGGAATAGCTTCCAGCATCACAGCAACATGCAAACTACCACAGTATGACAAAACTGACAGGCATATGGGGATTTAATTGTAGTTGTTTCCAAATAGGTCCACATATTCTTTGATATTTTTCCTTGAAGAGGTGGAACTTAAATTCCCCTCTCCTTGAATGTGGGCTGGACACAGTGACTCATTTCTAACAAATAGAATATAGTTAGTGATGATGTATCACTTTCAAACATAGCATCATTTCTAAAACTAGGCCATAAGAGATACTTGGTCTAGAATCATTTGCTCTGGGGGAAGTTAGCTACTATGTTGTTAGGACACTCAAGTAGCCTTATAGATAGATCCACATGGCAAGGAACTGTGGCCTCCTGCCAATAGCCAGCGAGGAGCTAAGGTCTCTTGCCAATTGCCAAATGTGTAAGCCATCTCAGAAACCAATCCTTCAGAACCAGTCAAGTCTTTGGAGGACTGCAACCTCAGAGAACAGCGTTTCTGCAACCTCATGATAGACTCTGAGTCAGGGAAGCCACTCCGGAATTCTTTGTTGTTTTAAGCTCCTAAATTTTGTCTTTCAGCAATGATAACTAATACGTGAATCCAGTAGCCTGTTCCGACACCTCCCTAAACATTCAATGGACCTTACTTTGCTCTCTATTTTCTTTTTTTCAAAGCATTTTTCATCTTCTACCACAGTAAAGAATTCATTTAGCTGTTTTGCTTAAATGATAAATACAAATAAGTAAAATAATAAAACCACTAAAATTTCAGCTTCGTGAAGGTAGGGAACTTTGTTTCATTTACTAATGTATCTCCAGAACCTAAAACAGTACTTGGAACATAGTGTATTTTATTCAGTTATCAATTTAAGAAGTATTTTTAGTTTAGACAACTTAGAATGTGAAAAAACAAAACAAAGCAAAAGCAAAAACCTAGGTGTCTTCGAATCAATGAAATAGGGTTATAGGTGCTTCATAATTGTTTGTAGATTGTATCATGTGTAGCATGACAAAATATTGATTTTATTCAGGGCAGCAATGTGATCAGACAAAAAACAGATTCCCAGGGCTCCCTTTGTAACGAGGTGGTCATGTGACACATTCCTGGCCAATGTGATGTGAGCAGAGAAGCTGGATAGAGATTTTTAAAACATTAGAAACAGATGGGTAGAGCGAGCACCACCTTTTGTACTTTGCTTTTCCTCTTTTCCTGCTTGAAATAAGAATAGAATACTAAAAGTGT
>NW_006408624.1:10108873-10109911 GCF_000296735.1 Chrysochloris asiatica
GGAACAGCTGGTAGTTTTGACTAAAGATAAATAAAGTGGGGAAGTGGACTTTCCCAGCAGGGAGCACAGCTTTTGAGTGAAAGCACCAAGGTGTGAATGTACAAGGTGAAGTTCAGGAAGTGGCCGGCAGCTTGGCGGGGATAATGAGCACTGTGGGCCGAGAGAGATCAGATCTGCACAGAGGAAGCCCTTGCCAGTCAGCACTAAGCATAGTGCCGAGATTTCTACATCTTCTCACAATGACCCCAGAAGGGAAAGTGGCAGCAGGTATTTCACCCATTTTGGAGGGATGACGCAATATGGCTAATGCTGTATGGTTAGAAAGTGGCAAGATTGGAACCTGCCCCTGGGTCTTTTAAATTCCTGTCCTCCACTCACCTGTTCAAGTAAGGGAAGGGTTGACATGATTCTGTGGGCAGGTAGGAGTCCTGGAAGGGCTTTGAGCAGGAGAGTGATGGTCTTCCTATTGGACCTTTTCTCATCAGTGAAGATTATGGGATGGATTTGAAGTAAATTGCTAAGACATGACAACAGACTCACCTGTCCATCCATCCATCCATCCATCCATCCATCCATCCATCCATTCAAAATACTTATTGAGCTCTTACTACCTGCTAGGCACTCCCTGACATCATGGAGTATACAAGAGCCAAGTAAAAAAAACAAAACAGTTAACTCAATAAATGTTGGTGTACTCATTTCCTAGGACTTATGTTTAAAAAATGCCACAAATTGGTTAGCTTTAAACAACAAAAATTTACTGTCTCACAGTTTTAGAGGTCAGAGTTCAAATCAGTACATTGCCATGTTGATTCCTTCTGAGAGAGAAACCGCTCCCTGCTTCCTTCTTAGCTCCTGATGACTCTTTGACATTCCTTTGCTTATAGATGAATCTTCTCCTGGTCATCTTCCCTCTGTGTGTCTCTCTGTCTTTTCTTCTCTTTTAAAAGGACACCCAGTTATGTAGGATTAGGACCCAACCTAATGATATGGAGCTTTTTCACCGTCTCTTTCCACAGATGTAGTCAATTTGATTTC
>NW_006408624.1:10110386-10111049 GCF_000296735.1 Chrysochloris asiatica
GAAGTGAGGAGGTACAAGAGCTAAACAGAAAATTTCAAAGGTCAGCTTGAGAAGACACAATCAAATATTATAATGAAATGTGCAAAGACCTGGAGTTAGAAAAACAAAAGGGAGGAATGCATTCAGCATTTCTCAAGCTAAAGGAAATGAAGGAAAAATTCAAACCACCACTTGTGATATTGAAGGATTCTCTGGGCAAATTATTGAATGATGCAGAAAGCATTAAAAGAAGATGGAAGGAATACACAGTGTCACTGTATCAAAAAGAAGTGGTCAATGTTCAACCATTTCAAGAGGTAGCATATAATGAAGAGCTAATGATCCTGAAGGAAGAAGTCCAAGGAGCACTGAAGGCATGGCAAAGAACAAGGCATCGGGAATTGATGGAATACAAATCGAAATCTTTCAATTTGTAGTCCAATCTTTCAACTGATGGGACACTGGATGTACTCACTCATCTATACCAAATTTCTAATTTGGAAGTCAACTACCAGGCCAACTGACTGAAAGAGATCTGTATTCGTGCCCATTCCAAAGAGAGGTGACCCAACGGACTGTGGAAATCATCTGACAATATCTTTGATATCCAATGCAAGTGTTACTAAAGGTAATACAGAAACAGCTGCAAGCATACATTGACAGAGAACTTCCAGAGGTTCAAGC
>NW_006408624.1:10111354-10113031 GCF_000296735.1 Chrysochloris asiatica
GAGATATGCAGATGATACAACCTTGCTTGCTGAAAGTGAAGAGGACTTAAAATACTTACTGATGAAGATCAAAGACCACAGCCTTCAGTATGGGTAGAGTCTCAATGTAAAGAAAACAAAGATTCTCACCACTGGAGCAATAAAAAACATTATCAACAGAGAAAACATTGAAGTTGTCAAGGACTTCATTCTTTTTGGATCAACCATCAACACTCATGGAAGCAGCAGTCAAGAAATCAAACAACGTATTGCATTATGCAAATGTGCTGCACAAGACCTTTTAAAAGTGTTGAAGAGCAAAGATTTGAGGATTAAGGTGTGCCTGACCCAAGTCATGGTATTTTCAATAGCTTCATATGCATGTGAAAGTTGGACAGTGAATAAGGAAGACCGTAGAAGAATTGATGCTTTTGAGGTATGGTGTTGGAGGAGAATATTAAAAGTATTATGGACTGCCAAAAGAACAAACAGATCTGTGTTGGAAGAACTTCATCTTTCATACTTCGGACATATTATCAGGAAGGACCAATCATTGGGGAAGGATATCATGTTTGGTAGAATGGAGTGTTGTAGAAAAAGAGGAATACCCCAATGAGATGGATTGGCACAGTGGCAGCATTGATGGGCTCAGAAGTAGCAACAATTGTAAGTTTGGCCTAGGACCGGGCAGTGTTTCATTCTGTTGTACATAGGGTCCCTATGAGTTGGTACCAACTCGATGGCACAAAACAACAACAGAACCCAACCTACTCTATTAGGACCTTATGTTAACCTGGTGATAGCATCTTCAAAGACTCATTTTCCAAACAAGGTCATATTCCCAGGTACAGGGATTAGGATTTTAACATATCTTTTGGTGAGACAGAATTCCTTCCATAACAGCTATGTTGTTGTTAAGTGCCATAGAGTCGGTTCTGACTGGTAGTGACCCTGTAAAGGGTTCCCAAAGGGCAGTTGGTGGGTTTGAACTGCCAACCTTGTGGTTTGCAATGTCTATCCTATAGTGCCACACTAGGAAGGAAATAAGCAGGGTGATTTGAACATACTTTAGAAAGGCTTCCCTATAAGGTGACATTAGACTGAACTGTGATGGAGAGAAGGAGTCTGTGAAGAGCAGAAGGAAGAATGTTCTGGATAAAGGAGCAGCAAGTACAAAAGGTCCTCAGGTAGGAAAGAGTCAGTGGCTTTAAGGAACTGAATGAAGCACTAGAAACTAGAGGTGGTGAGTTGAGGCTCAGAAATCAGACAGGTAGGTAAAGGCAAGCCATACAGGCACTGAGAGGCTAAAGCAAGGGGGTAGGATTGTATACCAAGTGCAATGGGAAGCCACTGGAGTTAAGAGGTCATTCCATCAGGACCAGAACCCTGTGACCCTACGGAAAAAGGCGGGAGTGGGGGAGAGATAATTAGATTTGACCATATACAATGGAGTCACATTTAAGAGGTGGGCATATTAGATTCCACAATTAGCATATAAGACAAAAATCACATGTAGCCTATAGGACTCCCACACAGAGCATGATACATTTGCATTTGTGTGTGTTCAGTGCTTACAATAATAGGTATGCTTGTATGCACTATATATGTATATATTGTTGTTGTTGTTGCTGTCAGGTGCCATCGAGTCGGAACCGACTCATAGTGACCCCATGCACAGCAGAACGAAACAATGCTCGA
>NW_006408624.1:10113896-10118826 GCF_000296735.1 Chrysochloris asiatica
TTCAGTGTTCCCATATTCTGTTCAAACAACTGCTTCTTGGTCTAGGTACAGATTTCTTAGAAGTACAATTAAGTGTTCTGGAATACTCATACTTCTCATATATACTATACATATATACACACACACACATATATGGTATATGAAAAACATATATATGTAAAAGCATATATATAATATAGTTTAATATTGCTCATAAAAGCACAAATGAGAGATAAAACTTAAGAGTAGTGTGCCTATATAATCGTTCTGCATTGCTGAACACAGAAGTTCCCCCAAGACTCCCTATAATGGATGTTTTCAGTGTTCCACCAGATCTCTATTCACAGATGGTGCCCCCATCTTCCAGCTGCTGGATGGTGGCTACAACTATAATCACAGCTGTCTCTTTCCTTTCAGAATAGCTCTCTGTCAAACAGAAGCTTCCCTACCTGGAGTCTGTACCCCTATCCACCTTAGTCTCTTACCAGTCCTGGGGGCCCACTGGTGAGGGCTATACAAGGCTAATCCCCTGGTCTCAGTGTAACACTACCTCAGTGGTACAACTGGAGCTTTGGAGCTCCCTGGGGCGCAGGCCGGACCCCCATTCTTAGGGTTTTTTCCCTGCCTTTCTCTTGCTTCGCTCTTCTTTTCTAAGAGCGCTACTTCTGGGAAACTGGAGCTAAGACTTGGAAGGTTTGATGTTAGTTGCCATGGAGGTTACTCCAACTCATGGTGGCCTTTTGTGTCACTAGGAAATGTTGCCTGCTCCTGTGCCATCTTCATGGTCGTGAGTACGTTCATTGTTGCAGCCAATGTGCCTATCCACCTCCTTGCAGGTTTCCCTCATTTTCCCAGCCATGGCATCCTCTTCTAGAAATTGATCTCTCCTGATCACATGCCCAAAGTAAGCAAGACAAAGTCTTGCAATCCTCACCTCTAAGGAACATTCTGGTTGTTGTTTTTCTAAAACTGATTTGCTTATTTTTCAGTCTATAGTATATTCAATAGTTTTTCCCAACATAGCATTTCAAATGACTAAGTTCCTCTGTATTCATTTTTCATTGCTCAGCTTTTGCTTACATATGAGGTGATTTAAAAGACCATGGATTGGATCGGGCACATCTTATAACAAATTTTATTAAGTAACACTTTTGCTTTTACAGCTTTAAAGAGGTTTTATGCAGCTTGCCCAATGCAATATATCACTTGATTTCTTGACTACTGTTTCAGTGAGCATTGATTGTTGATCTAGGTAGAATCAAATTATTGACAATCTTCCATTTATAGTGATGTTGTTTATCAGTCCAGGCATTTCCTTTTTGTTTTCTGTCCTAATCATCACAGTAACTCTTGGGGGAATCTACCTAGCTCATGTAGACCATGCATAAGGAAGACTGAAGAAGAATTGAAGCATTTGAATTATGGTATTGATGAAGAATATTAAATAGATCACAGATTGCCAGAAGAATGAATCAATCTATCTAGGAAGACATACAGCCAGATGCTCCTTAGAGACAAGGAGGGCCAGACTTTATCCCACATACTATGGACATGTTGTTAGGAGAGACTAGTTCCTGGAAAAGGACATCATGCTTAATAAAGTCAAGGGTCCGTGGTAAAGAAGAAGATCCTCCACAAGTTGGACTGTTGCAGTTACTACAATAGGGACTCAAATATAACAACAATTGTGAAGATGGTCTAGGACTGGGCAGTGTTTTGTTCTGTTGTACATAGTCACTTGGAGTCAGAACTGACTTGATGGCACCTAACAACTGCCACCTAGCTCAACTACCACTCCTCTTTCTCTGAGGAGTGCCCTCTTCCTCATCTTACCCACGGGAGTTCCCAGTTATACTGTGTGACCCCTCCCTCCCAGTCATCCCTTTGTGTCATAGCTGATTAGATCAGGGTGATCAGATTTTTTTGTCCTAGGAATTTGGAAGTGGGACGGTCATAAATGTGGGTGGCATGGGGACAGCCAGTTTTGGCCACTAATACCAGATAAATGGAAGGTAGCTGCCTGCAGAGAGAGAGAGAGGAATGAAGCAAGCATGGAAGGAGAAAATCATGAGAGGGAAGATGGAGAAGGGGTTCTACCTAGATTCCTGATGGTTCTCCTTTAATGTCAGGTCCCCAGGTGGCCCTATGTCCTGGGATGCCAGCAGGTGCCCCAGTCTCCTCCTGATACAATCCTTGATTTTGCTTAAGTTAGCTTAAAGAGCACACAAAGTTTTGGCTAAGATAAGGAGAGTTTGATCCTCATTTTACAGGTGATGGAAGGATGCTCAGGAAACATCAGTCACCAGCAAGTGGGACCACTACTAGACACTGATGGAGCTAGAATTCACAGCTGTATCTGGTTACAAATATAAGGCTCATTTTATTACCTCACATTGCCTTCCCAGTGCTCACATCCACCCATTGGGGGCAGAGCTCTGAACACCTGGATGCTGTATCTCTGAGCAGCTTAGCTTTGGACTGGCAGAAACACCTGCCTTTGAACTCAGGAATTCCTGAGCTGTCTCAGAAGATGGCAGGGGTGGCATTTCATCCTGGAAGCTGCTACTTCCAATCTGGCATCCACATGCCCGCTCTTCTTGGGCAAGTAACCTGTGCCTATCTTCATAGCCTGAAAGACCCTTGAGCCTTTGACCCCCACCCCCGGGCAATGATCTTGCCCTCTGATTGCTGTGTAACTCATGTCTCAGCTACTCAGCACATCTGTGGCAAGGGGAGTTTATGCATTTCTTTACCAGCATCACCAATCCCTTAAGAATTAGGCTGATAAACAAGACAACACTGGGCAAGATTAGTCACTTCCCTTTCCATGCTGCTATTCCTGAGTCATTTCCACATCCCTAGTTCCTAGTATGGTGTCTCACACAAAATAGGTAAATAGGTATGGGGAACATTTGCTGAATGAATGGCATTGAATCTTCCCTGTCAGATATTGTGTCTACTCAGTCCCCTATTGTGCCCAATCAGTCTCCTTGGCAACACATTGCCAGCAGCATGAGGGTAAGGCTAAGTTTTAGTTTTTGATGTGGAATGGGCCAAGACGGTGCAATGCAAGAGTGAGGGCTCTGAAAATACTCAGGAGTCCTTAGCCTGAGGTCCATCTCTGCCCTCCTGTGTCTTGAAATCTTTGGTAACTTATTCCTTGTCTCTGAGCCTCAGGTTTCTTTCATCAATAAAATAAGGGTGATAACAAATTACCTGATCAGGAAATTTAGTTAAATTAATCAGGAGGATTAAATGAGATAATGCATCTAACATATCCAACACCAGCTTAACTCAAGGCTCAGTAAATAATTTTCTACACATTGGTATTCCCCAGAGTGCTTGGCATATGACAGGTATTCAGCATATAGTAAGTTACCTTCAGGCTATACTGGACCATCCAGCCCTGATCAAGCTGCCAACTGACTACAACTACATGAATGAGTCCAGTGGAAATCGGAAGAAGAGTCAGCCAGCTTAGCCCAGTCTAAGTTGCAACACATGGAATCATGAATTAATAAGTAATTGTTGTTTTTAACCCAAAGTTTTGGGATGGTTGTTACACAGCAAAAGGTAAC
This sequence comes from Chrysochloris asiatica, assembly GCF_000296735.1. Lineage (NCBI taxonomy): Eukaryota > Metazoa > Chordata > Mammalia > Afrosoricida > Chrysochloridae > Chrysochloris > Chrysochloris asiatica. The sequence continues at coordinate 10,117,454 of NW_006408624.1, forward strand.
TGATATAAGCAATGAAGTTATAGGAGGGGCTAGCCTGGATAGGAGGGGCTAGCCTGGAGGTGGTTTTGAGCTAACTAGAACCAGAACTCTCTGTCTCTTTGCTTCTTACTGTACATTGGCCTCCTCTCTGACAGCTCACTAATTTTTTTATGGTATAGAAAACATACCTGAGATTTACAGCTTGCACCTTCAGCTAATGAGCAAAACACAACTCATTTCTCTGCATCATCAAAGGTTTTTAAATCCCTAGGAAAAGATTTTTGTCATTTGCCCACCCTATCCGGGGATGAAGAGGGTAGGATCACAGTCCACATATTAGGAGACACATACTGAGCATATATATGAGACACATATGCCAAACACTGTTCTAAAGCTATGCTAGCTGATTCGATCCTCAAAACACAGTGATTCTGTCAGAGTTATTACAATATTGGCTTTGAAGTGAGGCTATGGAAAACAGAGGCACAGAGAGCTAAAGTCCTTTGCCCAAAGTTAAACAGATAAGAAGAATTGCATCTAGGATTCACAGCAAGGCCATCTGACTCCAGAGCCCATACCTTTAACCACCACACTGCACTGTTTCTCATATTGAGCTTCTAGGGGCGGACAAAGTGGAGACAATCCAAGGAAAGTACTAGAATCCTTCACCCAAAAAAAGGAAGCCTATGAAGACCCCCTAATTACACTGCCTCCAGATTTCTAAATGGCTGCAAGAGTGGAAGGTTCTCAGTGACTTCTGACAAGGAGTTTGGGACCACTGGAGGGATATCATCAAGAAGCAAGTTTCATGTCAGTGGGCGGAACCTCTTCAGAGTCAGAGGGGTTTGATGCAGATACGGCAGACTTTGGAAGCACAAACACTTCATTGCCTGGAGTCGGAGGGATAACCTCTCTGAGGTATCATTGTAAGAACCCTGCAATTCATATGTTGGAGAGAACAGCCCTATGTTGTTGTTGGTTGCCGCTGAGTTGATTTAGACTCACAGGATTCTGTTACAGAGCAGAATGGCCCCATAGGATTTTCTTGGCGGTCATATCTGGGAGCAGATCACCAGCTCTTGCACCCAAACAGCCGCTGGGAGGGTTCCATCCACCAGCCTTTTGATTATCCACTGAGCACTTGACTATTGAGCCACCAGGAATGATGAGCATGCAGGGAATAAGTAAGAGGTCAGACTAGGAGAGTGGTTCCTAGATCTTTGGACCAGTCAACCTTCCCCTTCCAAATTGTATGAGCTGACACAAGCTTGCCAATTTTTATTTTGGCAAGTCAGGACATATGAAATAGTCTAACTAGCCAACTCTGCTGTTCATAAGGTTTCCAGTGAGTAAATATTCGGAAGTATTTCGTCACTCCTTCCTAGTCTGTCTTC
>NW_006408624.1:10119911-10134828 GCF_000296735.1 Chrysochloris asiatica
AACAACAACAACAACAACAAACTAGCCAACCAGACAAGGCAAAAACTACCAGATACTTCACCAGTTCATAAAAGGAAGGCCATTCTAACACCGAAAGATCCAAATGGACATTATCTCAGAACAAGCAATATTTTTTTTTTTCTCAAGGAAGAACAGTTGGCCAAGTTTTAGTGTCATAATAAAAAAAAGGTATACTCAAAACCCAATTTTAATGCAAAACCATGAGGACATGATATTTTGTTTGACTTGACTATGCAGTGTGACTATTTTCTTGACATGCTTGTCCATTTGGGAATCTGTCGTTGCTGAGAATATACAAAGTGAAGGTGGAAAAGCAACTCATCCAAGGACTTCAGAAAAATTCCAGTAAGCGCTGAGCAGCCAGTGTTGGGTGGGAATACCGAAGGAAATGGAAGCAGTATCCCTCATATGATTTCATTCCATAGGAGAGTGTGAAGAAAACAGCTTTGGAGTCTTTCAGTCACTTCTCCCCCTTCACGTTCCCACCCCAGTTGTCTTGTGTATTTAGGGTGGCATGGAAGGGGCTGCTCAAGAACCTGATCAGTCACTGACCTGCTTACCAGCCAGAAGAATCTGTAGATGAATTCAAACTATCACAACAAAGTGTGACATGCCTTTATAAAACCATTAGACCAGACGCCTTGCAAGACCCTTTTCCAGTTAAATTTTGTTTCACTGAGAAGTTCTTAGATCCCAGAAAAGCCCCCTGTAGACGCTTTGGCTTGACTACTCTCAGACAGGAAAATAAATAAATATATGCATGGGAAAAGATTCTGCTATTATTAATAACCATAAGGTTGCTGTTGCTAAGTGCCGTCAAGTCAGTTCTGATTCGCAGAGACTCTGTTTAGGGTTTCCAAGGTTATAAATCATTGAGGAAGCAGAAAGCCTCATCTTTCTCCTGTGGGGCAGCTGGTGGGCTCAAACCATCGGCCTTGTGGTTCAAAGTCTAGCGTTTATCCGACAAAGCCCCTGCGTTCTACAATAATCATAATAGTAATTGGCAACTTTGAGCCTTTCCTCTGTCAGACACTGTGCTAAACACCCTACATGCATTAGCTCATTGAATTCTTACAACAATCTTGCAAGTGGTGATGGTGGTAATAGTGGTGCTATGATTGTTCCCATTTTACAGATTAGAAAACTGTCTTGGAAGATTGATAGTGCTCAAGGCCATACAGCAAGCAATGGACAAAATTGGGATTTAAACTTATACCCCCATTTTGGAGTGCTAAATCTTCACTATTAACCACTGTCCCCTGATCTACATTGACTTCTCCAAATGTGGAGAGCAATATTGGTGAGATGGGGCCGGGAGAAACAGATCTCATCTCTGTCCATATCTCACTAGAGATCTGCTGTTTCCCAGCACATGGAGGCTGCCTTGTGATCATCTCCAGTTACCCTGTGGGTGTGACTCTCCTCCTTGTCTGGTGTGCAAATTCCCTGGGGGAAAGTCATGTGCCCCCTCAAATACCCCGCCTGCACCAGCTGGGACTATGGAGGGGGGGATTCCCTGTAGTTCCTCAGGTGGCCTCCGGTCTGACTGATACTTGGGGGGAAGGAAGGATTGTGACAGGTTGGTCCAGGTAGGAAGTGGCAGCCAGGGGTTTCTTCTGGCTGGGCTGTAAGACAGACTGAGAAGGAATTTCCCATTGAAGTCTGAATTCTGTCTTCCTTGTGAAGGGAGGATAGAGTTGGAAGATGAGCCTGATCTTTACCTCCCCAGCAGCTAGCCACTCAAGGGGAAAGAGGAGACTTGGGGCTCCTTTATTTGGTCTAAGAAAGCAGTTATTTCTCATAAAGTATCAGGATCTGCAGCATCCTTCCTGGAAAAAGAATGAGACCCCCACAATCCTAGGGCTGATTGAGACCCAGAGAAAAGGTCTTGGCTTAGTGGGTGATGTCCAGCTCTCTAGCCCACTCTGTGTAATAGAAATAAAATGTGAGTCACATATGATCATCAATGTTCAGTTAATCATCTAATGTTATTATTAAGTGCCGTTGAGTCGGTTCTGACCCATATAGGGTTTCTGAGGAGCAACTGGTGAGCTTGAACCACCGACCTTGCAGTTCAAATGCCTTTGCAGTCTGGCGCATTAACCCACAGAGCCACACCAGGTCTCCAAGCATCTAATAGCCAAATTTTAAAAAAAGGTAAAATGAAGTTTAATAATAAATTATATTTAACCAATGTATCAGAAATATTACCACTGTGACATATAACCAATATAAACATTAGTAATGAGATATTCAGACTCCTAGTGTGGCACTGTAGGATCAGCGCTGGACTGCAAACCACAAGATCGGCAGTTCAAATCCACCAGCCGCTCCTCGGAAACCCTATACAAGATCGCTTTGAGTTGGAATTGAATCAACAGCACTTAACAACAGTTAACAGCAATGAGATATTCCACATTTTTCTACTAACGATTCTGACTCCTGGAAACCCCATGTGCTATAGAATAGAACTGATCTCCACAGGACTTTCTTGGCTGTAATCTTTGTAGCTCACTACACCTTTCTTCGGTGGTGTTACTGGGTAGGTTCGGAGCAACAATCTTTCAGTTAGTGTTGATGCTGTTGCTGTTCAGTGTTATCAAGTTGGTTCTGACTCATAGCAACCCTGTGTAGGTTTCTGAGAAGCAGCTAGTGGATTTGAACTGCCAACCTTGTGCCATACCAGAAGTTGAGTGCAAACCATTTGTGCCAACTAAGGAGTTCTGGTAGCATAGTGGGTTACAAGCTGGTCTCCTAACCGCAAGGTCAGCAATTCAAATTTAGCCACTCTGCTGGAGAAAGATGAGGCTTTCTGCTTCCACAAAGATTTACAGCCTCAGAAACCCATACAGGGTCGCTATGACTCAGACCCAATTCCACAGCACCCCACCACCACCACCAGGGACGACAAGCACATACATGTGTCTGTTGTTGTTGAATGCCATAGAGTCAGTTCTGCCTCCTAGAGACCCTGTACAGGGTTTCCAAGGAGTGGCTGGTGGGTTTGAATTGCTGACTTTGTGGCCCAAACCTACCTTGCAGTCCAGTGCTTATCTTACATTGCCATACCAGGACTCTGACATGTGGCTAGTGGCTAGCATATACATAGCAGCTTGAGACCATGGATTCTGGATATAAAGATACAGAAGTCTTGGGATTTCTGTATCTTAAGATTGCTTTTGTAAGGTACCTCAAGGCCATCTGGTCAAGCACAAGGAACTGTCTTTCTCAAGGAGTAAAGTTCATGTCCCCAGCTTTGAACTGTCTTTCTCAAGGAGTAAAGTTCATGTCCCCAGTCTCAAAGTCTCAGAGCCCATGGTGACAGTTGCTAACAGTCACCACAGAGGTGGCCAGAGGCGAGACAAGAATACACCAGGAGAAGGTGGAATTTTTCACCACCCTGTCTTTACCTCTACTGAGGGACCATTACAGCATGGACACAGAGTGAGCAAGAAATTTTTGGTGAGTCCCCAAACCAGAATGTAGATTTAGGTCCACCCCTCCTTTCCGACTGTCTTCTCCTTTCCAAATGTATTGCTGTCTAGAATGAACTAGACCCTGTGCTTGGCTGCAGCAGAATTACAGACATGAAAGACAGGAGGACTGGGGAAGACATGAGACAGTGGTGGGTTAGTGGTAGAATTCTTGTGGGAGACTCAGGTTCAATTTCCGGCCAGTGCACCTTATGTGCAGCCACTACCCATCTGCCAGAGAAGGTTTGGATGTTGTGTGATGCTGCCCAGGTTTCAGCAGACACAAGATGTCTGTCAGGATGGCACAAGATTGGGCAGTGTTTCTTCTCATTGTATGTGGGGTTGCCCTGTTGGGAGCTGATTCGGCCCCTCAGCAGCAGTTAACAACCATTAGGGAAAGCAACCACACTAAGTCTGCCTTGGGAAATCTGGGAAGTTTTCCCTGCTGAAGAAGTTGCCTGAATAGAGACACAAAAGAGCAGTGTATTCTGGGGTGGGGCAGGAATGAAGGGTGACAGTCATGGAGGAGAGAGGAGGGAAAAAGGAGAGGTCTTTGATTTTCCCAGGAGGCATGACACTGCTATTCTTTCTCCTCCCCCTACTCTGGAGTCTCCCCAACTCATTATGGCTTCTAGTGAAAGAAGCCAGATTCAATCTGCTTGCCCCACTTGAGGTCCAAAGCACATGGTAGGTATCTGATGAATGTTCCTTGAATGAATGGAAAGGATGAGGGGAACAGATGAAGAGAACCTTCAGATCAGGGAGTACAGGGACCAGGAAAGGAGCAGGAAAGGGAACTGGTATCTCCTGAGCACCTGGCTTCCTGCTTGTTCCAGATCTTTAGAATCTCATTTAAATAAGAGGGATGGTGCGTCATGGAATCGGTTTCGACTTATAGCAACCCTGTACAGGGTTTCTGAGGCTGTAAATCTTTACAAGAACAGAAAGTCTCATCTTTCTTCTGTAGAGCAACTGGTAGATTCAAACTGCTGACTTTGTGATTAGTAGTCCAACTCATAACCCCACTACACTACCAGAGCTAATGTTGTTGTTCTCTGCCGTGAAGTCGGTTCCGACTCATCGCGACCCTATACAGGGTTTCCAAGGCTGTAAATCTTTACGGGAGTAGAAAGCCTCATCTTTCTCCCGTGGAACAGCTGGCAGTTTCGAACTGCTGACCCTGAGGTTCGCAGCCCGATTCGTAACCACTACGCTACCAGAGCTAATAGACAGGTGATATTGCCCCCATTCAACAGATGAGGAAACTGAGGCTTGCAGAGGGTTCAGTTGTCCCCTGGAGTTAAGGCCCATCTGTCTGTCTTTAAAGACTAAAGGCTGATTTTTTCCTAAGTGACTCCTGGCATAGCCTCACCTGGCTGCTGCCGAGAACACAGCAGCATACAAGCTCCTGTCTTGAAGAGGCTCACTTCACTGGAGTTCCTGGTGAAGTGGAGGGTTCCTGAAAGGTGTCCTGTTACAAACAGTCACAATCCCATTTGGTCAGTCCCTACCCTCAGGTATGGGTACACAGCTGCTCAGAGAGGTAAAGCAGCTGGCTCAAGGTCACCAAGGGAATGGGTAGGTGGAGCTGAGATGGACCACCCCTGCCCCTGGGCACTGACTCATGGGAGCTGCTGTGGGAAAGCCACTGCCAGTCTTCCTGCCTTGGCGTTCCCAGCCAGGCAATGGGTAGGATGCTTTGGCATATCTGCCTGGGCCTGGAGCCAGGGACTGGGAAAGAGCTGAGCACAGCACATCATCAGGGTGCCTCGCCCTCTCCCTGTTCCCAGCGCCATGGTTCATGGAGTATCCCTCTTTATTCCAAGAGGGACTAGGCCAGCTCTGATGAGACTCAAACCTCCAGCCCCAGTGCAGATAGAGTGACCAGCTGTCTCAGTTTCAGCCCTGGGGAAACCTTGATGATTGGTCACCTGTAAAATGGAGTCCAGTCTTTGAGATTGTTCCAAGGATTAAATGCATTCAATAATATAACGTATAGAAAGCACTTAGTACTGTACCTGGCACAGAATAAGTGCTTTTGCAATGTTAGCCATTATTGTTTTATTATTTGATGCAACAGGCTGCATACTCAGGTATATGTTGGAACCATGTTGGCAGTTTAGAAGACAAAGTTAACCTTGGCAAATTACATTGCCTCTCTGAGGCTCAGTACTCACTTCTGTAAAATGGGTCTTCACCCCATGCAGGATTGCATATTCTTAGGCAATTGGGATGGGTCTGGCACTCCCAACGACCACCTTAATCTTTATACAATACTATGAGTCACATATTATTATTACCATTTTACTGAAAAGGAAACTGAACAGACATACTCGTGACTGAATAAATGAAGGTGTACGAGGGGGTGACTGAATGAATGAATGAACGAATGGGCAGGGCAGGTAAGAGGATGTGTGAGTGAATGCTGGTCGGCAGAGCGCCTGGAATGTCTTCTTTGCAGCAGATGCGTGGGAACCTCCCCGAGTGCTTGGTCACTCGGCTTCGGCTTCCCTTGCTGAAGGGGCCTCAATCCCATCGCTGTTCCCCACCCAGATGTGGGGACCGGGTTGTTAATGGGCGCGGGGCCCTTGGCGATGGGCAGATGAAAGGAGCCGAGCGCCCAGCGCGGCCCAGTAATTAGCCGCGGGCCGGACGGCTTGTGAGCGGCGGGGCCTGCTTATCGCCATCGCGGCCTCGCGGGCGGGCGGGTTCCTGACGCGGCGGCCGCCGCCGCCCGGGGCAGAGGGCACGGCGGTTCCCACGCTCTGGCCCGGGGCCGGGGGCGGACTCAGGACTGCGTGGCCGCGCTCGCCACCGCCGCAGAGGCCGGGCTGTAATTAGGGTAATTGCGCTGCTCTCTGGTGTTCTAGTGGCACAGAAGTTAAGCGCTCACTGAGAACTGAAAGGTAGGCGGTTCGAATACACAGATGTGACAGTGCTTTTCCGTAAAGATTTGCAATCTTGAAAATCCAATGGGACCGTTCTACTCTGTTCTTTAGAGTCGCTGAGTCAGAATGGACCCAACACCAGTGGTTTTGGCGCTGCTCTTAGCCTGGGGCACCTCAGTACGGAAGGGCTGGGGGTGGGGAGGAACCGGACAAGGGGACCATAATCCCTGTCTTGGCCCCTTCTTCCAGGCAGATGAGTCCAGTCCCCCAGGTGAGAAAGGGCTCCTGGAGTGGGGAGAATAGCCTTGATAGAACACCTGTGTATTTGAACCATCCTTGTGACTGACTAGGACGTTCGATTCCTGCTCAACACTAAGGAACTACCGCAGTGCCTGAGGACTTCTGTACCGCCCTGGTGCCTGGACCAGAATCCGAATATGCACAGCATTTCTGCAAGTGGGCATGAGAAAGCCCAGAGGAGTTAAGTGATGTACACAAGATCACACAGCCACTACATCCGAGCTGGAGAGGAGAAAAAAAAAAGGAAGACCCAACAAATAGTGGTTTTGTTCCTTTCCACCATGTTTTCACTGCACTTTGAGTCCCAACCCTAAAGCCCATCCCTGATCATCAGACTCTTGGCAGCCCTCCTGACAATTCAGATGCTGGCCACTGATACAGCCATGTGAAATCCTTTTGGAAAAAGACAGGTAAAATAGAAATAATCAGATTGCAAACTCTAATCCTAAACCTAACCTAAATTTTAACAATAGTTCATATCCAACTTCAAAATGAATCCTGACTTTAGCCTCTGTCCATGACTCCAATCTTCTCCATCAGCAGTCCCCTGGCCTCCCCCTCCTTCCCCTAGGTCTTTTCCTTCTAGAAGGTCTGCTTAAAATCTCCAGAACTGTTTCAAGCCTCTAGGTTTTTGTGCATGCTGTAGCTTCATGCTAGGATACCTTATCCTGTGCTACCTTGTTCTCTGGTCAAGCGCTTCTCAGCCTCTAAGCTCCTATAGGGTAGAGTCCAGTTTGGCTGAGAATAGAAATTGGAAATCAAAATAATTAATTGATTGTGAATGGAGTAGATGAATGAATAAGTGAGTGAGAAAATCAAGGTAGTCCTCAATTTCTAACACAGGTTCCATTCCAACAACTCCATCTAAGTCTGTTCTGCTGTAAGCTGAATATCTCATTTTTTCCCTTAGTTTATATTACCACTGCTTTTAATATCGATATCTTTATAGCTCCTATCTTTTTCTTTGGGGGCTGGAAACATTACATATAAATTTACAGATATATTTTAACATTGTATGTAGTACTTATTACTAACAAAATAAAACAAAAAATTCACAGATGGCCATAAATGCAATTCATTGTAATTGTAATACCTTGTAAATCAGGGACTGACTATAAGTAAGTGAGAGAATGAATGAATGAATGGGTTATTGAATAAACAAATGACTAACTATTCTGAGTCTACATCCTTAGCCCTCTCCAACCCTGAATCCTTCCCCAAGTAGGGAGCAATTGGAAGTCCAAGGAATTCCCTATCCTTCAGATGTCCTAGGGATGTTGTTGTGTGTGTGCACGTGTGTACTTGAGTGTGTGTGTGTGTGTGTGCAGTAGAGTGTGCATGTGAATTTAAGCCCAGGATTTTGACTCAGGATTGTGGCTTGGAGTCCATTCCTAGTCACAATGTTTACTAGCTAAGTGACCTGGGAAAGTGTCTTCACCTCTCTAGGCCTCTACTTGCTGAGCTAAACCAACGAAAGAACAAAAAAATGCACCATGGACAATCAGCTAGCTCTCTTTCCTTTGTCCATTCACCTTCCCTGGAGCCCCCACCTATGGCAGACTCAGAGTTCAAAGCTTCAGGCATGGGGGTGGAAGGAATACATTCTTCCCTCAAAGAAAACCAATGAGGGTAGGAGGCGGTACACAGAGAAGGGGGACAGCCCCCCTCACCACTGAGTGGGGAGGCAAGCTTCATAGAGGATGTGGGAATTGGTTGGGGTTTGCTGCTGGACAAGTCATGGCAGAGGCAGCTTCATGTTCAAAGGCACCAAGCTGTGAACAAAGGGTTCCTATTATTGCTGGAGGATAAAGTGGGAGGTGGGGGAGTGGTGGCAGAAATTGGGGATGGTGAGGGAGGCAGTGATGGAATCCAAGAAGCTTGGACTTTATCCTGTAGACGATAGGGATTTGAGCAAGGCGAGGCAGTCAGCTCTGAGCTTTGATCATTCTGACCAGCAGGGTGGAGGAATGCATGCAGGCATGGTGGGAGCCAGAGTGGTTAGTCATGAAACTAATGGTTGTACTTGTTATGGGCCCTCAACTCTTGGTGACTCCATGCACAACGGGATCAGGTCATCAAGATCCATTTGCTTTTCCTAGGCTGATTTTCAGTAGATCATCAGATTTTTCTTTATTCTGGAAACTCCACTGAAAGCTGTTCAATGTAACAGCAACACACGAGCCTCCACTCTCAGATGGGTGGTAAGTGTGCATGAGATACATTAGCTGGGAATCGAACCCAGGTCTTCTGCATGGAAGGCAAGAGTTTTACCACAGAACCACCACTACCCCTTAGTAGGAGAATGTGTTGTTGTTGTTAAGTGCTGTTGAGTTGATTCTGACTCATAGCGACCCAGTGTAGGGATTTCGAGGAGTGGCTGGTGAGTTGAACCACCAATCTTTTGACTCAAACTAATCTAGCAGTCCAGTGCATTATCTTGCAGCACCATAAGCAGGACTTTAGTAAGAAAATATAAGCAACATAAATTGATGTTGGTAATTGTTGTTGTTAGGTGCTGTCGAGTTGATTCTGACCCACAATGACCCTATTACAACAAAATGGAATGTTATCCTGTTCTGTGCCATCCTCATAATTGTTGCTGTTTGAGCCCATTCTTGGTACACAGTTTTTCAGATTTTTATATCTCCTTGCTCTGTTTGAATAATTGCCTCTTGGTTCTGAATGAGCACAATTAAGTACTCTGCATGTTGGTGATAGCTAACCTTTATTAATTGCCTGCTATGTGTCAGGCACTGTTCTAAAGGCTTAAACTCATTTAATCTCCACCACACCTACACAAGGTAGGTACTCCCATGATCTCCGAGAAACTGGTGCTATAGTTAAGTGCTGTTGAGTTGGTTCTAATTCATAGTGACCCTGTATAGGGTTTCCAAGGAGCAGCTGGTGGATTTGAACCACCAACCTTGAGGCTGGCAGTCTAGTGCTTATTCTACAGCACCACACCAGGAAATACCAACTATAGACTAAAGTCAACTACATTTCTATCTCTAACCTGGATCTCCTTTACCCCCACCCTTAGACTTCAGACCAATATGTTCTACAGCCAACCAGGCATCTCCACTGGTTGTCTAATAGGAATCATGTCCTTCACAGCCTAAAAGTGATTTTCCCTCAAACCTGCCCTTCCCTCAGTCTTCCCCATCTCAGTAAATGAAGTGCCATTCTTCCCTTTGCTCAGGCTAAAAATTTTGGAGTCATCACTGTCCCCTCCCTTGATATTATTTCACTCCCCACATCCAAAGTACCTACAGATACCTATCGGCTGGTGACTTCTCACCACCCTACTGCTACCAGCTGAGCCAAGCACGTACTGTTTCTTGATAAGATTGCTGTAATAATCCCATAACTACCTGGCTTCCCCACCTATGCCCTTGTCCTGCTCCTCCAGTCTGTTTTTCAGATGACAGTCTATGTGATCATCTTAAAGTTCCAAGTCAGATTATGTGTTTTTTTTCTGCTCAAATCTGTCCCACAATAGCCAAAGTCCCTCAAACTTTACTTTCACACTCCTCCCCCTTCTCTAAATTCTACCCTGACTTCTTTGCTCATCCTTCAACACTTCAAATACCCGCTAGCCCTAGGACTTTTGCACTTACTCTTGCCTCTGCCTAGGACGCTACCTCCCCAGATGTCCATGTAGCTTGCTTCCAAATTTCTGTTCAAAAGCCATGTTATTAGCGAGACCGTCCCTAAACCAAATCAAACCAAATCCACTGCCACCAAGTCAATTCTGACTCATAGTGCAAACTTATAGGACAGAGTAGAATTGCCCCCAGAGGGATTCCAAGGCTGTAAATCTTTATGGAAATAGATTGTCAATTCTTTCTTCCATGGAGCAGGGGCAGGTTCAAACTGCTGGCCTTTGCTTAGTAGCTGACTGCCGTAATTACTGTGCCAACAGGGCTCCTGGTGTGATGCTGTGGGTTAATGTGCTGGACTGCAAGGTCAGTTTGAACTACAAGGTCAGTGGTCCAAGCTCACCAGTCACTCTTCAGAAACCTACACAGGGTCACTATGGGTCAGAACTGACTTGATGGCACTTCGCAACGACAACAGCAAGGATTCCTTGGCTCTTCTCTGTTGTGTTCTGACTCATAGTGACTTTGTATAGAGTTTCCAAGGATCAGCTGGTGGGTTTGAACCATCAACCTTGAAATCCAGTTCAGTAACCCAGAATACCACATCAGGACTCTTTGAGTGCTTCAGTAGTGATGTGCCACTGACTTGGTTCTGACTCATAGCGACCCTGCACAGGGTTTCTGAGGCTGTAAATCTTTACAGGAGCAGAAAGCCTCATCTTTCTCCCACGGAACAGCTGGTACTTTCAAACTACTGCCTTTGAGGTTAGCAGCTTGACTTGTAACCGCTATGCTACCAAAGCTCCTATTGCTTTTGGTGGTGGTGGTGGTGGTCGTGGTGTGCTGTGGAGTCGATTCCGACTCATAGCGACTATTGCTTTTGTTGTTGTTAAGTGCTGTCGAGTCTATTCCAATCCACAGCGACCCTGTATAGGGTTTCCAAGGAGCAACTTATCTATTCATCAAGAGATGGGAAGCTAGACCTCAGCTTTGACTTTCAAAGCAGATATTTGGGAAGAATAGAGCTGACATAAATTTCGGAATTCAGGGTTTCGATGTAAAGAATTACATATCTGGAATGGCCTGGTGTCATGCTATAGGATAAGCACTGGACTGGAAGTTTGGTTGAACAGCAAGGTTGGTGGTTCAAACTCACCTCCAGAACCCTATACCAGGTCATTACAAGTCTGAACCAACTTGATGGCACTTAAGAACAACACATTTGAGAAGAAGAAAAACATTTTGTCTCAACCTGCCAGACTTCCTTTTAAAATAAATGTCAAGACCCCAATCTGGCCAGAGGATGGGCATTTTACTACCTGCCCTGGAGGGAGGGAAGGTATGAGGTAGGGCAGTGATTCTCAAACTTTAATGTACAGCAGGATGGAGGGTGTGTTCCAGCCTGGATGACTAGAACCCAACCCCAGAGTTTCGGATTCTTTAGGTCTGGGATGGGATTTGAACATTTGCATTTCTAGCAAGTTCCTAGGTAATGAATGCTGAGCACTCTTTGAGTATCCCAGATGTAGGAGGCATTCTCAGCTACATAGGGCAGTCTGACAGAGCCCTTGCTTCCCAGAATGAAGAAAAGGGAAGGGAAAGATGGTAAAGGGATTCTGGGCCCCCAGGAGAGTCCTGGTGTGGCGCTGTAGGTTAATGCGCCAGACTGCAAAGCCGTTTGAACTGCAAGGTCAGCGGTTCAAGCTCACCAACTGCTCCTTGGAAACCCTGTACAGGGTCGCTATGGGTCGTAATCGACTTGATGACACTTAACAACAATAACAAGGAGAGGGCTACTGTGGGCAGGGAGAAAGCTGGGTCAAAGGAGAGGAGCTATGGTGGGAACATAGGCCTGGCAGCAGCTGCAGAAAAAAGGCCCAGAGGATAGGTGGGACGGATGGATCTGAAGCAGCTGCAGACGAGAGACACCAAAGGGAGGAGGTGAGACCAGAGGCAATACTAGGACCAGAGACTGTCCCCCCAGTCGTCCCCAACCCTCCCTCTACCTCCTTTACATGCTGTCCTGGAAAGGGGAAGGAGAGTGAGAAACCCAGAAACTCCTGAGCATTTTACTCCAGGAGTGGACCTGATAGTGACTGAGGAAGTGACACGATTTAGAATTTCTTGTTAAAACTTCTTTGATAACATCTTGATTAACCCCTCTGCCACTGCCAGGGTGTGGGAAAATGACCCTGTGGCTGCTGTGCAGTGGTTGGGCACACCGACTCACTGGCTGTGCAATCTTGGGTAGAAGACACCCTTTCCGAACCTCAGTCTTCTTTTCAGTAAATTGGGAATGAAAATACAACTTATCTCATAAGATTGTGAGATCAAAGGAAGACCTGCCTCCAGTAGACAGCTTAGTCATTCCTGACACAAAGCAAACATTCTGCAGACTTTTTATTTATTATTATGATGGGTTTGGGAAATGCTTTGCCTCCTTTAATTACTCCTTTCTCAAACATTAACTGGTGAGAGGCACAAGCAGTTTTGTGATTAGAAACTAACCTAAAAGTTGACAGTTCAGACCCCCTCAGTGAGTCCATGGAAGAAAGGCTTGGGAATCTGCTTCCACAAAGATTTACAGCCAAGAAAATGCTAGGGAACCATCTTACTCTGTACCACAGGGGGTCGCCGTGAGTCAGAGCTGCCCTGACTGTAATACAGGGTTTTGTTCTGTTCCTGGGTGGTGCAGTCAACATACTTAGCAGATAACCGAAAGGGTGGAGGTTCAAATTCACCCAGAGGCACCTTGGAAGAAGGGCCTAGTGACGGACTTTCAAAAAAATTAACCCTTGAAAACTCTAAGGAGCCCAGTTCTACTCTGTCATACACGGGTTACCATGAGTCAGAATTGGCTTGATGGAAACTGGTATATTCTGCCCCTACCCTAGATTTTGCTCCCTTGAAGCTGACATCTATAGGGGCGCTCGCTACAGCTCAACGGGGAATTATTGAGCATGTGCAGGTGCTGGGCTGGGGAAAACTCAGGGAATCGGGCAATGCGATTGAGTGTTTAAGGGGTGACAAAAGACAATTTTTGTTTTTTCTTTTCATTTGCTTTAAAAATTTTTTTAATTAAAAATGTATTGTGGGGAAATATATATAACAGAACAGTTACCATTTCAGCTGTTATTATAAGTACAATTCGGTGATGCTAATTACACTCCCCAGGTGGGACAGCTATCACCATCATCCATTTCCACACAAAAGACAGCTTTAAAATGATAACAATGCTTGCAAAGAATGGAAATGGTAACATTTCTCCCTCAGTCAAACTTCCGTTTACCTTGGGAAGCAGAGGAGTGTGGAGGACTTGGAATCAATGGACTCAGCTGGAATTCAGCTTGAAATTGAACAAACTGTGTGACCTTGGGCTAATTATTTAACTTCTCTGAGCCTCAGTTTTCCTTATCTGTAAAATGAGACTAAAAATACCTACTTTGTATGTGGGATATGGAGGCCTGGTGTGGCACAGTGGGTTAATGCACTGGACTGCAAAGTCGCTTTTAACTGTAAGGTCCGTGGTTCAAGCTCATCAGCTGCTACTCAGAAATTCTATACAGGGTCACTATGGGTCTGAATCGACTAAACATATTGGGTTTGCTGTAATTATACTATCATCAGACAAACTATGTAAAGCTCCTGGCATATGTTTATTTGCTCATTTATTCTAAATTCAAGTCTAGACTGTGTCTCAGGACTGTTTCCTCTCCATCCTGCACTTAAGATAAGCAGACCTGTAACTCTCTCTCTCGCTCGGTGTTCTGGATCATGATGAATTGCTTACCCAAATGTCTTTCCTAACAGCCTGGAAGTTCCTTGAGGGCAGGATCTGATTCTGGGTGTATTTAACATGTCCATTTTGGAAAGAAAATGTTGGCATTCCTAGTAAGGTTGGAGTGCACCTGACTTATACTTCAGCAATTCTGCGCCTTGTATTCACTTTGGAGAAACTCTTGCACTGGGAAGTATGTTCATAGCAAGAAGTCCTAGATAGATTTGGAGAAAACTGTGGAACAAAATTCAAAATCATATAAAAGACAAGGCTTTAAGTCAGAAAGAGACTGGTAAAACCCTAGAGACTTCGGCACTTAGTCATCCTTCAGGTTTGACACTGAACTCACTCCCATGACTTAGTTTCAGCCAGAAATAGACAGATCTCCAAGAAGAACCATAACACTAGGGAGGTACACACACCTTAGGATAATCAACCATTTGAGATCAAAAAGGCAGCATTTACGCAAAGTTCAGAAGGATTAGGAAAGAAGGAGGAAGGGAAATAGGAAACACAGGGAGGAAGAGGAATAAGTGTGTTGCATTGTGGGGATTGCAACCAATGACGTGAAACAAAAGGTGTATGAGTTGTTAAATGGAAAGCTGATCTGCTCTGTAAACTGTCAACCAATTCACAATAAAAAAAAGGTTTTTTTGTTTAAAAAGGAAGGTAAGAATGGTTGCACAACTTGAAGAATATAATTGATGTCATTAAATGGTACATGTGGTGGTGGTTATGTGCCGTGGAGTTGATTCCAACTCATAGTGACCCTATATAGGGTTTCCAGGGCTGTAATTCTTTAGGGGAGCAGAAAGCCTCATGTTTCTCCTGGAGAACTGCTGGTAGTTTCAAACTGCT
>NW_006408624.1:10136276-10137899 GCF_000296735.1 Chrysochloris asiatica
AAAACTCAGCCACTGAAGACCCTGTGGGGTACAGTTCTATTCTGGCACACTTGGGGTTGCCATGATTTGCAGCCTACCAGACTAAAGTGGTTAAGTTAATAGACCTATAATGGTATCTCATTGTGGTTTTAATTTGCATTTCCCTGATGACTAATAATGGCACACATCTTTTTATATGAAGGAGTCTTGATTGCAATGGGTTAAACATTGGTCTACTAAAGGAAAGGTTATCAGTTCAAACTCACCGCCAGCTGCTTGGAAAATAGATGAGTCCATCTGCTTCTATCAATACTTACCGTCTCAGAAAACTAGGAGCATTTCTACTCTGCTCTCTGGTAGCATAGGGGTTACGAATCAGCCTGTAAACCTCAAGGTCAGCAGTTCAAAACTACCACCTGTTCAGTGGGAGAAAGATGAGGCTTTCTGCTGCTGTAAAGATTTACAGCCTTGGAAACCTTGTACAGGCTTGCTATGAGTCAGAACTGACTCCACGGCACATAACCACCACCACTATAGGGTCGTTAGGAGTTGGAATCCATGTAAGGACAGTTGATTGGTTTGGGTTTTCATGTATGGATGCGTTATTCACATATCTTCTTTGGTGAAGTGTCTGACTCTTTTAAAATTTTTTTCTCAGTATGGTACATTGTTTTTTTATTAGCTAGCAAATCCCTTTAAGGCACTTCCTAGTCCTCAGACTCAGTCTCCATCTTTATCTTGAATAATCTCGAAATAACGAAGTTCATAAGTCTCCTTGTCAGATGCAACTACACGAAGCCAATCTCGAAGGTTGTTCTACTTAAGGTATTTCTTGGTAAGGTATTTCAAATACCTTTTAGAGAACTGTTTCTCAGAATCAACTGTAATTTTATTCTTGAAACGTTCGATGTGAATAACATTTCCGAGATTTCCAGTTTTCCATTGACTTGAACCTTCTCTTGTAGAAATTGTTCAAAATTTCTCGAATTAAAAATTCCATCTTCAACTGGAGGAGTAAGTCCAAATTAAACTTCCAGGTTGACCTCTTAGCCTTCTTTTCCTTTGGCGTTGGTGATGTGACTAAAAAAACATGTCCAACTCTTTTGCCCATTTAAAATGGAGTTGTTTGTTGTTGTTTTTAATTATTGAATTTTGACAGTTCTTTACATGTTCTGGATACAAGTTCTTCCTCAGTTAAATAATTAAAGATATGTTTTCCTAGTCTACAGATTATCTGCTCATTCTCTTAACCATGCCTTTCAAAGGACAGAAGTTTTAAACTTGTATAAAATCTGATTTATTAATTTTATTATTTATGAATTATGGTTTTTGAGTTTTTTTTTTACTTTTTTATTGTGAATTGAGTGGAGGTTTACAAGGTCATCAGTTTTATATTCAATAAATCATGCACTTTGTTTCATTTCAATGATTGCAAGCCCCTCCATGCAACAATCGTTATCCTGTTTCCTCTTCCCTATTTCCATTCCACCCACCTTCCCATCGCTTCTCAATTTTGTCCTTAGGGAAATGTTGCCCTTTTGATCCTGAATGATTGGCCATTCCATGGTGAGCTTACTTAATAGTGTTGTTGTCCCCACTATATACCTATCTACTGCTTGGTTGAAAATTGGATCACAAGGGTGA
>NW_006408624.1:10137999-10144975 GCF_000296735.1 Chrysochloris asiatica
GAAAGAAGTGTTCATAGCAGAACTGTTTATAATAGCAAATACTGGAACATCCCAAATATTCATCAACAGTAGAATATATAAGTGATTGTGGCATATTCTACAATGGAATATTACATGACAATGAAATCAAATGTCTTGCGGTTAATTACATCCAGGAATCTCAGCAATATTATGTTCAGCAAATAAAACAGTCTCAGCAGAATGCATTCAGTATTACTCCTACATACAGTTCACAAATATGAAAACCAAATGATACATTGTTTAGGGATATGTACATATATGGAGATATAATGAAGAAAATTAAGAGGGTGATAGGCATACAATTCAGGAGTCCTGGTGTGACGCTGTGGGCTAATGCATGAGACTGCAACGTCATTTGAACTGCAAGGCCGGTGGTTCAAGCTCATCAGCTGCTCCTTGGAAACCTTATACAGGGTCGCTATGGGTCGGAATCAGCTTGACAACACTTAACAACAAGAAGGCACACAATTTAGGATAGTGGTTTCACTAGTGGGGACAGACCAGGGAAGGGCATACAGGTGGCTTGAAAGGTGGCTGGTCTGGATACGGGATGCAGGAGTGTGAAGGAATGAGTGCTATCTTTTCATCAGTGTTCTTCATAACATAACAAAACCAGAAACCCAAGCCAGTGTGAATAAGTGGGTTCCTGTGTGTGTCAGAGTAGAACTGCTGCTGCATGGGGCTTCCGATGACTGCTTTTTCACAAACAGATGGTCAGACCTTTCTTTGGTGGTACCTGGATGAACTCAAATTTCCAACCTTTCAGTTAGCAGCTTAGTGCTTCAAGCATTTGCACCACCCAGGACGTGTATATTATGAAAATATTTCCCCACTCTGGTAGTGTAGTGGTTACAAATCAGGCTGCGAACTGCAAGGTCAGCAATTTGGAGCTACCAGCGGCTCCATGGGAGAAAGATGAGGCATTCTGCTCCCATAAAGATTTACAGCCTCGGAAACACTGTACAGGGTCGCTATGGGTCGGAACCGACTCCACGGCACATAACCAACACCACCACTCCAAATTTGGTGTGGCGTTGTGGGTTTAATGCGCCAGACTGTAAAGCCGTTTGAACTGCAGGGTCGGCAGTTCAAGCTCACCAGCTACTCCATGGAAATCCTATACAGGGTCACTATGGGTCAGAATCGACTCAACGGCACTTAACAACAACAACAACTCCATATTTAACATAGCAGGGGGAAGCTGTGACTGGAAGTTTGCAAGGAGAGAGGTCCATGCACAGGGAGGTTGGGAGTGGCCTAGGAGAGAAGGGAAGCTGTCTGGGGGATGTTTTAGAGCTTCAGTGCTTCTGAGCTCCAGAGCCTTCCTTGAGAGGAAGTGATGGGAGCATTTCCCTTAGCACTTCCCTTCTTTTTGCAGGGAGCTCTCAGAGTTCCCTCCCAAGTTCTTCAACCCAGGAGAGGCAGGGCCCCAGGTCAGGGATCGAAAGTAACCAGATAAAGCAAAGAATTGTCTTCTGAGTTCTATACCACTGTCCTGTAAATTGGACTGGTTTCTGGGCATCACAGGACCGTTGGGAAGAGTTAACGAGATAAGGTCTGTAGAGGTCTGAGCATGCTGAGTCTCTGGTACTAGTAAAGAAGCAAAAAACCCCACCCAAACCCAAGGCCACTACCACTGAGTAAATTCCAATTGAGACTATAAATCTTTATTGTTGTTTTTGTTGTTGTTAAGTGCCATCGAGTCGGTTCCGACCCATAGCG
Organism: Chrysochloris asiatica; assembly: GCF_000296735.1. Lineage (NCBI taxonomy): Eukaryota > Metazoa > Chordata > Mammalia > Afrosoricida > Chrysochloridae > Chrysochloris > Chrysochloris asiatica. The sequence continues at coordinate 10,139,743 of NW_006408624.1, forward strand.
ACCCTATACAGGGTTTCCGAGGCTGTAAATCTTTACGGGAGCAGAAAGCCTCATCTTTCTCCCACGGAGCAGCTAGTAGTTTCGAACTGCTGACCTTGCAGTTCACAGCCCGATTTGTAAACACTATGCTACCAGAGCTCCTTATAAATCTTTATAGGAGCTAATAACCTCATCTTTTTCCCAAGGAGCAGCTGGTGGGTTTGAACCATCAGCCTTATGGTTAACAGACCAATGCCTAACCCACAGTGCCACCAGTGCACCTTTGTTGCTAGTAAGTGCTCAGTACATGTCAGTTAGAAAAGGATGTGTGTTTCTAGTGTGATTCCTGCTCTAGCCCTCAGCACCGGTGGGAGTGATGCTGTGCGGTGTCCCAGATTGGATCAAATAAATCCAGAAGCTGCCACCTTACTCTCTTAAAATGCTCTCTCTTGCTGGACGTGGAATCCACATTCAATCCACAGATGTACGTTACAAAATCTCTTCAAGACGTTAGTAACTTGGTGAATCTAAGATGGGAAACATTCCAGTGAGGAAAATCTCTCCAGTGCAGGAATGGAGGCTTCTCCTCGGCACCCAGGGACAGCACCCTTGAAGGCTCACCTCTCAGCACCACAGGGTTTCCGAAGTACAGAGTTTGGGGGGCTGGAGATTCAGGGAGCAGCTGGAGGTGTTCACTCAGGTCTTTAATTTAGGAGGCCAGATCCTGACTTTCCAGCCCCAGCTGTGGGACCCCAGACAGCAATCTTTCTCTCTCAGAGACTGTCTTCTTTCTCCCCGCAGGGTGGCTGTGAGGATGAAGAGATTCAATGTCTACAGAGTGCCTAGGACAGCGCTGGCCCAGGGCAGAGGCTGAAGAAGGGTCCCCTCCCCTGCCTCTCCTCAGGGCAGCCACCTGAAGAGATGGGTCTGAGGTTGTCTGGGCAGAGCCAATGAGGGGGTTCAAGAACTGCCTGTCTCCATCTTCCATGTGTGCTCTTGGATCCCCTTCTCTGCCTCACCTTCCCTCCTCTCTCCCACCTTATCTCAGTGACACTCACCTTCCCTCACTTCACCACCCCATCCTCCATGCCATCTTCTCCAGCTAGGAGGCTGTCAGAGACTGGCCTTTGTCCTCTCACCTGGGCCCCACTCTACTGGCAGGGGATGCACAGATGAGTAGAAGGGCTGGGGGAGGGTGTCATGCTGAGTTTGGTGTGGTGTGATGAGCTAGCCCTTTCCCGCGACACGCCAAGTCAAGGTTACCCTCACCCCACCCAACAGCAGCCCAGTCAGTCTGTCCCTGAGCTGGCTTTGAAGCACAGTGGCTGTGTGTTGATTCTACCCCGCTAATTTCTTCTACTCCAGTCCACTCCATGCCTCTCTGTTCCATTCCATCCAGTTTCTTCCTCTGGAGAACAACATTGATAGTAAGTAGAGTTGTTATGAGGCCCAATAAGCTAATATATGTACCTCAGAGGAGGTACTATGGAAGTGATGGTTGCTAAACAGATTCTATTCTATTACCTTCAATAAGCTCTACATAATTCTAAAGGAGTCCTCGCATCACAGTGGGTTAAGTGTTTTGAATCCACCAGCTGCTCCTCGGGAGAAAGGTGTGGCAGTCTGCATCTGTAAAAAGTGTACCATCTTGGAAATCCTATGGAGCAGTTCTACTCTGTCCTATAGGATCTTATGAGTCAGAATACTTGACAGCAATGGTTTGGTTTTGTTTCCACAGAACATCAAGCTGATCCGTTACCGTGATGGCATCATGCTGATCAGAGTCGTGAGCAGCAAGTAGCGGACTCCCTCAATCAGCTGGTGAGACATATGCACGTTGGGGGTAAGAGATAAATCCCACAACAGTGCAGGGATGGTTCTGGGATGCTCATTCATCTGGGATATGCTACAGTACCTCCTCCAAAATGAAATGAAAGTTGGAAACCGTATACTCCCTATCCGCTGTAGGATAAGCACTGGATTACTAAGCACAAGGTTGGTGGTTTAAACCTATCAGTTGCATCTCAGAAACCCTATATGGGATCACTATGGGTCAGAACCAACTCAACAGCATTTAACAACAACAAGGCAACCTATAGAAACCCTGGTAGGTTAGTGGGTTTTGTATTGGGCTGCTAACTGAGAGGTTAGCTGTTCGAATCCACCAGCCACTGTGAGGCCTTTCTGTAAAAATTTACAGCTTCGGAAACCCTGTACAGGGTGACTATAAGTCAGAGCTGACTCAATGGCACACAGCAGCAGCAGGGCAAGCCCTATGGCAAGCCCCAGACAGAAAAATCACAGGGAAAGCCCCGTGAGGTTTTTTGGTTTTGTTTTAAACAGCTTTACAGAGGTATTGTCATAATTATCTGTTGTTAAGTGCCATTGAGTTGGTTCTAATGTATAGTAACCCTATTTACAACAGAATGAAACACTGCCCAGTCTGAGACCATCGTCACAGCCGTTGTTCATGTTGGAGCCCATTGCTGCCACTGAGTCACTCATCTTACTGGGGGTCTTCCTCTTTTTTGCTGACCTTCCACTTACTAAGCATGATGTGCTTCTCCAGGAATTGGTCCCTTCTGATATGCTGCTTTCACAGAAATACCACAAGTGGATTGCTTTAACAAACAGAAGTATCTTCTCTCACAGTGTAGGAAGGTAGAAGTTCAAATTTAGGGTGTCAGATCGAGAAGAAGACTCTCTCTTTGACAGATCTGGGGAAGACCCTAGTCTTCTTTAAACATCTGTGAGCCTGGCATTCCTTGGAGATCTTCATGTGCCTTGGCATCAATCTTCCCCTGGATCTAGGAGGTTCTCAGCACAGGGACCCCAAGTCCAAAGGCAATGCTCTACTTCTGGCTCTCCTTACTTAGTAGTAGTCAGTTTTCTTCCTCTCTCTCCTCTGTCTCCTGTGAGATCAAAGATGATGCTGGCCACACCACTGGGGGATTCCCCTTACACCATGTCTGTGACTTGAGTAAGGATGTTGCATCCCACCCTGGCTCCCTTATTACTTAGTGGCTAATCAATCAGATCACATCATGGGGGATGACTACATTATTACACAACTGTCAAACTACATCATTGTTGTTGTTGTTAGGTGCCATCGAGTCAGTACCGACTCATAGCGACCCTGTGCACAACAGAACAAAACACTGCCCAGTCCTGGGCCAACCTCACAATTGCTGCCATGCTTGAGCCCATTGATGCTGACACTTTGCCAAACCATCGTGCTGGGGGTCTTCCTCTTTTTCTCTGACCCTCCACCTTACCAAACACGATATCTTTCTCCAGTGACTGGTCCCTCCTGACAATATGTCTGAAGTATGAGAGACAAAGTTTGGCCATCTTGGCCTCCAAGGAGCATTCTGGCTGTACTTCTTACAACACAGATCTGTTGGTTCTTTTGGCAGCCCATGGGACTTTCAATATTCTCCTCCAACACCATAATTTAAATGCATCAGTTTTTCTACAATCTTCTTTAATTCATTGTACAACTTTTGCATACAAATGAGGTTATTGAAAATACCATGGCTTGGGTCAGGTGCACCTTATTTTTTCAAGCTGACATCTTTGCTCTTCCACACTTTAAAAAGGTCTTGTACAGCAGATTTGCCTAATGCAATGTGTTGTTTGATTTCTTGACTGCTGCTTCCATAGGTATTGATGGTTGATCAGAGAAAAATGAAGTCCTTGACAACTTCAATGTTTTTCCATTGTTAAGAATGTTGACAGTGTTTCTCTACTATTCATAAGGTTTTCAGTGACTAAATATTCAGAAGTAGTTCGTCTCTCCTTCTTCCTAATCTGTCTTTGTCTGGAAGTTCATCTGAAACCTGTCCACCATATGTGACCCTCTTGGTATTTAAAATACCTATGGCATAGCTTCCAGAATTGCAGCAACTCACAAGCCACCACAGTATGACAAACGGACAGATGAGTGGTAGAAACTACATCATTACATAACAGCAAACCACTGAGAATCATGGTCCAGCCTACTTGACCCATATTTAATTTAATCCATGATGACACATAATAAGCTGCACATATTGAAAGTGTAGACTTCTTAAGTTTGGATCTATTTATACACTTATGAAATCATAGCCACAATCAAGTTAATAAATAGATCCATCACCCCCAAAGTTTTCTTCCGGCCCTTTCTCCTGGTCTCCAGGCAACCACTGATCTGATTTATGACACTGTAGATTACCTTTCATTTCAAGATTGATGGAAATTGGTCTGTTTCAAGGTCTGGGGCTCCTACTAATACTACTGCGAACATTCATGTACAAGTCATTGTATAGACTTCATTTGTAAATGCCTTCATTTCTCTTGAGTAAATTTCTAAGATTGGAATGACCAGATCCCATGGTAAGTGTATGTTTAACTTTTTTTAGAAATTGCCAGACTTTTCCAAAGTGCTTGTACAACTTTGTATTCCCACTAGTGGCGTAAGAGAGTTTCAGTTCCTCTGCAGTACTTGGTATGCCTGATCTTTTACATTTTAACTTCTCTAATATGAGTGTCCCTGAACGGTATGCACAGTTAATATGATGACTTGGCTGCTGAGAGTGAGAATGGTTGTCACAACTTGAATGATATAATCGGTGTCTCTGAATTGTACATGTAGAAAGTGTTGACTTGGTGTTTGCTCTCCTTTGTATATTCTCAACAACAACAAATGAAAGAAATTAAAAAAAAAATTGATTGGTGGTTTCAATCCACCAAGAGGTGCCTCAGAAGAAATGCCTGGCAATCTACCTTCAAAATACCAATCACTGAAAACTCTAGATTGCTCTTTAAATAAAGTCACTGCTGCACCCTAGGGTTGACCTTTATTCTTAGTTTTGGGGTGGGGGAAGTTTTGTCTCATTTACATAAATTTCAGGCAAAAGTAGGTAGAAAGATTTGTAGGGGGGAGTGCAACTGGGATCAACTCTCTACACAGCACTGTCCAATGGAAATGTCATTTTAAATTGTCTAGCTGTTGTTGTTGTTGTTAGTTGCCATCGAGTTGGTACCGACCCATAGCAACCTTATGTACAGCAGAACGAAACACTGCCAGATCCTGGGCCAACCTCACTACTGTAGCCACGCTTGAGTCCATCGATGCTGCCACTTGGCCAATCCATCTCATTGGGGTCTTCCTCTTTTTCTCTGACCCTCCACCTTACCAAACATGGTATCCTTCTCCAGTGACTGGTCCCTCCTAACAGTATGTTCAAAGTATGAGAGACGAAGTTTGGCCATC
>NW_006408624.1:10150039-10160553 GCF_000296735.1 Chrysochloris asiatica
ATGGCCAATTTCAAAAAAACCAAAAGTGGTTTTGCAGTTTGGTTTAATTATGTCTCAAGCCCTATGATAGGTATTTTTCATAATAAATTACTAGGATGGCTACCTGGAGTCCTTGTGTGGTGCTGTATGGATAAGCCCTTGACCACAAAGTCAGTCTGAACTGCAAAATTGGCAGTTCAAGTACATCAATCGCTCCTTGGAAACTCTATACAGGGCCGTTGTGAGTCAGAAGCAACTAGATGGGACTTAGCAACAATGATGGCTACCACATTTTGAACAATTTTACTAAACGCCAAAGATCGAGGTGAACACTTTGCATATGTCAATCAATGCTAAGACAACCATTTTGTTGTTGCTGTACGCCTTTGAGTCAGTTACGACTCATAGCAACCCAGTATAGGGTTTTCAAGAAGGGCTGTTGGGTTTGAACCGCCAACTTTGTCATTAGTAGTCAAGTGTTTATCCTAAGGCGCTGCACCAGGACTCCACAACAACCATTAGGACAGATTTTAAAAGTTCCACTTTATAGAGAAGACAGTGAGGCTGGTGATGTCAGTTTCCCAAAGTCATTAGTCGGTAGGTGGCAGAGCCAGGGGTCTGGTCTAGAATACACACTATCCTACTTTATAGACTGTGAAAACGAGGGAGTCATGCTCAGCAAGGCTCAGTCACTTGCTCAAACCCATACAGGTGCTAAGTAATGGGTAGATGAGATCCAAGTCCAGGTCTACTTGGCTCCAAAGTTGGGCAATTCCCACTGTGCCTTTGAGAGGAGTCTTAAGTGTGAGTAGGAATGAGACAAGTCACCCAGTCTGGGAACGATGAATCTATATGTTGTTGTTGTCATTGTTAGGTGCCATCAAGTCGGTACCGAGTCATAGTGACCCAGTGCACAACAGAACGAAACACTGCCTGGTCCTGGGCCAACCTCACAATTGCTGCCATGCTTGAGCCCATTGATGCTGCCACTTTATCAATCACTCTCGCTGGGGGTCTTCCCTCTTTTTCTCTGACCCTCCACCTTACCAAATATGATCTCTTTCTCCAGCAACTTTTAAAGTTCCGGAGCACTGATCAAGTGTGAGGGGGTCATTGCTATGGCAACCAGGACTGTGGCTTGCCAAGTCTAATTCTGGAGACTTTGAAGGACAGAATGATTTGGTTTCAGGAACAGAGCCCACTCCAGCTAGTTTAAGCAAAAACAGTAATTCAATCTGAGGAGTTGGGGCTATTTCATAGATCTCAAGGGCGGGCAAGGCACACTAGGACCTCACTCCAGGGGCTGGCAAGCCATTGGGAGTGTCCTGCTTCTATCAGATCACCAGCTTCCTTGTCTCTCAGACAGTTGTTCCTGGGGGTCTCTTCAGTGCTAAGTCTACCTCACCACCAACCTGGAACTGCAACTAACCCACCGGCTTCAATTGTCTTAATTCCAAAGGTCAGGAATTTGCTGAAAAGAACAAACTTGGACCAGAAGCCCTCCTGGGCTGGTGTTAGAAAACGGGCTTTTGAGATCAGTAGGTGCAAAAAAAGAGTCCACTTCAATTTGACCTGCCCTGGAGGCCTGGAGGAGGCCACTTAGGTCATTTTTCTGCCCAGTCACTGCTCAGCTTCAAGTTTCTTCAAGGGTAAAATGCCTCTGTCAGGAATCCCAGGGTCTCTGGAAATTCCAGAAAATTCCAGGAGAGTCTAGTGAAATGTGTGTAGGTTGTGCTGCTTAAGGTTCCTAGGGGACTTGCCTGCTTATTTGTCATAGCCTCTGAGGGTGGTTTACAGACCCAAGAGGTTTCCTGTCTTGCCTTCCAGAATCACTGCTGAGAACATGACAGATAAACTTGTTCCTTTGACCAGCTACCCCTCCCACTGATTTCATCTAGTCTCTGTGTTTTCCTTCACTGGGTGTGCCTGTTTGAATCATAGACTTCTAAAATGTTGGGTCTGGAAGATCATTTCATCCAAATATCCTTCACCTCTCATATGAGGAAACAAATTCAGAAGAGAAATACCTGACTGTAAACATATCCAAGCTGGGATGGGAGAGAATTTTAGTGGTATGTGGACAAACATGTTATCACGCCTCTACTTAAATGAACTATAGGCACAGTCCTGTTGTGGATAACTCCTGTAGAATATGTACTTGACTGCTAACCACAAGGTTGCTGGTTCAAACCCACCAGCTGCTCCTCAGAAGCCCTATTCAGGGTCACTATGAGTCAGAAAAAAACTTGATGACATTTAACAACAACAACAACAGCAACAACATTTACTGTTTAAGCTGAGGCTAAATTCATTTTAAGTAAGATGAGACAAATAAAGAAAAACACACAAATATTGTACAGGATGTTTTTGTGGATAAGGCAAAACTCATGAAAGCATCATGGGAATGAATGAAGTTAGGAAACACAATGTGGAAAGAGTGAATGAGTATACACACAAATAAATCTGTCGGTTTCCTTTCCTTCTGTTGTTGTTAGACAATGTAAAGTCGATTCCGACTCAAACTAACCCCCATGTACAACAGAACAAAACACGGCCTAGCCCTGTGCCATTCTCATCATCTGTCCTGTCTCTGAGCCCATAGTTGCAAACTCTTGTGTCCATCCATCTCCTTGAAGACTTTCCTCCTTTTCACTCAACCTCTATTTTACCAAGCATAGCATCCTTCTTCAGGGACTTATCATGTCCAAATTACCTGAGATGAAGTCCTGCTATCCTTGCCTCTAAGGAACATTCTGACTGTACTACTTCTAAGACAGAATTGAGCATTCTTCTGTCAGTCTTTGGTAGATTCAGTATTCTTTGTGAATGCCATAATTCAAAGGCATTAATTCATCTTTGGTTTGCCTTATTCATTGTCCAGTTTTCATGAGCATTTGTTATTGTTTTTGTTGTTAAGTGTTGTGGACTCAGTTGTGGCTCATGGCAACTTTGTATGGGTTTTCTGAGGAGCAGTTGGTGGATTTGAACTGCTGACCTTGAGGTTAGCTGCTCAGTGTTTATCCTACAGTGTCACACCAGGACTCCATATGCATATGGAGTGATTGAAAATATGGCTTCGGTCAGGCACACCTTGTTCCTTTCCTTATAGACTCAGGATTATCTCCCAGTCCTTGCTCTTCAAGTGGGAGCATCATCAGGACCCACTGGACACGACCCCGTCTCCACCGGCACTACTCCTTTTACTGGTATAACAAAAATTACATCTCTCCAGGTCAGAAAATTCTAGCTCAGGGGCAACAGAATCTACCTTTTAAGGTGAAGGTCTTGTGGTCTGATGGCGCATCCTCCCTTGTTTCCTTGTAATTGACCTTATATAACAGAGGAGCTTGAATAACAAAATGGGGTCTTTGACTTCCTGTGGGGATCCCCAAATACAACATTCTTTCTACTTGGCAAAACCCTGGGCCCAGTCAGGACTGAGTAATGTAGGGAAACCACCTGGATGGAAGCTGGATAGTCCCTTCCTTCCGTGGGTCTCAAAGGCTTCCTCTGATAAACAAGAGGGCTAAGCCCACCTCATTAGCATGCTCATTCAATAAACACCTACTGAGCTCCTGCTACATGCCTGGCATTTTCTTGGTATGTGGGCAGATAAATAGAGGAATTGGAATCAGTGTTTGGAGTAATCCACTGTCAGATGGGATGGGGAATAAGGCATGTAATTACAGATATGCTTGATAAATGCTAAGTGACCTGGACAGTCCCTGCCAGTTCTGGGATCCCCAGAATGTGTCAGACAGATGAAAGAAATATGGGAACAACTTAGAGAAGTCATACAGAAAAGGTCTGGCCCCCTCCTGTGAATCCAGGTGGAGACCTGGTTGGCCAGCAGTGTGGCAAGACCTGGAGACTCTTGGGCCCAGAGTCAGTGACATAGCCACAGAGGACTGGAGTGGAGAGTGAAGCATCCAGCTGATAAGAAGAGAGAGCATATGCACAAGAACACTCACACTTGCAGATAATACCCACTTGACCTGGTTTCAATGACTGGATGATCAGAGCTCAACTAGAAGAAGAAAGAGGAAAAAAAAGAGTAATCTGATAGAATTTGATGAACTTGACCTGCACCTATGGATGCAGTAGCTCAAAAGAGATAACAAATCTTTACAGCAAGGATCGTTCCTACTCCCTCCATATACAGAGTAGACAGAGATGGGCAACTTGGACATTGGCTACCCAAAATGGGGCGTGGGGGGTGGGGGGCTACAAAGGTAAGAAGTGACTGGCTTACAAGCTTTCAAGAGAGAACCTAGATTGAGAGGGCATGAAGGAAGCTAGAATCTCCACTGAGTAGTATCTAATCAGTCTAGGCAGGCCTAATGAAAGGAAATGTGGATAGGTCTCTTGTGACACAATAGCGAATAATTGTTATCAGGACTGATTGTGAGGGTTGGAAATGTAAAGGTAGAAGTTTTATAGCAAGGAGGGGAGTGGTTAACTTTTCAGTCTAGGAGTGGAGGTCCCTGGGACCTTCAAGGGAGAAGAGCAGAGAGCGGGACCCTACCCAGAGAAGCAGTGATGCCTGAGATGGAGGCAGAGAGGATGATGTGGAGAGATGGAGAAGCTGGGGACTTTAGGCCCAGAGAGGGAGAAGGGCTGTGTGCTGAGGACCGGGGGACAGGCTTATAGGGTATATACCCTTTGGTTGGTTGATGATGCATGGAGGGGATTGTAACCATGGCAATGAAACGATATATAATAGGATGAATGTAAAATTAATGTTCTCCCATGTAAGCTATCACATAATTCACAATAAAACATTTTTAAAAAATAAAATGGTCTGGCCCTTGAAGGTAAGGGCAACCCTGGGTCCAACTCTAGATCTTCCCTCTGGGCCACAGCAAATCTGGTGAGCCTGGCTTTGGGGTCAACTGGAGCCAAGTCTCAATGCCTGACCTGAAACCACTAATTCTGCAAACCAGAGCCAGTGCCTCACTCTCTGGGTTTTGGCTTTCTCCTTGATCAAATGAGGGACACGCACTCCACCCACTGCCGTCTGAGCTGATTCTGACTCACAGCAACATTATAGGACAGAGTAGAGCTGCTCCAGGGGACTTGTGAGGTTTCTAAAAGATAAACAGAATAACAGGAGTGGGCACAAGATCTGGCCTTTCCCCTTCTACTTCCCCATCCAGGCAGATGGAGGAGGGTGTTGGTTACCTGCCCCCTCATGGACACACTCTCACTTCTCACCTCCCCTGGCCCTTGGGGCAGGTTCTCACACTAAGGGCCTCCTGTCATAAAAAGGTTTGTGCCATGCCTGCCTTTTGTGATCCTGTGAATGCCATGGTTGTCTCACCCTGTCCCAGGACCAAGATCTTTCTGTCACTCTCCTCCTCTTCTGATCTCACTGTGAACTTGGTCTGTGTCTGAGACAGGCCTGGAGCCACAGATGGGACTCTGAGAATCTCAGATCACAGGTTCCTTCCTCTTTTCAGCAGTGGGTCAGGACCACAGCTGCCCTCTCTTGCCCAACAGCTTGCCTAGAACAAGGTGACGTCCTTTCTCCCTTCTTGGATACATGACTGAGTGGCTTCCTAGAAGAAGGTGGACAAGATAAGCCCAGCGTCAGACGCACCCAGGAGTGGCTGGGAGCAGGCCCTGGGGAGGAGGGGAGAGGTTGGAAAGACCTGAAGCCCCAGGGAGCAGTGGAAGGAACAGGTTTGTCCACGTTCTTGGCAGGGCCCAGGATTCCAGAGTACTCTCTGTTTTTGCCACTGTCCTGCCAATCACAAACTCAGCCAAGTTTCTGCAGAGCACAAAGCCCTTCCACGTAGGAGGTGGGCACCACTGGTTCTGTGTGACAGAAACTGAGGCTTGGAGAGGAAGAGTCACATGTCCAAACTCAGGTGGGCTAATGGAACAGAATTAGCCTTTTATGGAGAAACTGCTATGAACCAGGGCTATTCTATACAAGATCATCCCTGTTAATATCACTGCCATTTTACAGATGAGTAGACCAAGGCTCAAACTGATGAAATCACTAGCCCAGGGTCCCAGAATTAGTCAGCACAGAGCCAGGATCTGAGCCCACACCTGTCACCCTCCAGGTTTCATTATGCTAACCCTGACCCCCTGTGCCCAAAGACACACCACCAGCAAGTAGCAAAGTTGGTTTTCAAACCAGTCTGTCTAACTCTCCAACTCCTGCCTTTCCCACGAAGCTATATTGCCTCCATTAAAACTTTTTTCATGGAGTAACTGGCAGATACCAAATGACTGCAAATATATGTCAAAGAGATAAAGAGCCAGAATAGAAAGTGTCATGAATGATTACAACTGTTATCATTAACACTGGTATTAATTACTAGCGTATCAGAGTCAGAATTTGCTCAGGCAATTCAGAAATACAATTCTATTTCTTCTACTACTGAACCCAACTTGAGCACAATTCCCCTCCCCTGCCATTTGTTTTTAGGTGAAATTCTATTCTCTTCATGACAATGCATGACCCAGCATTTTCTTTTGCTATAAAGGACATTTGAGGGTAATTGGTAAAATTGGATGTAGGTCTGTAGATTACATAATCCACTCCACCAACTCTCATCCTAATTGATTCTGACTCATAAAAACACTATAGGACAGAGTAGAACTTCTTGATAGGGTCTCCAAATTTATCAACTTTTACTGCCACATCTTTCTTTTTCAGAGCAACTGGTGGCTTCAAACTGCTGACCTTTTGGTTAAGCAAACCTCAATGGTTTGCTTATCCCACTGAGACCCCAGGGCTCCTTAGATTAGATAATATTGTTGTTGTTAAGTGCTATTGAGTAAATTCCGACCCATTGCAATCCTGTATATGGTTTCCAAGGAGCAGCTGGTGAGCTTGAACCACCGACCTTGTATAGTTCAAACAACTTTGCAGTCTGATTCATTAACCCACAGCGCCACACCAGGACTCCAGATAATGTTGTAGTTGTTGTTAAGTGCCATCGAGTCAGTTCCAACCCATAATGACCCTGTAGAGTGTTTCCAAGGAGCAGCTGGTAAGCTTGAACTGCCAACCTTGTAGTTCAAACTGACTTTGCAGTCCAGCATATTAGCCCACAGCACCATATCAGGACTCCAGATTAGATATTAGCATTATATAATGTTAACTTCCCAATCTTGATCACTGTATTGTGTATACGTAGGAGAATGTCCTTATTTTTAAGAAACATACACTGACGTTTCTAGGGATGAAGAAATAATCATGTCTGAAACTTTAAAAACATTTCAGAAAAAAAATAACCACCCATGTATGCACACACACCCAGAGAAGAATAAAGCAGATGTAAAATGTTAACATTTGGGGATTCTGGATGAGGGTGATTTGGGATTCTTTGTACTATTCTTGTAACTTTCCTGTAAAGGCTGAAATTATATTAAAACAAACAGACAAAAGAAAAAACACAATGAAAATATTTACTTTTGTTTAGAAAGATAGTCAACTCAGGACTCATTATTGGGGTTGTTCCTGTTTCTTGGTCCCCATTCTCCCCACCATGACACCTAGGGGTAGAACAGCTTTGTTGTTGTTGTTAAGTGCTGTTGAGTTGTTTCTGACTCATAGCGATCGTACGGGGTTTCTGAGGAGTGGCTGGTGAGTTTGAAACGACAGCCTTTTGGTTAGCAGTCCGGTGCTTATCCTACAGCATCACATCAGGACTCCCAGAAAAGCTTACACAGCAGCAATGATCTTAGGTCTGGTATCTGACCCACAGCTTCTGGGCTGGGAGGTCCTGCTGGCTGCCCTGCCCTCTTTAATCTTTAGAGTTGAGTTCCATCCCCATTGCTTTTCTGCTGGCATAACTGGTCCAGCCCAGCTTTGGCCTGAGAATGGGTCTCAGTCATGGCCTCTGATGCCAAAGCCAGGCACTCCAAACCCTCCTCAGCCTGTCCCTAAACCACAACAATTGATGTCTTATTAGTGTTTAGATATGCCCCACTGGAAACTTTTCATGCTTGGTCATGATCCCCTCTGGTCTAGAAAGAGGAAAATGTGCTGGTTGTTTTAACAGAAATAATTTAATATAAATAACGGGCTAAGCACTTAACAACAACAACAACAACAACAACAACAAGAAGCAGTATTTGAGCCCTGGTGTGCTGCTGTACAATAAATACTGGGCTGCTAACCTCACAGCGTTCGGTATGGACTGTTTCTCAATGTAAAGAAGACAAAAATCCTCACCACTGGACCAGTAAACAACATTCTCATCAATGGAGAAAAGATTGAAGTTGTCAAGGACTTCCTTCTTCTATCAACACTCACGGAAGCAGCAGTCAAGATATCAAACGCCGTATTGCATTAGGCAAATCTGCTGCACAAGACCTTTTTAAAGTGTTGAAGAGCAAAGATGACAGCTTGAAGACTAAGGTGCGCCTGACCCAAGCCATGGTATTTTCAATAACCTCATATGCATGTGAAAGCTGGACAGTGAATAAGGAAGACCACAGAAGAATTGATGCATTTGAGTTATGGTGTTGGAGGAGAATATTGAAAGTGCCATGGGCAGCCAAAAGAACCAACAGATCTGTGTTGGAAGAAGTGTAGCCAGAGTGCTCCTTGGAAGTCAGGATGGCCAAACTTCATCTCTCATACTTTGGACATATTGTCAGGAGGGACTAGTCACTGGAGAAGGATATCATGTTTGGTAAGGTGGAGGGTCAGAGAAGAAGAGGAAGACCCCCAATGGGATGGATTGGCAAAGTAGCAGCATCAATGGGCTCAAGCATGGCAACGATAGTGAGGTTAGCCCAGGATTGGGCAGTGTTTCATTCTGTTGTGCATAGGGTCACTGTGAGTTGGTACCGACTTTATGGCACCTAACAACAACCTCAAGGTTGGCGGTTCAAACATACCAGCCAGCTTCAAAAACCTTTACAGGGTGTCTATGAGTCGCAACAGACTGAGCGGCACACAACAAGGACAACAAAATTGTATCTGACAACTGGAAAAGCAAATACTGAGATGTCAGAGGTAAGATGCCACTCCTAGGGGTGGGAGAGCAAAGAAAGGAGTCAGGGTTATTAGAACCAAGAAGAGGGCACACCTGTGGCTGGAGCTGGTTCTATGCAGAAAACCTGGAAACTGGAATCAGTTGTTACTGGAACCAATCACTGTTGCCACGGTGAAGGGTTGTTGCTTAGATGAGGCTGACAGGAACAGCAAACAAAACAGGATACAGCCTTGTGCTCTTCAGCACCCTCTACTGGCAGAGCTGGCCACAGAAGCAACAGACAAGGTGGAATTGAATCAGCAGTCCCAGCTTCAGCATCAGGAAATGGAATTACAAAGGGGTGTGTCTGGACCCGAGATCTAACAGCTTGGTAACTGGCAAAGGGTGGAAAGTGGAGTGAACCTGGGGAAGAGTGTATGTGAGGCTCACCATCTGCCTAAGTAAAACCTCACTGCCCTTTCACCTCTGTTTTGGTTTCCCCTGTGGTCCTGGCGTGAGATGGTCAATCTCCTTTGCTCTGGGGTCCTCTCTGCTTTCCCTGGATGTTCACCCTGGGAAGAGGGTTTGGGGACAAGCCAACCAGGAAGGGGTTTACTTTTCTGACATGAGAAACTGTCTATGCTAGGCCTTTGGTAAAAATTTATATTAAACAAAATCATTATTTGCCAATTCAACATGTTTACATGTGCACATACAGTGGCATTAATTACATTCATCATGAGGTGCCGACATCACCACTAAACGTTTCCAAAAATTTCCATCCCCCTTAACAAAGTTCAGTGGCCAGAGTCACCCAAGTTTTGTTTCTTGACATTTAAAGTGAAAACTTTTGGAATTGTGACTTTCTCTCTCCCTCTCTCATATCCTTTGGTTCTTTGAATAGAATGCCTGGCTCTTCAATACTATTTTGCTTTGGGCTTTTAAGTGTCAAATTAGACATTCAAAGCTGAACAATGACTTCTTTCTCCTAGGCCGGACTCCACCGCCCCCTCAGACAATGGGTAAAATGGCCATTATGCAGCAAGAAAATTTTGGTAAAGAAAAAAAAACCTCAATTTCAAAACTCCAAATATTATCCTGCTCCAATAATGTCAAGTGAGAACTAACTACTACGTGCTTGGCGCCATGCTAGGCACTGTGGGCATCATCATGTTCATCATCTCAATATCCCCGAGAGGGAGGTACAAAGGTCTCTTTGACTTCAAAGCCTGAGTTTTTTCCTAACGCAGTACACCACTTTTCTGGGCCAAGTTTATCTCTTTGGTTTTTGAAAAACTGAGGTCTGAGCAGAAGGGAGTCCCTTCATTCATGCTTAGATACAGTGGGCATGTGCTCCTCTACATACCCAGCCCCACTGAGAAACCTCTGCAGTTCTGAATGTGAATAATGCCAAACCACTGGAAGACAGACACTTCACTGGACCCTGAATCCATTGGGATGTTTGAAACCATCTACAGGAAGGCAGTCACTTCACTGGACCCTGCGTCCATTAGGATGCTTGAAAACATCTACAGGAAGGCAGTCACTTCACTGGACCCTGCGTCCATTAGGATGCTTGAAAACATCTACAGG
>NW_006408624.1:10160653-10172466 GCF_000296735.1 Chrysochloris asiatica
ACCCTGCGTCCATTAGGATGCTTGAAAACATCTACAGGAAGGCAGTCACTTCACTGGACCCTGCGTCCATTAGGATGCTTGAAAACATCTACAGGGCCTATGGATTTTTGGTAGTGTTATTGTCATCATTGTTCACTTTTATTCAGCTAGTTGGGTGGTGTACAGACTGCAGTTCCCAAACTTCGTAAGGAGAATACCTTCACTTATTTAACTGAGAAACTTGAAGGTAATGTGACTTCAATACTGTAGTTGTCATTTTATTATTATTTTTAAATAATTTTAGATTTACAGAAGACTTGTAAAGATGGTACAGAGAATTCTCATATACCCTTCAAGCAACTTCCTCTAATGTTATATAGCCATGACACACTGATAAAAACTAAGAAACAGGTATTGGTACAACACTATTAGCTAAACTATAGCCTTTATTCAGATTTCACTGGGTTTCCCTCTACTATCCTTTTTCTGTTTCTGTATCCAAACCAGGAACCCACATTGCATTTAGGCAATCTATGACAAGTCCTCAGTCTTTCCTTATTTTTATGACCTTGACACTTTCAAAGAGTGTTGTTGTTGTTGTTATGTACCGTAGAGTTGGTTCCGACTCATAGCGACCCTGTACAGGGTTTCCGAGGCTGTAAATCTTTACAGGAACAGAAAGCCTCATCTTTCTCCTGCGGAACAGCTGGTAGTTTCGAACTCCCGACCTTGAGGTTCCCAGCCCAATTCGTAACCACTACGCTACCAGATATCTTGTAGAATGTCCCTGAGGCATTGTCAGATATTTCTCATGATTAGACTGGGGTTACAGATTTTGGGGAAGAATAAATGGTGTGGAGCTATGGATTAATGTGCTGGACTGCAAAGTTTGATCTGCAAAGTTGGTGGTTCCAACTCACCAGCCATTCCTTGGAAATCCTATACAGGATTGCTATGGGTCAGAACCGGCTTAACAGTACTTAACAACAGCTACAACAACCATAGTTGGTGATGTGCCCTTCTCATGACATCATATCTGGAAACATATGATATCCACATGGTTTATTACTGGACATGTTGACCTTGATCACTTGGTTAAGGTGGTGTCTCTAGGCTCCTTCACTGTAAAGTTATTATTTTTCATTTTCATACTCTCTTTTTTAGGAAGGAGTTACTAAGTCCAGTTTATCTTCGAAGAACTAAGCTCAGCTTTTTGAAGGGGAGGAATATCACAGAATTTGTAAATATATGTTAAAACCACTATGATAATTAATACACATTTTAAGGAAGAGACTTTGAAACTAAGCTAATATTTTATTTTTCCTAAAAATTTTGCCCACTATATTCGTATGCATCAATGGGTCTTGCCTGCAGCAATTATTAATGTGTTATAGAAGAATACTTGTTAACATAAAAAATATGGCTCTTATTTCTTGAAAAAAATACATAATGACAATAAGCTATTATGAAATCACTTTTTGTATTGTATTAACCACAATAGAATCTACATGGATGAGATGGATTTAAAACTTATTATATTTGAGGCTGATTCAGAGTCAGAGCCACTATGAGCTAATGAAATACTTCTGTACTCATTGGTAAATAGTTAACTGCCCCTACCCAGCTCCAAGTCTCCCCCTGCCCCCAACCAACTAGAAAAGACTTGGAAATCTCTCCCAACTCTTCACAGTTACAAATTATTTATATACATTTCAGCTATAAGCTCATATCAAGGTTTTATTACACTCTTGCTATAAAGGATAAGGTCTCTAACAGGCTGATCCAAAGACTCACTCCTTGGTTGTAGTTGTTAAGTGCCATCAAGTAAATACCAACTCATAGTGACCTTAAGCACAACAGAACAAAGCACCACCAGGTCCTGCACCAGTTGTTTCTACATTTGATCCCATTGTTGCTCCCATTGTGCCTATCCATCCTGTGGGTGTCTTCCTCTTTTTCACTGACCTTCCACTTTACCAAGCATCATGTCCTTTTCCAGGGATGGGCCCCTCCTGATAAATTGTCCAAAGCAAGAGAGACAAAGTCTGGCCATCCTGACTTCTAAAGGAGCATCTGGCTGCACTTCTTCCAACATAGATTTGTTTGTACTCCTGGCAGTCCATGGTACTCTTAATATTCTCCTCCAACACCATAATTCAAATGCATCAATTCTGCTACAGTCTTCTTTATTCATTGACCAACATTCACAGGCATATGAGGTTATTGAAAATACCATGACTTGGGTCAGGTGCATCTTAGTCCTCAAACTGACGTCTTTGCTCCTGAACATTTTAAAGAGGTCTTGTGCAGCAGATTTTCCCAATACAATAGGTCACTCCTGTTGTTGTCAGGTGCCATTGAGTCAGAACTGACTCATAGCGACCCCATGCACAGCAGAACAAAACAATGTCTGGTCCTGGGCCAACCTCACTACCGCCGCCACACTTGAGTCCATCAATGATGCCACCTGGCCGATCCATCTCGTTGGGGGTCTTCCTCTTTTTCTCTGACCCTCCATCTTACCTAGCATGACATCCTTCTCCAGCTACTGTTCCCTCCTGACAATATGTCCAAAGGCATTTTTTTTCCCAATCGCATTCTGAGTGCCTTTCCACCTTCCGGTCCTGTATCTGACAGTGTTTCTCTGCTATTCATAGAGTTTTCAGTGACTAGCGATTCGGAAGTAGTTCGTCACTCTTTCTTCCTAGTCTGTCTTTGTCTGAAAGCTCATCTGAAACCTGTCCACCATGAGTGACCCTGCTGTTTATTTAAAATACCGGAGGCAGAGCCCTCAGAATCACAGCAACTCAATCCACCACAGCACGACAGACAGACAAGTGGTAGCCGTTTGGTTTTATGTCGATACTGTCACTTTAAATTTCGACGTCAATCTTGATACAATCCTGATATAATCAAGATACAATCAAGATGTTCTCTCCTGATACTATCAATCCTGATACAATCAAGATATTCTCTCCCAAGATGGTGGCTCCGAGAATAGCTGAGTGTCTTGATCCAGAAAACAATGGATTTCTGGATTCTCCTGCAAATTCCCCAGCTGTAAACCCTCCGATCCTCCAAACATACCTTTATATTTGTTTCAGAGTTCCAACACCATCTCGTGAGCCCTCTTGGCCTGGTATTCCATGTTGTTGGTGACGGAGCTCCTCACTACACATCTACCTGATCCACCATCTTGAAGGTGCAAGGCCTAGTAGTGTAGTGTTTAAGAATCTGGCTGCGAACCCCGCGGTCAGCAGCTCGAATCCACCAGGCCCTCCGCGCAAGAGAGATGAGGCTTTCTGCTCCTTGCAGTTAAAACGGCCTGTCACTCCTAGAGGCATATTTTATGGGAAAAGAGACTAGCTAGAGTAATTATGAGAACAGTGGTGGTTTAGCAGTAGAATTCCTCCCATGTGGGAGACATGGGTTCAATTCCTGGTCCATGATTCTCACAAGCATCTGCCACCCATTTGGAGTCTTGTGTGTTGCTGTGATGCTGAACTGATTTCAGTGGAGCTTCTAGGCAGACTGGGAAGAAAGACCTGAAAATCTACTTCTGAAAATCAGCCAATTGAAAACTCTGTGGATCACAGCTGTCCCCTGGCCCCCTGCCCCCAGCTGAGGGCTGAGCTGACTTTCCATTCTGATGGTCAGTCCTGGACCAACCCCAGGTTTGGTTGTTAAATACTTTGAATAACATCTGAGTTTTGTGTGTATTTATTAAAAAAAAAAAAAAACTTAGCCATTGACGTGTAGTCGATTCCAACTCATGAAACTCCAAACCCAACCCACTGTCATGTTGATGCCAACACATACAACCCTATCGGACAGCATAGAACCACTCCTTAGGGCTTCCAAGGCTGTAAATCTTCACAGAAATGGACACCTTGTCTTTCTCGTGCATAGAGACAAAGACATATTAACTAATCACTCTACAGTGTGCCTTGGTGTGGTTCTGTTCAAAGAAAGGTGACTTTAAAGCCAAGAAGAACTGGTTTTGAAAACCAGTATCGAATACGAGTTCTAAAACACTGCAGTATTTGGTAAGCCATTTAACTTCACTTTATACAGAATTTGAAATATTTTAGCATTGTGCCTGGAAAATCTCAGGTATTCAATAAGTGGTGATGCTACCAATAATAATAATAATACTTGTTACTATCATCAGTATTTACTGACCATTTACTATGCCAGGCACAAGACTAAGCACTTTACAAGTGTTATCTTAATCCTCACAATGATTCTATAAATTGGATGCCTTTAGTAACACCCTTTAGCAAAACTTTACTCGCTTGAGATATCAAAGAGATTGTCCCATGATTTCCGCATTCTGTTGGGTCACCTCTCTTTGGAATGGGCACAAATATGGATCTCTTCCAATCAGTTGGCCAGATAGTTGTCTTCCAAATTTCTTGGCAGAGATGAGTGAGTGCCTCTTGTGCCGCCTCATTTTCTTGAAAGATTTCAATTTTTATTCCATCAATTCCTGGTGCCTTGTTCTTTGCCAATTCTTTCAATGCACTTTGGACTTCCTCCCTGAGTATCATTAGCTCTTGTTTATATGGTACCTCTTAAAATGGCTCCTGACCCAAACCATGGTATTTTCAATAACCTCATAGGGATGCAAAAGCTGGACAGTGAATAAGGAAGATCGTAGAAGAATTGATGCCTTTGAGTTGTGGTGTTGGAGAATACTAAAAGTGCTATGGACTGCCAAAAGAACCAATAGATCTATTTTGGAAGAAATGCAGCCAGAGTGCTCCTTGGAGGCCAGGATGGCTAAGCCTCATCTCTCATACTTTGGACATATTGTCAGGAGAGAACAGTCACTGGAGAAGGATGTCATGCTGGGTAAGATGGAGGGTCAGAGAAAAAGAGGAAGACCCCCAACTAGCTGGATCAGCCAGGTGGCATCATTGATGGTGTCAAGTGTGGCAGCGGTGGTGGGGTTGGTCCAGGATCGGATTGTTTCGTTCTGCTGTGCATGGGGTCGCTATGAGTCGGTTCCAACTCGATGGCACCTGACAACAACAACAGTAACACTCTGCTTTACAGATGGTGAAACCGAGTGTCTGAGAAGTTAAGGACCACGTTTCAAGCTCACACTTGGCGGAGCTGAGATTCACATAAACAAATGGTACTTATGAGTGCCCTTCTATCCCTTGCAGTAACTAAAGCCTTCTGGAATTCTACAGCCCACAGGTTGGCAGCTCTTATTATAAACCAGACAGAGATCGTTGGCTACTTTAAACCATTACTGACGTCAGCAGAGTTTGATATTTATTGTTATAGCTTTATAGGAAGAGTAAGACAGGTCAAAAGAAACAGAGATTCATGCAGTTTCTCAGAAACAATGAATGTCTTAAGATCCTTGGAGGGGAGGATGTGATTGTTCAGAAACAGTCCTTGAACAATCAAACCAAACCTTCCAGTCAATTGCCTTTGAGTTAATTCTGATGGCTGCCCGTGTGCTGCAGTGCAGAACTAGGCTCCATAGGATTTCAAGTCTCTGGGAGCTTCCTGAAACAGGTTGCCAGGGCCTTTCTTCTGTGTTGCCTCTGGGTAGTTACTAGTCAAATGCTTAACCCTTTGTGTTCCCTAGGGACTCCTCCCAAAAGACTGTCTCAAGGTCCCTATTTGAGACTTACTGTCCAGCTGTTCACTTTCTCAGATTGCACTAAACTTTCTAAGAGTTTGGAAATAAAAAACCAGGCCAAAAGGAAAAAATATAAACAATAAACAGAATTTCTCTAATAAAAAATGAAGTAGGGGTAAACTGCTGAAAACACTGTTTTTCTACTTTAGCATAAAAACAAAACCAAATTCACCACCAACTAGTCAATTCTGACACACAGCAACCCTACAGAACAGAAAAGAACCGTTCCATAGGGTTTCTGGAGCTGTAAATCTTTACAGGAGCAGATTGACTCATATTTCTCCTGCAAAGTGGCTGGTGGATTCAAACTGCCTACTTTTCAGTTAACAGTCCAGTGCTTAACTCACAGCTCCACTCGGACTCTTTGTTGCAGCATAAGTTGTTGTTGTTGTTAAGTGCCATCGAGTCGGTTCCGACCCATAGCGACTCTGTACAGGGTTTCCGAGAGTGTAAATCTTTACAGGAGTAGAAAGCCTCATCTTTCTCCCGCGGAGCGGCTGGTAGTTTCGAACCACTGACCTTAAGGCTCGCAGCCCAATTCGTAACCACTATGCTACCAGAGCTCCAGCGTAAGAGTTTCCAAAAATTCCTCCTAATCTAACCACCATAAGGTGACCTTGCTGTGAGGTGAGGCAGAAGGTGTTTCCCCTATGGCCTACCTCCCCTCCCCAGAGGCAACTAGTGGCAACTCAAGCTTTATAGTTTAAGAAAATACATTGCTTCGACTTTTGGAGTCTGGGATTGGCAACTGAAGTGGTTTCCCCTACAGTGGATGACCTGGGATTGGCAAGGGGCCAGGTTTTGCCAGCACCATGATGGGCAAATGTCCGTACTCCCTCTGGCACTGGGCCTCCTAGGTATGTGAATGACAGAGGAGACAGTACCACGTGATGGAAAGGACTGCACACTAAGAAGCACTCTCCGCAATGTGTTCTGGGCCCAACTTGGTGCTGGAATGGTGATGTTCACAGAATCTCTCTGCTTGGAGCAGAGAGTCTACTGTGGGGAGGACTTAGTGGGAGTGGGACCTCAGAGAGCTGTACCACATGTACTCCTGACAGGCACGGACAATGGCAGCAATGGTGGATTACATAGATGGACTAATGGATGGATGTTAGGACTCTTTTCCCATCTTGGGAATAAGAGTCAAGCAGGTTCCTCTAGAATTCTGGAAGCTCTGGCTTGATTAACCTAAGATGGTCAGAGTGGTGGGCCATGAGGTTGGGGAAATCCTGTCCCCAAAGAGGTGCTCCATAGAGTTGACCTTTCATTTGAATTAAAGAGATGTAAACACCTTGAGAGTTGAGGAGCAATTCTTTCTCAGACAGGTAGCGATAGCCTCCAAGTATGTCACTCCTCCAGGGAACGGTGAGTGAGGAATGGAGACTTGGCAGGACAACTTTCCAGGTCTTTAAACTTCTTTTCTCCCCAGCACCCACCCATGCTTACTTAATTCACTGGGAGCCCACAAAGCCCCTTTGTGTGCAGCCAGCCACAGTGCCTGGGCAGTTGAAAGGGTTCAGCCTGGCATAGCCCTGGGACTTCACAGCGGAGACAGGGATAGGTACCTCTATTCACGTGGCTGGAGCCAGGAAAAACAGAAGAATTAGAAGGAAAAATAACCTGCCACCAAAAAGCTCCAGTCTTAGGGAAAAGTAGTATCACATTTGATGATTGTTCATGTGACACAAGGGGGCTTTCATTATTCATTGTGCTTCAAGACAAAAGATCTTACTGTTTCAGTTGAAACATTTTAAAATTACCTGGAGAGGGAATCTAGTTTTCAGAAATCCAGGAACAGTCTCTCTTGATTATCTGCAACTATCTAAAAGGAGGGCCTGACGCTTTATCCAAGATCCCGAAAGCCAGCCAATGTCATGAAGCATTAGCGAGTAAAACCAACTTACTAAAAGATTTTGTAGGAAGATGGAAGACAGGGTTACATAGCACATCAAAGGAAAACTTAGTAAAAACGTTTAGTAGACACCTTTGTTTTCTCTTCTGGTCCCAGAAGTTCCTTCTTGGCTGCCGGCCCCAACCTCCTATCGCCCCCACACCACTGCTTTCACCCAACTTCCTGCCTCATGTCTTCTAACTCCAAGTTCTCATCAAAGCACTATAGGTGGCTCCTCTCACCTTGTACCCATCACCCCCCTCCAAACAGAGGGAATTTCTTTAGGAAGCACCCAAGCACCTACTTTCCTTGGGTTTGGCCGTAAAGAAATCATGTTCCCTCTCCTACAGAATTTTTTTTCTACCTCCCTTTTTTGGACATTGTTGTGTGAAGTGCCGTTGAGTTGGTTCTGACTCATAATGACCCTTTATAGGGTTTCTGAGGAGAGGCACCTAGTGGGTTTGAACTGTTGAGCCTGTGGTTAGCAGTCCAGGCCTTATCCTACATACCACATCAGGAGTCCAGAGATCACCTTATTAACAAAGTATGGCGTTTACCTGTTCAAATCCACCAAGTTTTGGATATTAGTAACCACAAATGTCACTTTCCCCCAAATCATCAAACATGAACTCAAAATCTCTAGAATTTAAAGGCAGAAGAAAATAGCAAAAGAGCAAGGTCAGAGAATTGATTTATAATTTCTTCATCGGGGACTTGACAGGGGCAGACAGAAGTGCGTGTGTCTTTGACCTAATGTCCTGGGGTTTGATCTAACGATCTTGGACTAGGCCTCATTCACTTGGTCCCAGAGGGCTCTCGGGGACACGATCACATTTCAGCTTCCACTTCCTCATTTGTAAAATGGGAACAATGATCTCGTTCCTGTGTACTTCTCAGGGTAGCTGTAAGGAGTCAGTGAGTTCCTGGAGGTGAAGACGCTGAGGATGTTTGTCTTAGTTATCTAGTGCTGCTATAACAGAGATATTGCAAGTGCCTGGTTTTCACAGATTTATTCTCTTGCAGTTTAGGAAGTCAGTTCACATTCAGAATGGGGAAGGCTTTCTCTGTTAGCTCTGGAGAAAGGTCCTTATCTCCTTTCAGCATCTGTAGGCCCAACATTCCTTGAAGGTCTTCATGTGTCTTGGTATCAATCTTCCCTTAGATCTAGGAGCTTCACATTACTGAGACCCCAGGTCCAAAGACACACTCCACTCCTGACTCTTCTTTCTTGGTGGCAGTAGATCTCTCTGATCCCTGGTCACGTCTCTCTCCTTTGATCTTGTCAACAGGCCGCATCTCAGGGAAACTCCTCTCATATCAGATCAGGGCTGTGGTGGGATGGCGTTGTGATGAGTTACAGCCCACCCTTAATCCTTTTACTGGTTGATCACATTATGGAGATCAGACCTCTGAGAAGCATGGCCCACTCAAGCTGACATATTTTGGGGGGACACAGTTCAATTCATGACAACATGCAAGGAAATAAAAATCCTTACCTGGATCCTTAGTATTACTTGTTGTTGTTGTCAGGCGCCATCAAGTCGGAACCGACTCATAGCGACCCCATGCACAGCAGAACGAAACAATGTCCGATCCTGGGCCAACCTCACTACCGCTGCCACACTTGAGTCCATCAATGATGCCACCTGGCTGATCCATCTCGTTGGGGGTCTTCCTCTTTTTCTCTGACCCTCCACCCTACCCAGCATGACATCCTTCTCCAAGGTAAGTATTACTTACCTTTGGTAAAATTGTGAGGAAGATAAACTAGTCTTTGGGTGTGACCCCCTGTCTCCCTCTCTCTTTCTTCCTGCTTTATTTCCTTTAGTTCTTGCCTTAGGTTATGCTTTTCTTCCATCTGCTTCCCACCCAGCTCCCACCCTCCCACTTTCCCTTCTTCTATCAAAATCTTGTCTGGGTAAAGGCTGTGGGCTAATGCATCAGACTGCAAACTTGTTTGAACTGCAAGGTCAGTGGTTCAAGCTCACTTGGAAACCCTATACAGCGTCACTATGGGTCAGAATCGACTCGATGGCACTTAACAACAACATGAGTCATTGGTAGTGTAGTGATTATGAATCAGGCTGCTAACCTCAGGGTCAACAGTTCAAAACTACCAGCTGTTCCACTGGAGAAAGATGAAGCTTTCTGCTCCCGTAAAGATTTATAGCCTCAGAAACCCTATACAGGGTCGATGTGAGTTGGAACTGACTCCATGGCACATAACCACCATGAGTCATTTAATCCTTGGGTGGTGCAAACCTTTAAGAACTGGACCAAAAGTTGGCAGTTCGAGTCCACCCAGAAGTGCTGCTGAAAAAAGGCCTGGAATTCTAGTTCTGGAAAATCAGCCACTGAATTCTACTCTGACACACACGGAGTTGTCATGAGTTTGAATTGACTCAATGGCAGTTGGTTTTTAAAATTTATGAGTCATTTATAATAATAAGCATTTCAATCCACATGACGTCTGCTAAGCATGAGGCTTGAACCTTTGTTTGTTTTTATGGCTATGGTCCTCAACTTCCAGCAGACACCAGCAGATTCTTGGATTTTGATTCTGTAGGTTTGGGTCAAGACCTATCTGCCTTTCATAAGAGCAATCCAGGTGTTTCTGACTCAGGTGCTGTACTCAGCAACGAGGGAAGAACACTGGTTTATGGAAGTTCAGGACTTTAGGATGAGGTGTTAGCTGCTACTGAGGTGGCCTGACTCATTACAAGCCTACGCACCACGGAGCACCACACTGTTCAGTCCTATGCCCTCCCATGATTGGTTGCAGATGAGTTCACTGTCATCCTTTGGCTGATTTTCAGCAGCAAATTTCAAGGTCTTTCTTCCTAGTCTATTTTTGCCTAGAATCTCCTCTGAAACCATCACAGCAGCATGTAGATGGGTAGTATCTACACATGAGGTACACTGGCTGGGAATTGAACCCAGATCCCCCACATGGAAGGCAAGAAATCTAAACCATAACTGCTCCCTACGGAGAGATACTGTTGTGGCTGTTCAGTGCTATTGACCCTGTATTGGGTTTCCGAGGTGGGTTTGAACCTCCAACTTGGAGGTTAACAGTCCAGTTGTTTATCCTTCAGTGCCATACCAGGGCTCTTAAGGAGAGATACAACAGGCATTTCAAAGTTGGCAGGGAATTCCACCTGGTTCACCAAGGCAGAGCCCACCAGTCTTCCCAGGGCAGGTCTTCTGCAGAAATCAGAATATGTCATCCGTTTTTCAAGAAGAGTAACACCCTTCACATTGTTATAAAACCTTTTTATCCCAGCTAAAGGAGCTCCGGTAGTGTAGTGGTTACGAATCGGGCTGTGAACTGCAAGGTCAGCAGTTCGAAACTACCAGCTGTTCCGCAGAAGAAAGATGAGGCTTTCTGCTCCTGTAAAGATTTACAGCCTTGGAAATACTGTACAGGGTCACTATGAGTTGGAACAGACTCCACGACACATAACAACAACAACCCTTCATAATCCTGGGAGGGGAGGTAGTGATCCAGTTTCTACTTCTGGGGGGTAAAGTTGAGGCCTCCAGAGGCTGTTATTGGTCTGAGGTTCCACAGACAATTGTGGCAGACAAAACCCCAAGGGAGCATCTGGCTCATGCCCTGGGTCATACTCCATAACGCTGTCTATTGACTTCCCTAGGCCCCCACCTCACCTCAGCTGCCCTTGTCTAGTCAGGTACATGGCGGGAGGGAGTCCTTCCTGAACCTCCCTTCCGTCCTCTAGTCCTCAAAGAATCCTATCGTGTGTATATACTTCTTAAGCGTCTCTAGAACCCTCCCTATCTCTGTTGCAGCCACCCAAGTGCTGGCCCAGGGGCCAGCTCTGCTCTTACAGGTCCATTGTAGTGGTGTTTTCTACCATTTACTGTTGAGTTGACTCCGCCTCATGGTGACCCATGAGTGTCAAAGTAAAACTCTGCTCCAAATTTTTTGGAAGTAAATCACAGACCTTTCCTCTGAGGTGCCTCTGGGTGAACTTGAATCTTCAATATTTCAATTAGCCAAGCTGGTTACTGTTTGCAGCACCCAGAAATTACACAGTGGTGTGTTGTTGTTACGTGCTGTGAGTTGGTTCCAACTCACGCTGACCTTATGTTGTTGTTATGTGCTGTGGAGTCGGTTCTGACTCATAGCAACCCTTTACAGGGTTTCTGAGGCTGTAAATCTTTGTTGTTGTTGTTGTCAGGTGCCATCAAGTCGGAACCGACTCATAGCGACCCCATGCACAGCAGAACGAAACAATGTTCGATCCTGGGCCAACCTCA
>NW_006408624.1:10175546-10181192 GCF_000296735.1 Chrysochloris asiatica
CCTACTTTGAGGAGGCATTTTTTTCCACAATCGCTTTCTGAGTGCCCTCCCACCTTCCAGTCCTATATCTGACAATGTTTCTCCGCTATGCATAGCATAAATCTTTACTGGAACAGAAAGCCTCATCTTTCTCTTGTGGAATGGCTGGTAGTTTCGAACTGCTGACCATGAGATTAGCAGCCCAATTTGTAACCACTATGCTACCAGAGCTCCTTAGATCAAAACATTGTCTGATCCTGCTCTATCCTCACAATCTTTGCTATGTTTGAGTCTATTGCTGTAACCTCTGTGTCAACCCATCTCAGTGACAGTCTTCCTTTCTCACCAACCCTCTACTTTACCAAGCACAATGTCTTTCTCCAAGGACTGGTCCCTCCTGATAATTTGTTCCCAGTACATGAGATGAACAAAGTCTTGCCATCCTTGCTTCTAAGAAGCATTCTGATTATACTTCTAAGACAGATTTCTTTGTTCTTTTGGGAGTCCATGGTATGTTCAATATTCTTCACCCATACCATAATTCAAATACATAAATTCTCTGGTCTTCCTTATTCATTATCCAGCTTTCTAGTACCTATGAGGCAGTTGAAAATACCTTGGCTTAGGCAGGTGCTCCTTAGTCTTCAAAGTGACATCTTTGCTCTACAATACTTTAAAGAGATTTATCCAATGCAATACATCAATTGACTTCTTGATTGAATGTTGATTGTAGATACAAACAAAATGAAATCCTTGACAATTTCAGTTTTTCTCCATTTAAAAGGGTGTCACAAAGAAGCAGCGACACAAAAGATGGAGGTAGAGATGGGTACATGGAGAGAGGGAGCAGCTGAGGACTCTAGATTCATGGAAAGAGAGGGACTGGGTGCTGGCGGCCAGAAGGCAGACTTTGGTGGTGTAAATTAGTATATATGCCTGAGTGTTTAAAAAAAAAAAAAGCTAAAGTGAATAGAGAGAAATTGCTGTTAACTGATAGTACATGGAGGGGATTATAATCATTGTAATGAAACAAGGTGTATGATTTGTTGAATGGAAAACTGATGATCTGCCCTGTAAACTTTCACTCAATTCACAATAAAAACTTAAAAAAAAAAAAAAAAAGATGATCTCAGGGCAATAGTTTCAGAGGTTCATTCAACCTCTGTGACCCCAGAAAGTCTGGATTCTGTGAGAAAGGAGTTGGTTTTTGTTAGTTTATTTTTAAAGATGAGAGAAATAGTAGCTTTTTTGTATACTTAGGAAAATTGTTAAGGGGAAAGATGACTCCAGTGAGAGAGGGAGCAATTGCTGGGAATGTGGGGGCTTTATTCCTGTGTGGAGCCCATGGTGGTGCAAACAGTCATTAGCTTGACTACTAATAGAAAGGTCGGTGGTTTGAACCCACCCAGAGGTACCTTGAAGAGCTTTGGTAGTGTAGTGGGTTAAGTGTTGGGCTGCTAATCAACAGGTTGTTGGTTCGAATCCACCAACTGTTCTGCTATCACTTCCATAAATATGTGCAGTTTGGAAAACCCTGTGGCGCTGTTCCTCCTCATCCTAAAGAGTCACCATGAATTTTAATCGACAGCAGTGGGTTTAATTGTTTTGGTTTAGAGATGCCTGGGAGCCAAGGCCTGGAGATCTACTTCCAAAAAGTCAGCTGTTGAAAATTGGTGGAGTACAGTTCTAGTCTAACCACACATGGGATTGCCTTGAATCCAAGTCAACTTGATCACAAATGGTTATTGGCTGTTCTTTCATGTGGGAGTGGGATCTGAATGGTTTAAAATGTAAACAAAACAAAAATCCTCACCACTGGACCAATAAACAACATTCTTATCAGAGAGGGGAGGGACTCAGACATTCATCTCTAGAAATAGGAGGGAAAGCAAAGAACATGAGCACAGACACAGGAGGGCGTGGTGGCTGGTGCTCAGGGTCTCTTCTGTTGGTTTCTTCTAGTGGTGCACAGTGAATTGTGTGGTCAGAGAGGATGGGAAAAGGATCTCATAGAGATCCAAGGAGTGAGAACTAGTCAAGTGCTTAACTGTTTGCACCACTCAGGGACTCTTCATGAAGATTACAGTAAAAAAATCCTGCGCAATGTTTCTACACTGTAATACACAGAGTCAACCATGACTTTAGGGATTTTTTTTGGTGGGAAAAAGAAATGGGATGTGTGTTTTAATAAAGCAAGTGGAGAAGGCTAGAGAGACAGAGTATCTTGAGATGGCGTGGCTTGCTAAGCAAATTAAAAGTGAGAATTCTTTTCTCTGAGCTCTGGGTGTTCAGTGTGGGTCAAGTTAGTGTGAGTCCGGATCTACCACCTGGGATGGTGTCAACTGAGCCACCTCTCTGCAGTTTTCCAGTTGAGATGACCTGCCCAGTAATCCTTGACATGTACAGACACCTTGTAGTTTCCAAAGCACTTTTGCATATGTTGGCGTCTTTGATCCACCCAACAATTCCCACCCACGATGAGAATATAATTATTCCCATCTTTCAGATGAGGAAACTCAAGCTCAGAGAAATCATGGAGCTAGGACTTAGGTTCCCGATACAGCCAACACTCTTACCATGAACCCAAGCTGCTGCTGCTCTGGATAAAACCAAGTCCCACAGCAAACTCACCAAGTGGCAAGGGCAAGTCTCTGCCTCTGAGCCCCAGAAGTCCAATCTGCATCATAGAAGATAGGTCTGAGTGCTCCCTTGGTTTTTTACATAATAGTTTATTTTTTCAATGAAAGTTTATGCAGCTAATTAGGTTGCCATGTAACAATTTCTATACAAATTGTTTGGAGTCCTGGTATGGTGCTATAGGATAAGCACTCAACCTCAAGGTTGGTTTCAGCCTCAAGGTTGGTGGTTCAAACTCATCAGCTACTCCTTGGAAACCCTATGAGTCGGAACCAACTCGATGGCACTTAACAACAACAACATACAAATTGTTTAGTGACATTGGTTACATTTTCCTCAAAGTGTCAGCACTCTCCTTATTTCCATTCTGGGTGTTTCATTTCTATTAATCTAGTTTCCCTGCCCTCAGTTACTCTCTCATTTTTGCTTTAGAGTAAATGTTAACCGTTTGGTTTTGAGGAAATGGTATTTTTAAAGGAGCACAGTACTCATGGGTGTTAATTGATTCTTTTACAAACCAGTCTGTTTGTTAGCGATAGTAGTTTCAGTTTAAAGTTTAAAAGGTATCTTTGGGCAATAGTCTCGAGGATTCCTCTAGTCTCAAAATTTTAGTTTTGTTGTACATTTTTCTCCTATTCTATCCGGATCTTTATACTGTGTCCCTGATCAGAACAATCAGTAGTTGTAACTAGCTACCACTCTGTCCCTTAGGCAGGGGCGAAAGTTGGGACCGTCTCTTCCAGTCATGAATAGGGTTGAATAGGAAATCTCTGGGAGCTGAGAGAGCAAGAGGGCACCTAACTCCTTCCCAAGTAACTTCCAGGCTTGGACTTGAGTGTTCCAAGCCATAGGTGTGGCCACCGTGGGGCCCGGAACACAGCCAGGACTCGGCGTCCCATTCCTGCTGCCCAGGTCCCCCCACCAGCATGCCTGACTGCTCCCAGGGAGCAGAGCAAACAAGCATCTATTGATTCCTAGAAGAATGCCCCTTTGTTGAGCATGTCAGTCTTCTCCTCTGTGTCCTTGCCCACAGGAGAGGCAATTGGGAAGGGAACAGCCTAGCCATTCTCATTCCCTAAGGACCCAAAATGGAAGCAAGGGACCAGCACCCCACCCTGCTGTCTTCTCTCTCTTCTCCACCATTTTCCAACTTGCCCACTACTCTTAGGACCTCACCACTCTCATTATCATAAAGGTCCAACCCAAGGAGTGACAAGAAGGGGTGGAATTGTAATCACAGAGGTAGGGCCATGCTGTTGTTGTTGATGTTGTTAGGTGCCATCAAGTCAATACCAACTCATAGTGACCCTATGTACAACAGAACAAAACACTGCCAAATCCTGGGCTAACCTCACAATTGCTGCCATTTTGCCAATCTATCTCACTGGAGGTCTTCCTCTTCTTCTCTGACCCTCCACCTTACCAAACATGATATCCGTCTCCAGTGACTGGTCCCTCCTGACAATATGTCCGAAGTATGAGAGACAAAGTTTGGCCATCCTGACCTCCAAGGAGCACTCTGGCTACACTTCTTCCAACACCGATCTGTTGGTTCTTTTGGCAGCCCATGGCACTTTCAATATTCTTCTCCAACACCATAACTCAAAGGCATCAATTCTTCTGTGGTTTTCTTTATTCACTGTCCAACTTTTGCATGCATATGAGGTTATTGAAAATACCATGGCTTAGGTCAGGCACACCTTTGTCTTCAAGTTGGCATCTTTGCTCTTGACTGCTGCTTCCGTGAGTGTTGATAGTTGATCCAAGAAGAATGAAGTCCTTGACAACTTCAATCTTTTCTCCATTGATAAGAATGTTGTTTACTGGTCCAGTGGTAAGGATCTTTTCTTTTTTTTTTACATTGAGATGCAATCCGTACTGAAGGCTGTGCCCTTTGATCTTCATCAGTAAATGTTTTAAGTCCACTTCACTTTCAGCAAGCAAAATTGTATCATCTGCATATTGCAGGTTGTTAATGAGTCTTCCTCCAATCCTGATGCCACGTTTTTCTTCATAGAACCCAGCTTATCAGATTATTTGTTCATCATAGAGGTTGAATAAGCATGGTGAAAGAATACAACCTTGTTGCACATCTTTATTAATTTTAAACCATTCAGTGTTCCCATGTTCTGTTCAAACAACTGCCTATTGGTCCAGGTACAGATTCTGCATGAGCACAATTAAGTGTTCTGGAATACTCATACTTTGCAATGTTGTCCATAGCTTGTCATGATCCACACAATTGAAAGTCTTTGTGTAGTCAATAAAGCATAGGCAACCATCTTTCTGATATTCTCTGCTTTCAGCCAAGATCCATTGGATATCAGCAATGATTTCCCTCATTCCACGGCCTCTTCTGAATCCAGCTTGAACCTCTGGAAGTTCTCTGTCAATGTATGCTTGCAGCTGTTTCTGTATTACCTTTAGTAAAACTTTACTCGCATGGGATATCAAAGATATTGTCTGATGATTTCCGCATTCCGTAGGGTCACCTCTCTTTGGAATGGGCCCAAAGTCGGCCAGATAGTTGTCTTCCAAATTTCTTGGCAGAGATGTGTGAGTGCCTCCTGTGCTGCCTCACTTTCGTGAAAGATTTCCATTTTCAGTCCATCAATTCCTGGTGCCTTTTTCTTTGCCAATTCCTTCAATACACCTTGGTCTTCCTCCTTCAGTATCATTGGCTCTTGATCATATGCTACCTCTTGAAATGGTTGAATATCAACCATTTCCTTTTGGTACAGTGACTCTGTGTATTCCTTCCATCTTTTTTTGATGCTTTCTGCATCATTCAATAATTTTCCCAGAGAATCCTTCAACAGTGAAAGTCAGGTTTGAATTTTTTCTTCAGTTCCCCTAGCTTGAGAAATGCTGAGAATGCTCTTCCTTTTTGGTTTTCTGACTTCAGATCTTTGCACATTTTGTTGTAATATTTGACTTTATCTTCTTGAGCTGACCTTTGAAATTTTCTGTTCAGCTCTTGTACCTCCTCATTTCTTCCATTTGCTTTAGCATCTCTCCACAGGAGAGCAA
>NW_006408624.1:10181352-10198222 GCF_000296735.1 Chrysochloris asiatica
GTGATATATTCAAGGTCATATTTTGGCTCTCATGGACTTGTTTTAATTTT
This sequence comes from Chrysochloris asiatica, assembly GCF_000296735.1. Classification (NCBI taxonomy): domain Eukaryota; kingdom Metazoa; phylum Chordata; class Mammalia; order Afrosoricida; family Chrysochloridae; genus Chrysochloris; species Chrysochloris asiatica. The sequence continues at coordinate 10,181,403 of NW_006408624.1, forward strand.
CTTCAGCTTCAGTTTTAATTAGCATATGAGTAAGTGATGGTCTGTTACACAATCTGCCCCTGGCCTTGTTTTCACTAATGATATGGAGCTTTTCCATCATCATTTTCCACAGATGTAGTCAATTTAATTTCTATGTATTCCATCTAGGTCCATGTGTATAGTTGTCTCTTATGCTGTCTAAAGAAGGTAATTGAAATGAACCAATCATTGATTTTGCAGAATTCTATCATGAGATCTCCAGTATAATTTCTATCACCATGGCCATGTTTTCCAACTACTGATCCTTCCTCTTTGTTCCCAACCTTTGCGTTCCAATCACCAGTATTGATCAATACATCTTGACTGCATGTTTGATCCATTTCAGATTGAAGAATTTGGTAGAATTCTTCTATTTCATCCTCACTGGCTTTAGTGGTTGGTGCATAAATTTGAATAATAGTGGTATTTACTGGGCTTTCCTGTAGGCTCATGGATATTATCCTATCACAGACAGCATTGTACCTCATGACTGATTGGATATGTTCCGCTTCAATTTGTCATTCTCGACATAGTAAACCATGTGGATGTCAGATTCAAAATGGCCAATACCAGTCGATTTCAGGTCACTAATGCCTAAAATATTGATGTTTGTGCATCTGTTTCATTTTTGACAATCTCTAATTTTCCTAGGTTCATATTTCATGCATCCCATGTTCCGAGTTTCAATGGATGTTTACAGCGGTTTCTCTTCATTTTGAGTTGTGCCCCATCAGCAAATGAAGGTCCCGCAGGCTTTACTCCATTCGTGTTATCACAGTCAACTCTACTTTGAGGAGGCAGCTCTTCCCCAGTCGCATTTTGAGTGCCTTCCAACCTGAGCGGCTCATTTTCTGGCACTATATCTGACAGTGTTTCTCTGCTATTCATAAGGTTTTCAGTGACTAAATATTTGGAAGTACTTCATCACTCCTTCTTCCTAGTCTGTCTTCGTCTGGAAGCTCATCTGAAACCTGTCCACCATGCGTGACCCTGCTGGTATTTAAAATACCGGTAGCATAGCTTCCAGAATCACAGCAACTCACAAGCCACCACAGTATGACAAACTGACAGAAAAGTGGCGGAGAGCCATGCTGTAGTTGTTGTTAAGTGCCATTGAATTGGTTCCAACTCATAGGAACCCTCTATATGGTTTCTGAGGAGTTTAAATTCCTGACTTCATGGATAAGTAGCTCAGTGCTTATCCTGTAGCACCACACCAGGACTCCAGGTAGGGCCATAAAAGAGTTTAAGTTTCCTGCTGAGTGTCATGAAAAGCTGTATGTTTATCTGTCTCTACTGGGCCTCCCCACATCTCTACACTGGCCTCAGTCAGACTTGACTCAGTCAGTCTCCCCATCATTCTGAAGACTTCCTTGTTTAGAACCATCTCTCTCCTTCAGAATTCCAAAGATGGGCCCTCTGGTCTTGGATCTTAATGGTCTTCACTGCTCAGATTCAGATCCCCAAACATTTCCGCAGCACCCATGATGTATCTGGCACTGTGCTGGTACCACATATAGTTAAGTGACTCATCCAATCTTCATTACATCTCATGAGGTTCACATTATGCCCAATTTTTATAGATGGGTAAACTGAGGCTCTGTGACCTCACACATAAGAATGAAAGGGAAGTGTTTGCTGCAACAAGTCCAGCTATCCTTACTGGACCATAGCCACTTGTCTCTTTAGGTGACTTGGTTCTGGTGGAGGGGTCTACCCTCATCTCCTTTCCCCATCTTCTTTCAACACTGTCCCTCTGACCTCGGGGACAGGGGCAGGCACTCTGCCCTCCTCCGTGTTCTCTGCCAGTGTGAGGTCCACTGGAGGAGCAAATGGGAGCACCCACAAAGGGTGACAGCATGGGGCAGGGGCACCCAATGGTGAGTACCACCCCACTGAGATGAGAGTCAGGGAAAGCCAACTCTATCCCACACCCTCGCCCATCGGGACCACCCAGCTATCCAGCAGAACCAGGACTTGATGGAAAAAGTTGGGAAATTGTAGGTTTTGAGAAAAGTTGCCAAATCTTGCTGCTGTTGTTGTTAAGTGCTGGACACTTTACAGCCACTATCTTATATAATCCTGATAACAACTCTAGGAGTAGCTGTGATTTTACTCCCATTTTACAGATGCAGAAACTGAGTTTCAGATAAATAAAGCAACTTTCCAAAAGAGTTGATATATGCCCAATCTCAAATCCTAGTCGAAAACTAGGTCTGTTTGACACCAAAGTCCTGTATCTTAACCTCTGCACCTCAGCGCTGCAACCAGATGTTCATGTGATGGATCATAGGCAGAGGGTTGTTGAGAAAGGGCTTAGGTACCTCAAAGAGGAGTGAGTGCTGTGACCAGGAAACTCAGGCCACTTTGAAGACACAGGTCTTGACATGAGAAGCCCTGGTCCAGACCCTGGCTCAATTTCCCCCTAGTCATGTGTCCTTGTGCAAGTTATTTATCCTCTGTGCCTTCATTTCCTATGAAATGGGATGAAAGTAAGGCCTTCTTCCTGACCTACTTTGAAACTGAAGTTAGATGATGGTTGTGAACATGCTTTGAGGCTGTGAGGCACTACACTCATGAATTAGCATCTATTCTCCAGACTTCTAGGACCAGTAAACACTGGAGAACCAGGAACAGTGTCTGGGGGAAAGGGAGAGGAGAGTGCTGGATTGGGCTTCCTCTGGATTGAGGTAGGTGAATGTCTTACTCAGCCAACCTCACATGACGAGAGGAACCTGCTAACTAGGTCACCTTGCAGTAGGACTGAGCTATTCTGGGCTCTGCCGGCTGCCTTGTTGAGCAGGAACTGGGGAGCTGGGCTATTTCAAGGGTGGCACAGAAAACTTATCCAACAGCTCTGTCTTGGATCCTGGCCCTACATGTCTTGGTCCTTGAGAGGCTTGGAGCTCTCGTGGGCATGTTGCTGGTATTCTCTGCATGCTCTGGGGCAGGGGTGGCAACCAGGGAACATCAAGCATAACCTTTCCCATGCCCTGGAAGTCACCAGGAAGTTGTGGATGAGGACAGCAAGGCACTTGTAGGTGCCGTGGAGTTGAGTCCCGCTCATAGGGACCCCTTGTTACAGAGTACAACCACCCTCATAGGCATTTCTAGGAAGGAGCCCCGGTAGAGCAGCAGTTAAAAAGCAGTTGGCTGCTAACGAAAATGTCAACAGTTCAAAGCCACCAGCTGTTCCTCGGCAGAAACGTGTGGCATTCTTGTTCCATAAAAATCCACAGCCTTGGGAACATTATGGAGGAGTTCTACTCTGTCCTGTGGGCTTGATAGGAGTTGGGATTGACTTGACGACAGTGAGTTTTCAGAATTTGGTTTACTCTTTAAGGAACCAGATCGCCAGGTCTTTCTCCTTGAAAGGGTTTGAACCTACATCCTTTTGGTTAACAACCAAGTGATTAGCCATTGTGACACCTGAGCCTCTTAGGCTTGCATATCCCAGCTTGGCTTTGAGTCAGCCCGGGACACCAGCAATTTGCAATTCTGGGCCTGGTTTTCCTCACCTGTAAAATCTGTGGGCTAATGCATCAGTCTGCAGAGTCATTTGAACTTCAAGGTCATTGGTTCAAGCTCACCAGTTGCTCCTTAGAAACCCTATACAGGGTTGCTATGGGTCGGAATCGACTCAACGGCACTTACCACCAACAACAATAGTGCTCAGGCCTCCTGGTGTGGCACTGTAGGATCAGCCCTGGACTGTGTGAACCATAAAGTCAGAAGTTCAAACCCTTCTCGGAAACCTTACACAGGGTCGCTGTGAGTCAGAACCGACTTGATGACGCTTAACAACCATAGTGCTCATGTTCTCGGACTGTTTGAGGATAAATGAGATCATCACATAAAGCAAGAAGCATGGGGTCTGGCCTCCCAGGAAGTGCTTGCTAAATGCACTGTTGCTCCTAGTGACTGGGGAAGGACAATGACTTGTTCAGCATGCCTGAAAAGGAGGCTGTATGTTATAGGAAGGGCTGGGGGATAAAGGGAAAGATTATGGTGGAGAACATGGGGTGTTCAAGGCGCTGGTTTTAGCACAGTCAAGATAAGCATCCTTTCATAAGGAGCCTGGAGCTTTGAGGTCAGACAGACCTAGGTTAGAACTGTTCAGCTCCATGCAGGTTGGATACATGTGTCTTTGTTCCAGGTACCTATTGACTATTCTGAGCTTCAGGCACCTTGTCTGCACATTAGGGGTGGAGATACCTCCTGTGGTTCTGGCAAGGACTAAAAGAGGTATTGAGTTCAACACTTTTAGGACAGAGCTTGGCACCTTGCAGGCTCTCAAGAAATGCCAGCTATTCTTGCTATTTCATTTCATCCTCACAGCAACCCTATGAGGAAATGTTATTATCCCCATTCTACAGATGAGGGAAAGGAGGTTTAGGGAGGTTATGTAATTTATCCAAGGTCTCACAGTTAAGAAGCAGTTTTGCTATAATCAAGGCCTCATTTACCCTAAATCCAGAGGAACTAGATGGTGCTGATCTACCACTACCAACTATTTTGGCCAGGGCTATAATACATGGACCATGACAGAATGGGACCTAGATTCTTGGGGGGAAAAACAACACTCAAAACAAAACAGAAAGCCAGACTTACTTGACCAGTTGAGACTAGAGGCCTTCCTGGGACCATTGCCTGAGATATTCTTTCAAACCTCATGGAGCTATTTAAAACCACTGAGGTTTTCCTAAACGACAGATTGGCTCTCAAAATAAACACTATCACCCGAGAGAACTGTACGCCTTGAAATAAATTATTTACCGGAGACCAAACGGTCAACAATTATTTTTAAACAAAGACAAGACTGTGAGGGGGCAGGGAAATGAGGTGAGTGGAAATTGAACTCCATGGCAGAATTATTAAGAATGTTCCTGCACTTTGAAAATGATAATCAATGTCACTGAGAAATTGGTGTAGAAATTTTCGAATGGGAACCTAAACTGCTGTGTAAACCTTCACAAGAAACACAATAAAAAGTGTATTTTTTTTAAAGCTTTAAAATTACACAATTTTGTGAATATCCTCAAAACCACTGGAATTTGTATATTTTAAAGGGTGAATTGCATGGTATGTGAACTATATTTCAATAAAGCTGTTACAATACATTTTTTAAAAAATAAAATTATCCTAGACTTAAAAAGGAATCCTGGTGTGATGCTGTAGGATAATGCACTGGACTTTAAAGTCGGTTTGAACTACAAGGTCGTTGGTTCAAACTCACCAGCCACTCCTCAGAAACCTTTTACAAGATCACTATGAGTTGGAACCGACTTGACAACACTTAACAATAACAACACAGGGTTTCTGAAGCTGTAAATCTTTGCAGGAGAAGAAAGCCCCATCTTTGCAGCCAAAGAAAGCCTCACTCAAAGGAGCTGGCGGGCTTGAACCACCGGCCTTGTGGTTAGCAGTCCAGTGCTTATCCTACAGAGCCACCATGCTCCCTATATGGCAACCCTGGGAAACTAATTTGATTTCCCATGCTCGGCATGTAGCAAGTGCTCAATAAAACACATAGAAATATGCAGATACATTATCTATGAAAAGTGCCTCACATGGTATGGATACTGAGTTGGTGGTCAGTGATGGGCAGCTGCTGCTATTTTATTGTTTTCTCATGAAGGTTCAGAATTTAACTGGAAATTACAAAACTTAGGAATGACTGGAGAAAGTACAGGGTGTTCTAAGATATCAGAAAAGGTAATGATCTCACTTATAAGATAAATGTCAAAAAAGGGGGGAGGGGTAAAAAAAATGGAATCATAAGCAACTCCCTTGCAGCAGCAGACTCTGTAATTATGAAAAATGGAAAAAACATATATAAAGCAATAAGAGAATGGATATATGAATTACAGTTGCTCTCTTTGATAGAAAATTGCATACACATTAGAACAATGATGATGCACCTTAATATAGAAAATAGTTATTATATAATTATTATTAAAGGAGCTCTGGTAGCATAGTGGTTACGAATCAGGCTGCGAACCACAAGGTCAGCAGTTGGAAACTACCAGCTGCTCCTCAGGAGAAAGATGAGGCTCTCTGCTCCCGTAATGATTTATAGCCTCGGAAACCCTGTTCAGGGTCGCTATAGGTCAGAACCAACTCGACGACACTTAACAACAACAACATCAAGAAGAGTTGAGAGGGAATACGTAAACAGTTAATTTGTTAGATGCTGAAATTGGGGTTTTCCTCTTTTTGTAAGTTATTTAATGATTTACCTGTAATTTATTAAGCACTTGCTAAGTATCAGCCACCATGTAATTAAGCATGGTTATTAGTATTGTCTCTCAGAATATTCTGGGGGCAAGCAATTCAAAACTGCGTGGCAGCTTCATAGTATCAGGGACCCCAATTCTTTCTACCTAGTAGCTCTGCCCTTCTTAGGGAATTACCCTAAGTCTACATGGTCCAGTAGAGATCACCACCATTCCCACACTCCAGCCAGCAGGACCAGAAAAGGTATAACTTCCACTCTTACGCACTGATCAAGACTTTGTCACTTGATTACCCTCAACTGCAAGGGAGACTGAGCCTTGTCATTACTTTGGGCCTATCTAAAGAATCAGGGCTTTATTACTATAGACCACCACCCATCTGTCAGTTTGTGGTACTTTGGTGGCTTGTGTATCAATGATATTGGAAGCTATGCCAAGTAGGTTTCAAATGCCAGCAGGGTCATTCGTGGTTTCAATGGAGCCTCCAGACCAAGACAGACTGGGAAAAAAGGTCTCATCATCTACCAAAAATGAACCATGAAAACTTGATGAATCACAACAGAATAGTGTCCCATATACTTCTGGAAGATGAGCTCCCTAAATTAGAAGGCATGCAAAATACACAGTGACCACAACCATGGACTCAGGCATACCCACAAAAGGATGGGGCAGACTGGCTAATAGTTTGCTCCATTGTACATGGGTCACCATGAGTTGGAGCCAACTCAACAGCAATGAACAACCCCAACTCTACTGTAGAAGGAAGGGAGGACAGCAATTGGGGGACCATTGCTACAACTTGATAACTTGAGAAGTCTGCCACCTAGTGAGAGAGTTGTAATTACAGGATGGTCTGAGAAGAGCTATGACTGAGTTATGAGATCCCCAGGGACAGAATGGCCAACATTGCTTGGGGAGGCTGTGTTAGTAGATTTGGCTTCAAAGATTTCACCATTACTGGGAGCTTCCAAAGGCATCTTGGTGGAGCAGTGGGTTAAGCATTGGGCTGTTAACTCAATGGCCGGAGGCTCAAATCCACTAGCTGCTCTCCCAGAGAAAGCTGTGGCAAACTGATTCTGTCAAGATTGTTATTGTTGTTAGGTGTCATGGAGTCATTTCCAACAGATAGCAGTTCTATGCACAACAGAACGGAACACTGCCCAATCCTGCACCGTCCTCATAACTGTATGATTGAGCCCACTGTTGTTGCCACTGTGTCAATCCATCTCCTTGGGGACCTTCCTCTTTTTCACTGATCCTTCACTTTACCAAGTATGATGTCCTTCTTCAGGGACTGATCCTTCCTGACAACATGTCCAAAGCACGAGAGACAAAGTCTCACTTCTAAGGAACATTCTAGCTGTACTTCTTCCAAGACAGATTTATTGATTTTTCTGGCAGCCCATAGTACTTTCAATATTCTTTGCCAACACCATAATCCAAATATATTGATTCTTTCACGGTCTTCCTTGTTCATTGTCCAACATTCCTTAAAGATTACAGCCTTGGAAACCCTATGGAGCAGTTCTACTATGTCCTATAGGGTCTCTGAGTGGGGATCCACTCACTGGTTTGATTTTGTTTGATTGGGAGCCTCCAGGAATGAGCCCCCACTCTGTTTGTGCCACATGGCACTGCATACATACTACCCTATGAGTTCGGACTGAGCTGAGGGGCACTCCTATCCAAAGCTAGGCACCTTCTGGAAGCTTGTATAGGGGGTGGGTGATGCAGTCCTGTCCCCTGAAGGTGGCAGGCTCATACCGCTGTGGTCCCTGGAGACATCCTGAACCTGCCCTTTGTATTGATTGCTTATTCAACTCCTTGTCCTTCGATCTATGACGTGCTTCCATTGCCTCCAAAAGAATCCACGACTACCATAGCCTTTTATCTTTCTTTCCTTTTTTGGCCGAAGGCAGCTATGTAAGACCAAAATAAGTTGAACTAATTCAGGGGTCAAGATAAGTTAACAAGCAGTTTTGCTGAGATTCTATTAAAAGCAGGGCCCCCCTGCCAGGTGCAATGAGAAGCCAGGAGGGTTTTAAGAAGGGTGGAGGGGAGGGTTTTCCAGGCAGGGAATCAGCAGTGTATAAATCTGGAAGCCTTTTATTTCTGTTAGTGGTTTATTGATTATGCAACAAAAGGACCACCAAAAAGAGAAAATACTTAACAAAGGCACAAGAGGGACCAGAGAGTCTGACAAGCGAAGATGGAACTCCTAACAAGGAGGTCAGAGCTCCTGCTAGCGAAGGCAGACCTGGTTTCTGCTTTGCTGTATGATTCTAGGCATCCCAAAACAGCTCTCTGGACTGGTTTCTTCAGTTCTAAGAGAAAATCCCACCATTGGTCTGCTTCTTTGTTGTACTGTGGTGGCTTGTGTGTTACTACAGTGCTGGTAATTATGCCACGAGGATTTCAGATACCAGCAGGGTCACCCATGGTGGGCAGGTTTCAGCGGAGTTTCCAAACTAAAACCAGAAGGAGAGAGGTCTGGCAATATCATTCTGAAACTTGGTCAATGAAAACCCTATAGATCATAAAATAATATAGTCTCAGTGCTGGAAGATTAGTCCTCTAGGTCAGAAGGCACTATACAATGGACCTGCCAATGAGGGTAAAGATGACCCAAGATTAAGCAATGCTTCATTCTTCTACACATGACTCAAAGTCACTAACGACTAACAACAACAAAAAGAGAAAAGCAAGAGTATTTCAGCAACATTTTAAACCACAGCAACATCTGCAGAAACTTAACACCCGGCCTCATCAACGCCCCCTGGGTCCTCATGAAGTAAATCATCAAACATATCTACCCTTGACTCTTCTGTCTCCCAACTCCCTGTCAGTCGATTGAAACTAAAAAGCATTTGTCCTCCATAGCATGTTCTAAACCCATCCACCTCTTGCCACCATGGCCATCCACATCCCTGCCCTAACTGGTCTTCCTGCTGTTAATTTTGTCTCCTTCTATTGATAAGCACTGGACCACAAGGTCAGTTTGAACTGCAAGGTCAGTGGTTCAAACTCACCAGCTGCTCCTCAGAAACCCTGTATAAGGTCGCTATGTGTTGGCATCAACTTGATGGCACTTAACAACAACAACAACAACATTCTATTCTCTACAAAACAGTAAACACGCTTTAAGGAATGACAAGGATGTTTTGTCCTTAGAAGTACAATTAAAGCCAATCCACAAAAAAAAAAAAAAAAAAAAAAAAAAGATCATAATAGATAAATCCTGATCAGAAGGGGAAAACAATGTGGATCAGAATTTCAAATTCTTACAGAATCCAGGGTAGTCAGCAGTTCAAACCCACCAGCCATTCCTCGGAAACCATGTACAGAGTTGCTATGAGTTGGAATCAGCTTGACGGCATTTAACAACAACAGCATTGAAATGGGAGGAACCCCTGAATCTATTGCTCTGAGGAAATCTTCAAGTCAGCTTTAAACTAAACTACTGTTTAGCTACATTAGTAAAGAATGCTTTAAAAGTGCATTGCACTCCTTTGAAGAATTAGCTATAGGAGATGAACTTGTCAACAGATGAGAAGTTTAGTGGATAGTAAGTCTAAGGCAATGACAGAGGAACAACACAGGTAGAGATAGAATTGGTGAGGCAATGTGAAGAATGTAGCCAATATAATTGACCTACTACACATGTACAATTCAGATCAAGGGCATCCAGGGAGAGAAGGCAGAGTACACAGATGTGCTGAGCACACCTTCTACAAGGACATGGAAGACCAAGTGAAATAGCTATGGATGGTTATCCTGGGAGCCCGAGCTTCATAAGATAAGACAGAGCAGTGTCGACTGGAAGGGAAAGATGAACAGGAGCAGTGAGAGAGGAGAAAAAGAAGCAGACTACGGGCTGGTCTGGAGCAGCATGGCCATTTTGAGCTTTTGTGGATGGCTCAAGGGGAGTGTGGTCTCCCTTGCTCCTTCCTGGTAGCTGAGTGTGTGACATGTCCCCCACACCTCTTGCTAGTCTAGCAACCAGATCACCCCAATCTGGAAACACATGAACCCGCCCTGAACTACACTATGCAAACTGCAAACAGAGAACTGAGTTCACACTTCTAGTCTCTGTCACAGCTACCAGGAGATAGGTAATGAGTGCCTAAGAACACACCAACATAGAATCATCAATTAAATATAAATACGATGACACCACAGTCTCAGAGAATACAGACAGTTTTTGCTTACATGAAGACACAAGACAGAGTGCCTCAAACAAGTGACCAAAATACAGAGTCAGAAAATATGATGCCAGAAATGGCCTCAACACTACTTGATAAGGAATTTTAAAGAAGGACAGGTATCTTCAACAGATTGAGAGAACAATTAAGAAAACTGCGGTCGAAATCAAAGAAATCAAAACAAAAATCTTAAATAATTCATAAAAACACTATGAGAACAAACTGACAAAGTACATGGAAAATTGGAAACCATGCAAAAGCAACAATCAGAAAATCAGAAGATTAACATTAAGACCTTACAAATAGAATAATACATTGAAAGGTCAGAGAAGTAGACTTGAATCAATGGAAGGCTGAATTACTGAATTCGAAGCAAAACTCTCAATATTCATCTGCTAGAGAAACATTTAGAAAAAAGAACAAACAAAAAAAAAAATCTAAAGAAAGCCTAAAGAAGAAGAAGAAGTTAAGTGTGATTGGAATTCCAGAACAGGAAGAGCCCAATATATACACATAAATAAAATTAAGAGTTGTTGGAAGAAAATTTCCCTAATATCATAAAAATTGAGATGACATGCATTCAAGAATTTGAACCCAGAGACGATGATGTGGAGAGATGGAGTAGTTGGGGACTTTAGACCTTTAGACACAGAGAGGGAGAGGTGCTGATGACGGGGGGGGGGGGGGGGGGGGGGGGGGGGGGTGGGCGCACACCTTTGGTTGCTTGATGATGCATGGAGGGGATTGTAACCATAGCAATTAAATGATATACGATAGGATGAATGTAAAGCTAATGTAATGTTCTCCTATGTAAAGTATCACATAATTCACAATAAAACATTAAAAAAAAAAGAATTTGAACCAACTTCAGTCAGGATAGACCCTAAAATCAAATCATCAAGACATGATTATCAAGGACAAGAAAAGAACAGCTCAGGAAAAAAGAAAAGTTATCTACAAAGGAGACCTACTATGACTAAACTCTGATTTATCAGCAGAAACCATGCAGGCAAGAAGACAATGAGATGACATATATAAAACTCTGAAAGAAAAAAATTTTCCAACCAAGATTCATATACTCAGCAAAGTTATTCACCAAATATGATGAAATTAGGGCATTTCCAGATAAACAGAAGTTAAAAGAAGTTGTAAAAACTAGATCAACCTTACAAAAAATACTAAAGGAAGTTCTTTGAGCAGAGAGCTAACAATAGCTGACAACAACCTGGGCTTAACATGCATGACAATACCACCCAGAGGCCAATCCAGATATAGAAGTATTCAAGACTAAAAACAGGGAACCAGAGATACCAGTTTGCAACAACAACAAAAAACCCGTGAAGTAAAAAGAGGAACTAATGTAGTTACAGAACTTGTAAATGAAGAGGAAATCAAGTAGATTTCAAGAAAATAGAGAAATAAAAATAAAGTGAACTAGATATAGTTTATTAAAAAATAAAGTAAAATTATACCAAGCTTTCTCATAACCCAACCGCTACCGCTAACACTAGCCCTAATCTTAACCATAACCCTAACACTAAATGAAGTCCTAGTCCTAACTCCTCACTCCTACACTCCTCCCTCAAAAAGCCTCTCCCCCAAATAAAAGCATATCATTTCCTTATTTAAAACACTCCAGTGGAGAGAAGAAAATCAAAGACTGAAGAAAACAATTAGTCCAAAGGACCAATAACCACTATGACCCAGAGACTGGTATGGCGCTATGGACTGATAAATCAGACTGCAAAGTCATTTAAACTATGAGATCGGTGGTTCAAACTCACCAGCTGCTCCTTGGAAACCCTATACAGGGTCGCTATGGGTCGGAATCGACTCGACGGCACTTAGCAACAACAACCCTGAGACCAGAAGAAGTAGATGGTATCCAGCTACCACTAGCAACCTCTCTAATTGGAACCACAGAAGGTTCTAGACAGAATGGGAGAAAACGCAGAATAAAATTTTAAATCATATAAATGGACCAGACTTACTGGTCTGACAGAGGCATATGGAATCCCCAGGACTGGCCCATGGACATCCTTCAAGTTTGTAACTGAACCAACCACCAGGGGTCACCTTTCAGCCAAACAACACTAACCTAAACCCACTGTCTCTGAGTGGATTTAGAGTCACAGTGATGCTGTATAGGATGCTGTATGGGACCATTGGTCTTTACAGGAGCAGACAGCCTCACCGTTCTCTCTTGGAGCAGCTGGTGAGTTTGAACCACCAACTTTGCGGTTAGCAGCCCAATGCCTAAACCACAGTGTTAAGATAGTTTGATCCTTTTTTGTGATTTTAAATTTTGTTCTACATTTTCTCCCATTCTGTCCAGGACCTTCTGTGGTCCCAGTTAGAGTGGTACTTCTGGTTCCTCCAAACAGCAGACAGGCCTATAAAGTGAACAATAACACTTGTGAGGAACAAACTCAGAACCATCAACCCTACGAGACCTAAAGGGCAACATTTGTCCCAAAACAAAGTTCAGAAGGCAAGAAGGAGCAGGAAAAAAGAAAAACAAATGGATATGGGGAATCCAAGGAGGAAGTGGGAAGGTGCTGTCATTTTGAGGGAATTGCAACAAAAGCTACGAAACAATACATGTATAAATTGCTGAGTGGGAAACTAATTTGCTCTGTAAACTTTCCCTCAAACCACAAAAGGAAATAAAATAAAACCCCCCAACAGTTTCCCATCACACTCCTTCCTCTACTCTGGATTAACCCCTTTCTCCCTGCCCCCCACCCAGTCATGCTCCAGCTGCACTGGGCTGCTTCTATCCCAGACACACCTGCATTGCTCCGGTTCTCAGCACACTTGCACTGACTGGACTTTGCTCGATCTTTCACCTGCTTCTCAAATGGTTGGTCTCCTCTTATCATGCAGGTCTCACCTCTTTAGAGAGCCCCTGGAGTCCTGATGTGGTGGTGTAGGGTAAGCACTGGACTGCTAATCACAATGTCAGTGATTCAAACCCGCTCCTCAGAAACCCTATACAGGGTTGCTATGAGTTGGAACCAACTCAACAGCACGTAATAACTACAACAGATAAGCCTTCCCTGAACACCCATCAGAAGCAACCACCTGTCACTCATTGCCACACAATCCTATTTTAATTCTCAGCACAGATCGGAGACTGATATTTTTCTTGCTTGCTTGTGCATTTGTTTCCTTGTTTCTTGTCTGGATCCCCATTGGAATGCAGTTGCCATGGGAACAGGGAGTCCTCTTTACCTTCTTCATTGTTATATCCCACATCCTAGAATAATAGTTCTGGGTATATTGAAGGTGCTCAGTAGCTATTTGTTGAATGAATGAGTCAGTGAGTGAATGATTTTATTGAAACTCAGGTCCAGGCCTCTGTTGAATCCTGGTTCCTATATAAGACATGGTTCTTGGTCACTGGGATCTCCCCGTCTATCCTCTCAGACAAAATGGCAGTGGGATTAAAAACAGGGGCTATGGAACCAGATTGCCTGGGTTCAAATCTTGGCTCTGGCTCATAATAGCTGTGTGTGTATAGCACTCAGGAAAGTTCCTAGAGCATACTGTATGTTCAATAAATGCCAGTAGTTATGGCTTCATAAGCCATATAAACCAAAAAACCAAACCCATTACCATTGAGCTGATTCCAATTCATTGCAACCCTATAGGACAAACAGAACTGCCTCCTAGGGTTCCCAAAGCTAGAAATCTTTATGGAAGCAGATTGCTACACCTTTCTCCCTTAGAATGGCTAGTGCGTTCGAACTGCTGAACTTTCAGTTAACATCCAAGAACTTAACCACTGTGCCACCAGGGCTCCTGGTGGCCATATAAAGACACATAAAGATACACCAGAGCTTAAGGAATCAGAGAATTGCTTTGTTGACTCATTTATTTCTGGAGCAAAGATATCAGTCTGAGGACTAAGGCACACCTGATCCAAGCCATGGTATTTTCAATCGTCTCATATGCATGTGAAAGTTAATGATTAAGAAAGACCCTGGAAGAATTGATGTGTTTGAATCATGGTGTTTGGAAAAGAACATTACAAGCACCATGGGCTGTCAGAAGAACAAACAAATCTGTTTTGGAAGAAGTGCAGCCAGAATGGTGAGACTTCTCTCAACTTTGAACATGTTGTCAGGAGGAACCAGTCCTTGGAGACCATCATGCTTGGTAAAATGCAGGGTGGGTGAAAAAGAGGAAGACCTCCAGTGAGATGGATAGACATAGGGCAGCAGCATAGGTTCAAATGTAACAACAATTGTGACGATGGCGTAGGACTAAGTAGTGTTTTATTCTGTTGTGCATAGGGTCCCTATCGGTCGGAACCAACTCGATGGCACCTAACTACAACAATTTCTGGATCACCTATTGCAGGCCCTTGGAAGGGAGCCTGAGAAGAGACACTGTGTTTTTTGTTTTGTTTTGTTTTATGTTTTTATTGTGAACTGAGTGATAGTTTACATGGGAGAATATCGGTTTGACATTTATTGTTTCATTGCAATGGTTACAATCTCCTCCGTGCATCATCATTCAACAGTATTTGCTTCTATTCCCTCTGTTTTGTTTTGTTTTTCATGTACACAAAAACACTCAGAAATATACAATCATCTAAACAACCAAAGGGCACATTCCGCAAGCCTGCCTCCTGACAGCCAGCACACAACTTTCCTCTTTCCATGAGTCTAGAGTCTTCAGCTGAGACAGCGTGTTTTACAGAAACTTTGATAGAAAACAAAAATGGAAAAGTTGATATTGACTGTCCAGGCTCAATATTCACAATGTTATTTTATCCTCCCAGTAACCCTATGGGATAAGTATTATTGGGGCTATTTTATAGATGAGAAAACTGAGATTCAGACAGATGAAATTATATAGCAGAGCTAATAGTGGCAAAGACAAGACTAAAAGCCAGGTCTGACTAAAGTCACTTCATACCTGCATGACCCCTCTCACCACCCCTGCTATGGTGGGTATGGACTCTGGCCCTGAGCCCATGGGCTACTTGGGTTGCAGGAGCTGTGATGTTTATGTACAGGAACCAGAATTCAATTCCTTATCCAGGATGAAACACTGGGCAAAGTCCCACACCTGAAAAATGAGAGAGAACAGTTTCCACCTCACAGGTTGACCTATGGGACAATAGAATTCTGAGGAAAGAATTCAGAGTCAAGAGAACAGATGGTTAACATGTGAGGTCACTTAAGCTCACAGATGAAGAGGGTCTTAGTTACCTAAAGCTGCTTTAACAGAAATACCCCAAGTGGGTAGTTTTAAAGACCATAAAGTTCCGTGCTCATAATTTTGGAGGCTCAGAGTTGGACAATGTTAATTCTCTCCTTGTTGGCAGTTCCAGAGTTTCTTGGTTCCTTCCTTGATCCTCACGTAACGTCTGTTATCGCTCATCCTCTCAGATACACTGGGATGGCCTCATTAACCTGACAGGAGAAACACTCTTGTTTGCAAACACAGGAGTTAGGATTTCCACATGTATTTTGAAGGGACACAATTCAATCCATGACACGGGGTCACAGATAGCAGAGCTAGCTCGAGTACAACTGTTCACTCCCAGCCCCAGCCACACAGAGGACTGTGAGAAAGGGGGCTCCAAGGCCATGGCCCCTTCTACCAGTCTGTGTCCCCTCCAATTCCATCCCCCACAGGAGAGAGCTGGGGTTGGAAGGCGTGTGCTGCTCATGGGTGACTTCCCCAGCCGTTCTCTGGAGACGTTCTTAGAAAGGACAAACTCAGAAGTTCTTGAGACCCAGCCTGTCTTCTCCACCCCAGTAGCTCCTGCCCTAATCAGGCCCACCCTTTTGCTCCCTGGCTGACCAGGGTCCTAGATTTGACTCTGTCACTTATTAGGTATGGGCAGGTTGTTCAACCTTGCTTTGCCTCAGTTTCCACAATTTGAAAGTAGGGAAAACAGCACTTACCTTAGCAGAGCTGTAAGATGAAATGCATTTACATATGGAAGCAATAGCACAGCGACTGGAACATAAGCAAGTGGACAGTAAATGTCCACTACCTTCCTTCCTCATTTCCACACCCCTCCAAAAGCAGTCTCCTCAGTCTCAGATGTGGTTTTGCTGAAAAACCGTTTATTCTTCCAATAGCCTCTAAGATAATGTCAAGATTCTCTAGCTTGGCATCTGGAACCCCCAAACTTTTTATTCACTTGCTTCTCTTCCCTTTATGCCAAATGTGTTATCAAGTTACTAAGAGTCTAGGTTCATTTTCAGAAATGTTGCATACAAGGGTAAGTCAAAAGATAATTGCTACAAAATCATAGAAATCTTTATTAAACAAAAAGATCAAAATGTCATGTGAACATCAGTCTCCATGACTCTGAGACCAGAAGAACTAGATGGTGCCC
>NW_006408624.1:10200082-10203443 GCF_000296735.1 Chrysochloris asiatica
CAGTCACTGGAAAAGGATATCATGTTTGGTAGAGAAAAAGAGGAAGACCCCCAGCGAGATGGATTGGCAAAGTGGCAGCATCAATGGGCTTAAGTGTGACAATAGTGAGGTTGGTCCAGGATTGGGCAGTGTTTCATTCTGTGACTAGATGGCACCTAACAACAACAACAAAACAAAACCCCTCAGAAGCCACTGTTTTGTTTTTTAAAACTGTTTTATTGTGAATTATGTGATAGTTTACATGGGAGAACATTAGCTTTACATTTATCTTATCGCATATCATTTCATTGCCATGATTACAATCCCCTCCATGCATCATCAACCAACCAAAGGGTATACCCTGTAAGCCTGCCCCTCAGTCATCAGCACACAGCCCTCTTCCTCTCTGGGTCTAGAGTTCCCAGCTGCTCCATATCTCCACATCATCATCTCTGCCTCCATCTCTGGCATCACTGTTTCTCTGGGAAGGGTTCTGCAGACTGCCACTCTTCTCCCTTGATGGTCCCAGGGTTGGAGTGGAGGCTGCTCCTGGACTGCAGAGTCAACCACTCCCCCTTTTTTGCTACAAAAAGTCTACCTTTACATTTCCAACCCTCACAGTCAGTCCTGATAGTAATTATTCACTGTTGTACTACATGAGTGCTAGCCCAATCTCCTTTCATCAGCCCCGCCCAGACAGATTGGATACTACTCAGTGGAAATTCTACCTTCCTCTGCCCCCTCTGGATCTAGGCTCCCTCTTGAAAGCTTGTAAGCTGGTCACTTCTTGCCTTTGTAGCTCCCCCACCCCACCCCATTTTGGATAGCCAATGTCCAAGTTGCCCATCTCTGTCTATGCTGTGTATTGAGGGGGTGGGAATGATCCTCGCTGTAAAGATTTGTTCCCTCTTTTGAGCTACTGCATCCATAGGTGCAGGTCAAGTTCATCAAATTCTATCAGATTACTCTTTTTTTCCTCTTCTTTCTTTTTCTAGTTGAGCTCTGATCATCCAGTCATTGAAGCCAGGTCAAGTGGGTATTATCTGCAAGTTTGGGTGTTCTTGTGCATATGCCCTCTCTTCTTATCAGCTGGACACTTCACTCTCCACTCTAGTCCTCTGTGGCTATGTCACTGACTCTGGGCCCAAGAGTCTCCAGGTCTTGCTACACTGCTGAAGCCATTGTTTTTGACTGGGCCTTTTTCTGTTTAAGAAGGCACCCTAACGAGACTAAGACAAGCGTACTTCTGAGAGAACTTGGCTGCAGTCATCCACTGATCACAGAGATTTGCTTAACTACGTTTTGCTCGGAATAAATCCATGCATATATGAACTGGAACCCTAGTAGCAACACTTTTTGACTTACCCTTGAATTGTAGACCTAGCCCACTTTAAAATATTAAGGGTTCTAAGACACCATGCAGGAAGAAATCTGTTTAAACTTGTTCAACTCAGAACTTTGCAAATAATTTTATAGTAACACCCCACAGAACATAATTTCTCCTACCCCGTGAATGCCCTTAGTGATTTCCTGCCTACTGGTCTCTCTCTCCACAAAGTCTTCCTCCTTTGCTCTGGCTTCCTCATTTCTGGAAGTCCCTCTGCAGTTGGTTAGAGTGGGGCATGCCTCTCTGGGCTCCCTCAGCTCTGTGTATATGCCCCGACTCTCGCTCTCCTACCCCAGCTGGTGGGCACCCTGTCATGCTTCCAGCTCTCACCCTGGCCTCCCAGCATGTGGCCTCTCAGGCATCTCCCTCCCCTGCCCAAGAAGCCTATTTAAGTTCTGTCTGTCCCCTCTGTTCTCTGGGGAGCATCAAAGATCACCTCCTCTAAAAACCTGTACTATATTTCTCAATCAAGAGAAATCTCTTTTCCTCATGCTTTTAGAATTAGACTGAAAGCTTGGTGAGGGCAGGATTCATAATTTTGGTATCTCCACAGTGCCCTGAACATAGTATATGCTCAATAAATTCATGTTTATTCATTCACTCAACTATCATATTTATTGAACATCTAGTGGTAGCATAGTGGTTACGAGTTGGGCTGCTAACCTCGAAGTCAGAGTTCGAAATTACCAGCGGTTCTGTGGGAGAAAGATGAGAGTTACTGTTCCTTTAAAGATTGACAGCCTTAGAAACCCTATGCAGAATCTCTATGAGTCAGAACTGACTCCATAGTACACCACCACTGACTATATACCCTATACTGAGTGCTGGAGATACAAGGAGAAACAATTCAGTGAGGGAAATGGGGAAAAGCAAGGACTCTGGAACCTTTAACCTGGGATCAAATCCTGGATTCACCACTTACTAGCTGCATACCTTTCAGTAAATTACTTAACCACTCTATGTCTCAGTTTCCTCACCCATAAAACAAGAAGCCATATAGTATCAACCTTAAGGAGTTACTGTGACGAATAAATGAGATAATATGCAAAGTGCATTCCATGCAGAGGGAACAGCATATGCAAAAACACAGTCAGGAAAGAACTTGGCATTTTTGAGGAACTCAGAGATGGCCAGAGTGGCCAAAGTGCAGAGGTCGAAGGTCGGCCATGCAGAGCCTTACAGGACATGACAAGGATTTGGGCTTTATCTCAGGAGTATTGGGAAGCTTTTGAAGGTTTCAATCAGAGGGGAGCAGCTGGATCAGATCTGCATCTTAACAGAGCATTCCAGATGCTGGTAGGGGATGTCAGTAACACATTGGTATAGTGGTCTAGGGGTGCTGGGGTGCTGGCTGTGGGTGGGGAGAGAAATGCATACAGGAGAAATGCTTAGATTAATGAGATGACAGAAAGGAATGAGTAACTGGAATAGGTAGCAACAGGAAGAAAGACGTGTTGAGCAGGAGTTTATTCATCGCTTGAGCAACTGAGAGATGGGGCGAGTTTGTGCATGTGATTGTGTGTGTGCACGTGTACACACTCCAATGCAGGGCTACGTGATGAGTTCAGTGTGGACAGGCTGAGTTTGAGGCTGCAAATGGAGTTAATAATTTTGAGGTTTAAAGGGAGTAAAAATAATATATTGTGTCAATTCATACTATATTAAGATATAAAAGTAGGTGAAGTAATTATAGGTTGACAGGGACTGTAGGTTGAGAGAGATAATGTGCATTACATCAAAATAAACTTAATCCTTGCCTTTTTAAAAAATATAGAGAGAGAAAAGGATACAAATGGAGACCAGTTTTAATACACAGGAGATACGGTGGGTAGTTTTTGTTCGATTTAGGCCACAGTTGTCCTGGTGTGGTGCTGTAGGATAAGAACTGGGCTATTAACCTCAAGGTTGGTGGTTCAGACACAGTAGACTCTCCTTGGAAACCCTATGCAGGATTGACATGAGTCGGAACTGACACAATAGCGCTTAACAACAACA
>NW_006408624.1:10205538-10206856 GCF_000296735.1 Chrysochloris asiatica
AAGATGGCCAAACTTCATCTCTCATACTTTGGACATATTGTCAGGAGGGACCAGTCACTGGAGAAGGATATCATGTTTGGTAAGGTGGAGGTTCAGAGAAAAAGAGGAAGACCCCAAACAAGATGGATTGGCTCAAAAGTCCTGTGGCTACAATAGTGAGGTTGGCCCGGGAACAGGCAGTGTTTTGTTCTTTTGTACATAAGGTCGCTATGTGTGGGTACCAACTCACTGGCACCTAACCACAATAACAACAACATATCTTGGTTGAGTTCTGGGTGATATTGCCAGGTATGTTAGTCTTTGTTGTCTGCTGTTGTTGGTTCTGTGTCCAAAGTCTCCTTGTAGCATTTTCTGTAAGGCTGATCTGGTTTATGCAAGTTCTTTTAATTTCTGTTTATCTAGAAATATCCTAATTTTGCCATCATATATGCTGAATGATTTTGCTGGATATGTGATTCTTTGTAATTTTTTTTTCCTTCAGAGTTTTATACATGCCATCCCATTGTCTTTTTGCCTGATTGGTTTCTGCTAAGAAATCAGAGAAAAAAACTTTTAATTTTTCCTGAGACACTGTCAGGATTCTTTCCTTGTTTAATTATAATATGTCGTAGCGATTTTCATTTGTTGTCTATACTACTTGGAGTTTGTTTAACTTCTTGAATGGCCATCTTCTTAATTTTTAAGATGTT
Organism: Chrysochloris asiatica; assembly: GCF_000296735.1. NCBI lineage: Eukaryota > Metazoa > Chordata > Mammalia > Afrosoricida > Chrysochloridae > Chrysochloris > Chrysochloris asiatica. Next base: position 10,206,228 of record NW_006408624.1, read on the forward strand.
AGAGAATTTTTTTTTTTAACAACTCTTGGATAATTTTCTCTGTTTGTTTCTTTTGTTTTGTTTTGGTCTCTTTCTATTCTGGAATTCCAATCCCATGTAAGTTTTTCCTCTTGATAGTGTGCCACTTAAATCTTGACTTTCTTCAGATTTTTAAATTCTATTTTCTGGTTGTTCCTCTTGATTATGTGTATTGAGATCTTTATCTTTAAGCGCACTAATTCAGCCTTCCACGGATTCAATTCTACGTCTTTCCTTTAAATGTGCTATTTATTCCTGAAGGCTTAGTATTAGTCTTCTGGCTTTTTGATAGCTACTTTTGTCCAGTTTCCGGTTTTTCTTTCTTTCTTTCTTTTATCAGTTTGTTCTTGTAGTACTTTTTTGAATTCTTCTAAATTTCTTTTTTGTGTTCTCCTTGCTTTCTCCCGTCTTTCTCTCAATCTGTGGAAGGTACCTAATTATAATTCTTTTAAATTCCTTATCAAGTACTTCCGATACTATTTCTGGTATTATATTTTCTGACTATGTGTTTTGGTCACTTGTGGGGGCACTCAGTCTTGCTTTTTCATGTAAGCTGAAATTGTCTGCTTTCTCAGAGACAGTGTGGTGTCATCATATCTATATTTAATTGA
>NW_006408624.1:10215447-10231003 GCF_000296735.1 Chrysochloris asiatica
GTTCTCTCCTAATCCTATCATTCCTGGTGCAATCAAGATAAGCTTTCCCAAGATGGCGGCTCCTGGAACAGCTGAGTGTCTTGATCCAGAAAATAATGGATTTCTGGATTCTCCTGCAAATTCCCCAGCTATAAACCCTCCAAACCCCTAATCATACCTTTATATTTGTTACAGAGTTCCAACACCATCTCATGAGTCCTCTTGGTCCGGTATTCCGTGTTGTTGTTGACCGAGCTCCTCACTACACGTCTACCCGATTTGCCATCTTTGTTTCCTTTATCAAAAATTGTTGTTGTTTTTGTTGTTGTTGTTTTATCTTCCTTTAGTTGAGTTCTGATTATCAAGCTGTTGTTGTTGTTAAGTGCCGTCGAGTCGGTTCTGACCCATAGTGACCCTGAACAGGGTTTCCGAGGCTGTGAATCTTTACGGGAGCAGAAAGCCTCATCGCTCTCCCAATAGGAAGTTGTTTATCTGAAAGAAACTTTTCTAAATTATCCATTTTTTCTACAGTTCTGCCGACCCCACCCCACCTCCACCTCCCGCCACTGGGGGAAAGGTTGAATCAGCTTGCTTTTCTCTCTATACCAGTTTCCCTTGAGTAGATTCTCCAGGAGTTACAGAGTAGAACTGCTCCAGAGAGCTTTCTTGGCTATAATCTTTATGGCAGCAGATTGCTAAGCCTTTTGGAAACACAAAATGGTTGTTATGTATGAAGAGTCAACCAAAGAAAATGCAGCCCGAAATGTAGAAAATTACAGAGGTATGCCAGGCAAGCACTTAATAAAAAATATTACATGTGTTTCTGGATTCTGTGACTTTTGAGATATTTGTCAGCTTTTAAAAATAATATAATCGATTTTGCTTTATTCTCTCATTCCAAATAAATCTTCACTTTTACACATGTACCATTAGCTATTGCTACCCTAGTGCTGTGTAACATACCACATTGGAACTTGGTGGCTTCAGAGGACAATGGTTTCTTTGTTTAGATTTGCAGCTCAGCTGGGGCATGCAGCTCTATGCTGCAGCAGCTGGGGGTCATGATCTAGATGAGGCTCAGCCAGACGACTCTGCTTCACATGCCTCTCATCTTGCTCCTAGGACCAATGGGCTAACCCAGGGCTCACAGGAGTAAGGGCTTCAGAACTGTCATTTCCGCCCCATTCCATAGGACAAAGCAAGTCATGTAACTAAGCCCAGCATCAAACCAAACTAGAATCATGGCAACCTCATGTATTATGGAACAAAACTGAGCTTCATAGAGCTTTCTTGGCTGTGATCTTTAAACAAGCATATCACCACACCTTTCTTAGGAGGCTACCGGGTGGGTTCAAACCACCAAACTTTAAGATAGTCAAGTACCATTGGTAGGGACTCCTACAGGGTGACCCTTTAGTGTTATAACTCAGTCATATGTCAAAGGTGTAAATACAGGAGGAGTGAAGAATTGGGCCCGATAATGCAATTTCCTGCAATATGTATTTCACACTGGTAATTTTGTAATCTTTCAAAAAGAAATCCCCCTAAATTGTATAAAGCCCAGGCTTTCACAAAAGCTGTATCGGCCTGGCTGCTGTGCCCGTGCTAACTACCCTAACAATGGACATTCTGCAAATTAAAGCTTCATCTAGATTATAAAATAACTTGCTACAACAAAGTTCTATTAAATTCAACATCCATTTATATAATTTCAAACAATTTCATTCATCAATGAAGAAAAAAAATGTGTTCTTAGATACTTTGAACAAAACTTCAATTGCTGAAAGTGCTTCAATGATTTAATAAGTGTTGATAGCAATCTGTAGAGGTAATTATTTAAACACTTTGATCAGGAATTTTGTATAGCCGGTTCAAGAACAAAATCTGATGTAAAAATATATGTTCATAGACTTCTGTCGACCTCGAGATGAGAGAGAGATGAGAAAGGCTGGTTGGTCCAAAGTTTGGAGAGACTTGGGAACTCCTGATTCCATGGACACTGAGATAGCCACAGAGGACTAGAGCTGAGAGTGAAGTGTCCAGCTGATGTGGATACTTATGGGGGAAGATGCACAAGAACGCCCAAACTTGCAGATAGTGCCCATTTGACCTAGCTTCGATGGCTTGATGATCACAACTCGACCAGAAGAAGATTAAAAATTTTTTGATAAAGGAAGCAAATGTAAATTGCTACAATTTGATGAACTTGACCTATACTATGGATGTAGTAGCTCAAACTACCAACCGAAAGGGAAGGAGTCTTCACATCAAGAATCAGTCCTATTCCCTCTGTACACAGGGCTGATAAGGATGGGCAACTTGGCCATTGGCTACCTAAAATGGAGGGGAGAGAGTATAAAGGCACAAAGTGGCTGACTTATAAGTTTTCAAGGAGTTTAGTTTCAGAGGGTGGCGGGGGAAGGTAGAGTCCCCACCAATAGTTTTCATCTTGTCTAGATAGGTCTGGTGAAAAGAAATGGGGATAGGATTCTTTTGATTCAATAGTGGTTAATTGTTATCATGACTAATTGCAACTGTCACAACTGTAAAGGTGAGAAGCTTTGTAACAGAAATGTAATCCTACTTTCCAGGAACAGAGGAGACTAGGACCATCAAGGGAGAAGAGCAAGAGCAGAATGTGAAACCCTAACCAGAGAAGCAGTGACACCAAAGATGGAGGCAGAGATGAGGATGTGGAGAGATGGAGTAGCTGAGGGTTCCTGACTCATGGAAAGAGAAAGGCTGTATGCTGGTGGCCAGGAGGCAGGCTAGCAGACTGTGCCCTTTGGTTGTTTAAATGATTATATATTTATTTCTGAGTGTTTTTGTGTACATAAACACACACACAAAACAAAACAGGGGATAGAAGCAAATGCTGTAAGTGATGATGCATAGATGGTATTGTAATCATTGCAATGAAACAAAATAAGATGAATGCAAAACCAGTGTTCTCCCATGTAAACTATCACTTGAGTCTCAACAAAAGCTTTAAATTATATATAAGTTCACGGAGGAGATTGTAATCATTGCAATGAAACACTGAGTATAAAACTGATGCTCCCTCATGTAAACTACCACTCAATTCACAATAAAAACTTAATAAAATAAAATAAAATAATATATATCCACAGAAGTAAGCTCAAATCTCTCAGTGAAAAAAAATGAAAATGTTTATAAAATTCAGCACTTAGTATCTTTAATAATTGTTTTTTGGGGGACACCCAGGTACAAGAGGATATGGCCATAATCCTTGGTGCGTGGAATACTTTTAACACTGACCACTCATCTGTCAGTTTGTTGAACTGTGGTAGCTTGTATGTTGCTGCGATTCTGGGAGATATGCCACCAGTATTTTAAATACCATTAGGGTCACTTCAAGAAAGTGAGGTAGCACAGGAGGCACTCACTCATCTCTGCCAAGAAATTTAGAAGACAACTATCTGGCCAACTGATTGGAAGAGATCCATATTTGTGCCCATTCCAAAGAGAGGTGACCCAACAGAATGTGGAAATCATAGGAGAATCTCTTTGCTATCCCATGTGAGTAAAGTTTTGCTAAAGGTAATACAGAAATGGCTACAATCATACATTGACAGAGAACTTCCAGAGGTTCACGCCGAATTCAGAAGAGGCTGTGGAACGAGGGATATCATTGCTGATGTCCGATGGATCTTGGCTGAAAGCAGAGAATATCAGAAAGATGTTTACCTATGCTTTATTGACTACGCAAAGGTTTTCGATTGTGTGGATCATGACAAGCTATGGACAACATTGCAAAGTATGAGTATTCTGGAACACTTACTTGTGCTCATGAGGAATCTGTACCTGGACCAAGAAGCAATTGTTCGAACAAAACATGGGAACACTGAATGTTTTAAAATTAAGAAAGGTGTGTGACAAGGTTGTATTCTTTCACCATATTCAACCTGTATGCTGAGCAAATAATATGAGAAGCTGGGTTATATGAAGAAAAACGTGGTGTCAGGATTGGAGGAAGACTCATTAACAACCTGCTATATGCAGATAATACAACCTTGATTGCTGAAAGTGAAGAGGACTTAAAATATTTACTGATGAAGATCAAAGAGCACAGCCTTCAGTATGGATTGCATCTCAATGTAAAGAAAACACAAATCCTCACCACTGGACCAATAAACAATATTCTTATCAACGGAGAAAAGATTGAAGTTGTCAAGGACTTCATTCTTCTTAGATCAACTATCAACACTCAGGGAAGCAGCAATCAAGAAATCAAATGATGTATTGCATTAGACAAATGTGCTGCCCAAGACCTTTTCAAAGTGTTGAAGAGCAAAGATGTCAGTTTGAAAACTAAGGTGTGCCTGACCCAAGCCATGGTATTTTCAATGACCTCATACGCATGTGAAAGCTGGACAGTGAAAAAGGAAGACCATAGAAGAATTGATGCTTTTGAGTTATGATATTGAAAGAGAATATTGAAAGTGCCATGGGCTGCCAAAAGAATCAACAGATCTGTATTGGAAGAAGTGCAGCCAGAGTATTCTCTGATGACCAAGACGGCCAAACTTCATCTCTCATACTTCGGACATGTTGTCAGGAGGGAACAGTCACTGGAAAAGGATATCATGTTTGGTAAGGTGGAGGGTCAGAGAAAAAGAGGAAGACCCCCAATGAGATGGACTGGCCAAGTGGCAGCATCGATGAACTCAAGCGTGGCAACAGTAGTGAGGTTGACCCAGGATCGGGCGGTGTTTCAGTCTGCTGTGCATAAGGTCACTATGGGTCGGTACTGACTCGATAGCACCTAACAACAACAAGGTGGACAGGTTTCAGCTGAGTTTCCAGACTAGGAAGGAGAAACAAACTATTTCTGGACATTTATTTATCTACTGAAAACCTTATGAATAGCAGTGGAACACTGTCAGATGTTGCTGTTAGGTGCTGTTGAGTAGATTCCAACTCATAGCAACCCTGTATAAGGTTTCTAAGGAGTAGCTGATGTGTTTGAACTACCAACCTTGTGGTTCACAGTTCAGTGCTGCTCCAACAGTGCCACACCATGAGTCCAAAATATTGAATACTTAAACATTATGAATAGCAACAGCATATTGCCAGAAGATGAGTCTCTCAGTTTGGAAGTTACTCAAAATACAACTGGGACAGAGCTGACTCCTCAAAGAAGAGGTGATTGTGAACATGTGAATGGAATTAAGCTTTCAAGACCTTCATTTGCTGATGGGGCACAACTCAAAATCAATTAATAATCAGAGTATGGAATGAACAAAGTATGAATCTAGAAAAACTGGAAGTTGTCAAAAAATGAAATGGAATGCATAAAGATAGATATCCTAGGCATTAGTGAGCTGAAATGGACTGGAATTAGTCATTTTGAAACTAACAATCATATGGTTTACTATACAGGGAATGACAAATTGAAGAGGAATGGCATTGCATTCATCATTAAAAATAACATTTCAAAGTCTGTCTTGAAATTAATACTGTCTGTGGTAGGATTATATCCATTTACCTAAAAGGAAGACCAGATAATATACCACTATTATTCAAATGTACACACCAATCACCAAAGCTATAATGATGAAAATGTAGAATTTCATCAACTACTTCAGTCTAAAAATGATCAAACATGCCATAAGATGTACTGATGATTACTGGTGATTGGAATGCAAAGGTTGGAAACAAAGAGGAAGGATCAGTATTTGGAAACTATGGCCTTGGTGGTAGAAATAATTGATACTGAAGATCACATTACAGAATTTTGTAAGACCAATGACTGCTTCATTGCAAATGCCTTTTTTAAACAACATAAAAGACAACAATACACATGGACCTCAGCAGATGAAATATGTTGGGAACCGCAAAGCACTGAGATGTTAAGGCCCTGTGTCATGGACGAAAATCCTACACTATGGCCCTACTCAGGATGGCTAGCCAGGGACCCTGAGGGCCAAAGGAAGTGATCTCCTGACATCCCGGGTTCATTGGTTTTTGTGAACTCACTGGTGGGCTACCTCTGTATAATTTTCTTTGCTCTTATTATTCATTCTATGCTTCTAACTCCAGTAATTGTAGCTTCTGAGAAAATGGTTTCTTATGTGCCTCTCTTAATGTCTCCACTGTGTTGGTAGTGCGTAGGGTCCTGGGAACAAATTTCTCTGAGGAACAAACTCTGGCCACCTGGCAAGCATGTCCAAACTGTTCTTTATCAAATTATTCAGTTATGTTTGATATTAACTTAATACATGAGCCCTTGATACCCATGGACAAATATTAAAACAAAAACCTCTTCTAAAGCTGAAGCCGTAAAAGTTCCAAAGGCAGGTTTGCTGAGATTCCGCAAAGAGGCTCTGGAGACAATCCGCCCAAGGAATTCACTCAAAGTAGATTGGCAAATTCTGAAGTATTGTTCAAGGAAAAATAGTGACAACCTCCTCAAATCGTCCCCAGGTGTAATCCATTAACCCAGACGTCCTCCTTCCTCCTGAAAGCCTAAGCCAGGTAGCTCAAACAGCTTGACTCTCTTCAGACCTTTTAAATCCTTTTTCACCTTTACCCATTCGAGATTAAGTGCTATAGGTATGTTAATTAGCCTTGAGAAACCTCAAGTCGCTGCCTTAGGATTTGAGTCAAAAAAGTAATTTATAACAGTTTGCTTGAATTTTTGGAAAATTAAGAATGTTAGATTATTAAGACAATTTGCGATGTATATTTTAGAATTTGTTCCTGTAAATCATTGTGTCCTGTTTTGAACGATTAATCACATTTCATTTCTGTACCCTGTCTTAATAATCCCCTTCTTCCTTTGTGTAAAATCCCTCCCTGAAATAAAAGACAGACGCAGATGGAACCCTGCGTGCATTACTGCTTGCAGGGCCATGATGCCTGCAATCCAGGGTCTGCCTGCCAGTCTTGCATCCACTCTGGTCTCAGGGTGTCTCTTTGTCTTTCTTGTCACGTCTTTGTGTGTATTCTTTTTCTATTTCTTTTGCCGCCAGATCTCCCTACTTCCTGAACCAAACTTCTCTGTTGAGGCTGGTCCTCAACAGAAATACACAGAAATCTATTGACTACATCTTTGGAAAGGGAATGTGGAAAAGCTCCATATCATCAGCCAAGACAAGGCCAGGGGCAGACAGTGGAACAGACCACCAATTGCTCATATGCAAATTCAGACTGAAGATGAAGAAAATGAAAACAAGTCCACAAGAACCAAAACATGACCTTGAACATATCCCACTTGAATTTAGAGATTGTCTCAAGAACAGATTTGATACATTAGACACTAATGACTGAAGACCAGAAGAGTTGTGGGATGACATCAAGAACATACAAGAAGAAAGCAAAAAGTCATTTAAAAGACAAGAAAGAAAGAAAAGCCCAAAATGTATGTCAGAATAGACTCTGAAACTTGCTTTCGCAGTAGAGATGCTAAAGCAAATGGAAGAAATGAGAAGGTAAAACAACAGAAAATCAGGATTGGAGGAAGATTCCTTAACAACATACGATATGTAGATGATACAGCCTTACTTGCTGAAAGTGAAAAGGACTTAAAATACTGATGAAGATCAAAGACCACAGCCGTTAGTGTGGGTTGCATCTCAATGTAAAGAAAACAAATATCCTCACAACTGGACCAATAAATAGCATCATGATGAATGTAGAAAAGACTTAAGTTGTCAAAGACTTCTTTTTGCTTGGATCCACTACCAACACTCATGGAAGTAGTAGTCAAAAAATCAAAGAACACATTACATTAGGCAAATCTGCTGCACAAGACCTCTTTAAAGTGTTCAAGTGCAAAGTCAGGGCTAAGGTATGCCTGACCCAAGCCATAATATTTTCGATAGTCTCCTATGCATGTGAAAGTTGGGCGATGAATAAAGAAGACTGTAGAAGAATTGGTACATTTGAGTTATGGTGTTGGTAAAAGTATGCTGCACTGCCAGAAGAACAAACAAATCTGTGTTGGAAAAAGTACAGCCAGAATGCTCCTTAGAACCCTGGATGCCAAGACTTTGTCTCTCACACTTCGGACATATTATCAGGAGGGACCAGTCCCTGGAAAAGGACATCATGCTTGGTAAAGTGGAGGGCCAGCAAAAGATAGGAAGATCCCCCAACGAGATGGATTTGCACAGTGGCAGCAGCAATGGACTCAAGAGTACCAATGATTGTGAAGATGACGCAAAACCAGGCAGTGTTTTCATTCTGTTGGGCATAGGGTTGCTATGAGTCAAAACCAACTTGACAGCACCTAACAACAACAACAACAACAACCATGCACATCACACTTTTGTTCAGTTATTTATAATCATTTCCCCAAACCAAACTGGTGGTAATGGTTTTGAGTCATTTCGTGGTGTCGAGTCATTTCAATTCATAGTGACCTTCTATAGGGGATTTCTGAGACTGTAAATCTTTATGGGAGCAGAAAGCTTTCTCCCATGGAGTGCCTGTTAGAATTGAACTGCTGACCTTGTGGTTAGGGGCCCAACTCATAAACCATTGTGCTACCAGGCTTGTCACCAAAGCAAATTAGTTTCTTGATTAAAACCTACAAGTAGCCATAGTTCCTTTCATTCTATCCCATGCTGCACCCCAAGACCCTATTTTAACTTTCCTGGGTCCTAGTTCCTTTATGAGCTCTTTCCTCTACAAACATACACACAAATGTTTAGAAGTATATTTTACAATAGCATTCTGGAAGCTGTGTTCATTATTCATTTTTCTTTTTTGCATCATAATTTATTGAAACTATATGAATTCCTTGGGGTCATGGTGTGATGCTGTAGGATAAGCATTGGACTGCTAATCACAAGGTCAGGGGTTCAAACCCACCAGTTGCTCTTCAGAAACCATAGGATTTCTAAGGCTGTTATTTTTATGAAAGCAGACTGCGACATCTTTCTCCATTGGAGCAACTGATGGGTTCAAATGACCCACCTTTGGTTAGCAGGCGAGCACCATCGGGGTTCCTCACATTGCCAACTCAACATTGTTCTCAGGTGTACAACTTAATGGTATCAATTACATTAGTCATGTTGCCCAACTATCACTCTTAATCAATGCCAAATTTCCCATCTCCATGAACAGAAACTCACTGCTTCATAAACAATGACTCCCCTTTGTCCCCTCCTTCCCACCCTTGGTAACCACTAATGAACTTTGGTTTCTACACATTTGCTATTCTTGTCATTTCATTCTGATCATAGGGACCCTATGCACAACAGAACAAAACTCTATCTGGTCCTGTGCCATCCTATCCTCACAATTGTTATGTATGAGTCCAATGTTGCTGCCATTGTATCAGTTCAACTCATTGGAGGCCTTCTTCGTTTTTGCTGACCCTTCACCTTACCAAGCATGATGTTCATCTTTGGGGACTGGTACCTCTTAACAAAGTGTCCAAAATGAGAGAGACGAAGTCTAGCCATCCTCAATTCTAAGGAGCATTCTGGCAAATTCATTTGTTCTTCTGGCAGTCCACGGTAATTTCAATGTTCCTTGCCAGCACCATACTTCAGATGCATCAATTCTTCTACAGTCTTCCTCATTCATTACCCAACATTTACATGCATATGAGGCAATTGAAAATAGCATGGCTTCGGTCAGGTGCATCTTAGTCCTCAAACTGACATCTTTGCAACAGATTTGCCTAATATAGTACATATATACGTTGTTTGATTTCATGATTTTTGCAAGTTGTAGCATGTGGCAGGGCTTCATTTCTCTTTACGACTGAATAGAATTCCATTGTATGTGTGTATGTACTATGTTTTATTCATCCATTCCTATCTGTTGATGGGCACTTAGGCTGCTTTCACCTTTTGGCTATTTTGAATAGTGAGTGCTGCAATGCACATTGATAGATCAGTTTTTAACATTATAACAGGATATCATATTGTATCCTCTTTTTGAAATGTACTTCTCTTGCTTAGTATTATGTTGGTAAGATTTCTTTATATCCGAGACATGTTTCTAGTTGATTCATTTTGACTGCTGTGTATTACATATCGTGTATGACTCTACCACTTCCCATTGGTTGGTATTTAGGGCGGTTATTTTTATTGCCTTTCCTGTAAGAACAAAGAGACCCAATATTCTATGGCATATAACACCAAACATTTGCTTCTATCGCTCCTTCTGTGAGGCTGGTGGTTAGCTGCAGTTCTGCTGAGAAAGGATACTTTACCGACAGGGACACAGCAAAGGTGAACAGGAAATAAATAATTATGAAGAAATAGTGCAACTCATTCCTGGTAGTAAAATTGTTGGATAGAAGCTTTAGAAGATAATGCCAAGCTGTTTTCCAAAATGGTTTCACCAATTTACATTCCCACCAGCAATATGTAAAAGACCCTGGGGTCCTATCCTTTCCAGTACTCAGTATTATCTGATTTTAACTATTGCAAACCGAAGAGATGGAAAATAATGTTTCACAGTGGTCTTGATTCGCATTTTCCTATTAGCTGATGACCTTGAACATCTCTTCACACTCATTGGCAGTATGTGCTTACTCTTCTCTGAAATGCCTGCTCATATCTTCTGTTCATCTTTTGCTTCTTTTTATTTCCTTTCTGATCTGTACAAAATGTTTAATACATATTATTTATACTAATCCTTTGTCGCTAATGTGTGTGTATTGAGGGTTTTTTCCTTTCAGATGATAAATTACCTTTTCCCTTTCCTTAAGATTTCCTTTGTTGTATACAAGTTCTTAATTTTAATATGAGCAAGTTTATCAGTCTTTTATTTTATAATAAATGCCTTTTGAGCCCTGTTAAAGAAATTTTTCTCTACCCCAGGCTCTGAAAGGGATTTACTTATATTTTCTACTAAGGGTTTTAAAGTTTTATTTTTTTTGAAAATTTAATCCTTGGTCCACCTAGAATTGATTTTGTATAAGTTGTTATACATATTAGTTTCCTAGGGTAGCCATAACAAAATACCACAAACTGGGTGGCTTAGAAGTACAATCTATTGTCTCACAGTTTTGAGAGTCTAGAAATCCAAAATCCACATGCTCAACAGGTCATGCTCCCTCTGACATCCCTAGGGGAAAATCGGTTCTTGTCTCTCAGCTTTTAGTAGCCCCAGGTGTTCCTTAGTTTGTAGATACATCTTCACATGACTGTCCTTCCTGTCTGTCTGTGTTTCTTCTCTTTTATAAGGACATCACTCAGATTGGATTAGGACCCACCCCACTCCAATATGACCAGATGTTAATGTTAACATCTGCAAAGATTGTATTTCTAATCACGGTCACATTCACAGATACTGGGGACTAGGACATTAACATATCGTTTTGGGGGGATACAATTCAATCTATGACAGTTGTGAAGTGATTTTTTTCCAGCTTCATTTACTGGACCATCCTTTCTTTTCTCCGTGTGCTATATCATCTCAGTCACATACCTAAGTCCTGTACATGTGTGGGTCTGATTCTAGGCCTCTCTATTTCTTCTCATTGGTTAACTTGTCTGACTCTATACCCACACCATGCTGTCTTAACCACTGTGTCATTGTTAAGTGCTGTCGAGTCAATTCCAACTCATAGCGACCCTGTGTAGGGTTTCTGGGGAGAAGCTGGTGGGTTTGAACCTCTAACTTTGTGGTCCAGTGCTTATCCTACAGTGCCACACCAGGATTCCTCACAGTAAAGTCCTGATTTCTGGTGGGACAAGTTCCTCCTCCCTGCTCTTTTTCAGAAGTGCCTGCCAGCACAGCAAAGTACCCTAAGCTGGGGTCAGAGCAGAGCTGGACACTCTCTTACATACAAATGAGACAATGTGGTTATTGTTTTCAGATGATGTTTACTAGATTCTGAGACAGAGACCTTATGCACAACAGAACAAAACACTGCCTGGTCTTGCACCAGTCTCACCATGGTTGGTAAGCTTGATTGAGCCCATTGTCGCTGCCACTGCGTCAATCCATCTTATTGAGGGGCTTCCTCTTTTTCAGCTGACCCTCCACTTTACCACATAGGATGTTCTTTTCCAGGGACTGGTCCCCCCTGATAACATATCTGAAATATGGGAGACGAAGTCTCACCATCATGGCGTCTAAGGAGCATTGTGGCTGTACTTCTTCCAACACAGATTTCTTTATCCTTCTGGCAATTGTGGTAAAGTACAAAGAGCAAGGAATTTAGAATCAAATCTAGATTGAATCCTACTTCTGCTACTTTTAAATGAGTGACTGGAGGCATGTCAATTTCCCTTCTGAATTGGATTTTCTTCCACATAAACTGGGTAATGAGGCCTGCCTCACAAGGGTGTTCCAAGGATCCAACAAAACTGTACACAAGAAAGGTCTCAGTACAGCCTGTTTATTGACTCTTCATGTCTGTGGAGCTCAGAGACGTAAGCAACATACTCAAGGTCACACAATTGGAACGACCTGTGCTCCCTTCTCCATAGCCCAGATTCAAATATAATTTCTAGGTTAAGTCCGTTTTTTGGGTTTTTTTTTTTTTTTACACCCCCAGATCCTTTTTACGATTTTCTTCCCCTCCCTTCAGAAAAGAAAAAAAATCATTTCCAAAAATTCTTGGCATACACGAGTACCAGGTGACCCCTACTGCTTTGACTTGCTTTATTGTTTTTTAATCTGATGAAAATGGAATGAACTGGATAATGGGCTGTCTACTAATGTTGGAGAGGAAGCTAGGTTTATTTAAAATTCAACTTTTTGGCCACCACTTGCCTTGACTGAGCATCGGAAGCAGTTAAGCCATGGCTTCCAGCAGGGTCCATGAGGTGACGATGTAGTGCCTCTGGAACTCAGGGGCTAGGGGCAGCAGAGTGGCCCTGAGGGTTCATCTATGGAATCAGCATGTGAAGTCAAGTCAACATTTGTCTTGGTCCCTCTGTCTCCACTGCTCCCACCGCAGTCCCAGGCATAGAGTAGGTGTCAGTAAGTATTTGTTGAATGAATAAATGAACGTGGTCAGAGAGATGCACAGTCACCTTGAGGAGACAGCTGAGCTCATTCCAAAGGCATGAACAGAGCCAGAGAAAGGGTGTGTGACTCACCACAGGATTTGGTGACATCTTACAGGAAGAAAGGTTTGAAAAAGAGTACGAGTATATTAAAACTTACAGTAATTTCATCAACACATGAATGGATGAAGAGAATGTGGTATTTGCATACACTAGAATATTGTCTGTTTGATTCTAACTCAAGGTGACCCCGTGGAACATTATTCAGATATACAGACAAAATGAAATTCTCATGCATGCCATCACATGAATGAAATAAGTGAATTGCAAAAACACAAATCCTGTATGCTTATATGAGATAAGAATGTTGTTTATTGGTCCAGTGGTGAGGATTTTTGTTTTCTTTACATTGAGATGTAATTCATACCGAAGGCTGTGCTTTTTGATCTTCATCAGTAAATATTTTAAGCCCTCTTCAGTTGTATCATCTGCATATTGCAGATGGTTAATGAGTCTTCCTCCAAGCCTGATGCCATGGTTTTCTTCATATAACCCAGCTTCTCAGATTATTTGTTCAGCATACAGGTTGAATAAGTATGGTGAAAGAATACAACCCTTTCACACACCTCTCTTAATTTTAAACCATTCCGTGTACCCATGTTCTGTTCGAACAACTGCCTCTTGGTCCATGTACAGATTCCTCATGAGCACAATGAAGTGTTCCGGAATACTCATACTTTGCAATGTTATACATGTCTGGAAATTTACACACCAAAAATACTAACCATGTTTAGATTGAAGGCAAGAGTTGAAATATACATTTTATTTCTCTATCACTCTTTTTTTTTTTTTTCAGTAAACATATGTTACTTTTGGAACAATTTTTTTAATTCATTAAAATATTTTAAGCGACATTTTGGTTTATATACCAATGTTTATGATTGGTTAGGAAAAGTCTGCTTCTAAGAACAAATGATTCCCAGTCTGCTAACAAATAGGGTTTTATACTGGACCATGTTACCCTCTCCTGGTTATTGGTGACTTTCCATCAAGACTTCAGGCTTCCTTTTGAAGCAAGTTTGCAAGGACTAGTCCCTTTTTCTAAGGAGCTCTGGTAGCATGGTGGTTACAACTTGGGCTACTGACCTCAAGATCAGCAGGTCAAAACTACCAACCATTCCACAGTAGAAAGATGAGGCTTTCTGCTCCAGTAAAGATTCATAGCCATGGAAACCCTATGCAGGTCGTTATGAGTCGGAACTGACTCCATGGCACATTATCACCACCACTACCAGTCCATTTTCTGAGAGAACCAAGGTGGTCTCTGGTATTTGCCCATCACTTGATGGTGTTGTTGGGGTGATCAATTACACAACCTTGTTCTATAACCCTTTGTAGAGTTTCTTAAGGCTGCTGTGATGAAGTACCACAGAGAAGGTGGATCTGAAAAACAGAAATGCATTGCCTCACAGTTCTGGTGGCTAGCAGTTAGAAATCAGCCATGTTGATTCTTTTTGAGGGCTCTGAGGAGAATCCACTACAGGTGTCTAGGTGTCATAGATGCATCACTCCAGTGTCTGTTTCCATCTTCACACAGTCAACTCCCCTCCTGTCTGCTCTCCTTTCATAAGAACCTACCCTCAGGTTAACTTAACTGATAATATCTTCAACGACCCTATTTTCCACACAAGTTACATTCATGGGGGTAGGGAGGCAGTGTTTAAGATTTCAACATACCCTTTCTGAGGAAAATTCAACTCATAACACCCTTTCATAGAGTGTAAGAATTGCAGACTCTGAGCTCCCCTAGAGCAGACGGTTGACCCAACTAGTGTGCCTCAGAGTAGAACTGTGTCCCATAGGGTTGTCAAGGGCTGTTTTTGGAAATAGAACACCAAGTCTTTTTTTCCAACTATCTCTCAGGGGATTGGAACTTCCAACCTTTAAGGTAGTAACTGAGTGCATTATACATCAGAACCACCCAGAGTTCACAATCACCAAATATAGACATTGTTGTTGGTGTTAAAGTGACACAAAGTCGGTTCCAATGCATAGTGACCCTGTTCAGGGTTTCCGGGGTTGTAAATCTTTATGGTAACAGAAAGCCTCATCTCCACCCATCAGACAGATGGTGAAGTCTGGCTATAAAATTGGCATTTTACCATGGGCAGGAGGGAGAAAGCGCAGCTACTGTAAGCCAATCTACCCAATGGCCCCTCTTGAGAGAGGGAGGAAGTTGGCACCCCTCAAACATCTCAGGTAGGGTAAAAGACTTGCTCATCTTAGGAACAGAGGGCAAAGAGGTAGGTGGAATGGAGTTGGGTAAGAGCTGCTCTCTTCATGCAGAAGAAACTGGTTAACACCAGAGACAGTGAAGTCTCCATTTTGTAGCTAAATAAAGATCATGGGCCTAATCCCAGACAGTCGGCTCCTAGGTGGACATACCTGGGGTCATACTGTCTGCTGCCTTGTGTAAACAAGCAGAGAACATAAAACCTGGTTTTCAAAGTCAGTGGGGGAGGATATACTTGGTGTTGCTATTGCTGACATCCGCAGTGGACTCTAGGAAACACTGCATTTGTGATGTTCTGTTAACCAGTGGAGGTGTTGTTGTTGTTGTTGTCAGGTGCCAT
>NW_006408624.1:10232923-10241262 GCF_000296735.1 Chrysochloris asiatica
AGGGTCGCTATGAGTCAGAACTGACTACAAGGCACACCATCACCATCTAGGTATTGGGTGTGGATGGAGGTGTTGGGGGAGGAGAGAGAGAATGTTGGACTAGCTCAGTGGTTCTGACCTGGAGTCCTAGAACCCCAGGGAACTCTCAAGATAGAAATGGGTAACATGAGCTATTTTAATACTTCAAAGTTGCTATGAGTCGGAATCTACTTGGCAGCAATGAGTTTGATTTGGGTTCTTTAAGTGCTTAAAAGGAATTTTGCATTTGTTCAGGACAAGACTGCATGGGTTGACAGGCCAAGTATCTTTCTCAGGGCCTGGGCCTCCATCACTTCCAGAAAAGCATTTGATTAAGAGCTCTGACTCGGGAGATGGATTGGCTGGGGTAGAATCTGAGCCCCACCAAATAACCTTTCTCCAGCATCAGTTTCCTCTTCAGTAAAACGGGGTGCTAAGAGAACTTACCTCTCTCAGAGGTTTATGGTGGAGAGTGAGAGTCAGCCTTCAGCAGATGTAGTTATTATCATTATTAATTCAGAGTAGGAAGTCTGGGCATCTCATGCTAATAAGTAGTATCTCTTATTGGAGCTGCTCATATTGATTAATAAATAGTAGGAAATCAATGAATTATTCATTATTCAGAGTCATTTGTTTAGAAGACATATGAGACCCACTGGGGAGAAATACTAAGAATTTCTTGGGACAAAGGTTGAGCCCCTTTGTACTAGACCCCTGAGGGCTAGAGGTGAGTAAGAGACAGAACCCTTCCCTCTGGGCCTTGCCACGGCTCTCTCTACTGGGAAGTGTCTCTCTTTCCTCTCTGCCTCCATGACACCTACTCTGACACCTCTTGCAGGAAACCTTCCCCACCCCTGGCCACCGAGTCTGAGTTGGGACTCACTGCAGAAGTTCTGGGATTGACCCCTGGAGGGTACTCATTGGACTGTGTTGTGCTGTCTTAGACCAATGATCCTCAACCTTGAGTGGACTTCAGAATCAGATGGCTTGTCAAAAAAAAAAAAAAAGGTTGCTGAGCACACCCTCCCTCCAAAGCATCTGGTAGAGTAGGTTCTGAGTGGAGACTGAGAATTTGCATTTCTCATAGCTCCCAGGACATGCTGATCCTACTGCTCTCCCAGGACCAAACTTCGAAAAGCTCTGGTTTAGATCAAATGCTGAAAGACGGCAAGAATCTTACCTGTTTGTTCTTCTCTTTATCTCCGGCAGCACCACGGTCTCAGCTATTTAATTATTACACAGAAATAGAAACTTAAATAAGACACAGTGCAAAAGATTTCACAAGGCTTTGTGTGCCCAGTTGGAAATGCAGTTTCTGGGGAATGGAGTTGAAGTTGAAGAGCCCAGAGACGCTTTAAAGGAGTTAACAAAGGCTGCAGGCCAGTGTCTTAGGTCATAGCGCCCCCTGGTGTCAGAAGCCCTTGGAGTTGTAAGTAGACATCATGACAGGAAGGGTTGTTGTTGTTGTTGTTAAGTGCCGTCGAGTCGGTTCCGACCCATAGCGACCCTGTACAGGGTTTCCGAGGGTGTAAATCTTTACGGGGGTAGAAAGCCCCATCTTTCTCCCGCGGCGTAGCTGGTAGTTTCTAACTGCTGACCTTAAGGTTCGCAACCCGATTCGTAACCAGAGCTCCTTCCAAGGGAGGCTCCCAGTTTTTCCTCTCCACCTGGTCCTTGTCACCTCCAGAAGGAACTTGATAAAACCCAGCTCTTACTACACTCTTCTTTGTCTCATCCTAGTTTAAACCCCATTTGTGTATCTCCTGGCCTTCTGAATAAAGCCCAGCATTCAAGGTTCTTCACGGTCCAGACCTCCAGAACCACTGACCTCTCCTGCTACCTGCTGCTTTCATCAGGCACTCAGGGGTTCATGCCTGCCTGCAGGGCAGTGCACTTCCATGCCTTCCCAAGTGCTGTTCCTCCTAGCTGGTCTGCACCCCAACTGCTCCCTCTGAGAAATTTACTTTTTTAAATGTCACATGTGAACTCCTGGTGTAGTGCTGTAAGATCAATGCTGGAGTGTGAACCACAAGATCAGAAGTTTAAATTCACCAGCTGCTCCTTGGAAACCTTGTATAGGGAGGGTTGCTGTGAGTAGGAACCGACTTGGCGGCACTTACCAGTAACAACAAATGTCAGATGTGGCCTTTTCCATGAAGCCTTCCTGGACTCTCCCAGGCAGGAGTTTTTCCTTGTTGTGTCTATATAGCCCATGCACAGACCACTACAGAGACCACACAGATTGTGGGGTCAGGATCCTCCCTGAGACCATGAGCTCCAGGGGAGGAGGGACTCCTGACTTAGCTTTGGTTTCTCAACAATTGCTTATGAAATTTAAAAAGCTGGATTCTCCCTACAAAGAAATAAAAGCTCCAATACCCTGTCTTGTGTCCCCTTTCAAAGCTAAAAAACTACTGAGTAGTACCTCAAGGTCAGCATTTCAAAACTACCAACCGTTCTGTGGGAGAAAGATGGGGCTTTCCGCTCCCATAAAGAGGCACAGCCTCGGAAACCTACACTGGGTCGCACACCACCACCACCACCACCACCACCAGTACCTAAAACTGCATAGATTCAAAGAGACAGCTCAAAATCTTCCTTCTGGCAGGCACTTTTCCTGATGCATGGAATACAGAGAGAATCAAACTCGTTTCTAGCCTTTGAGTGCATATTCTAGTGGGGGAGATAGCTAACACACAAATATAAGTAATATAAAACATAATGCTTAACGATCATGAGTGGGATAAGGAAAATTAAACAGGTTTATTGTTACCTAAATTGATGGAAGGGCTTGTTTTGGGCAATGTGGTTAAGGAAATTCTCATAGATGAGGTGACATATGTATCTGAGGTCCCTGGTGTTCACTGGTTCCCTGGTGCTGCTATAAGAGAAATAGGAGATTAATTCTCTCACCGTTTTGAAGGCTAAAAGTTCAAATCAGGATCTCAGCCACGCTGATTCCTTCTGTGGGCCTCTCTCCTAGCACTGGGTCTTTGACATTCCTTTGTAGACAATCCTCAGGTACCACGTGTGTATGCGTCTCGGTGTTTTTCTGCTCTTTTAGAACTCAGAAGGTATTAGATTTGGACCCTATTCCAAATAGGGTCATATCTATGGGAGCTTTGTTATTGCTATTGTTTGTTAGGTGCCATTGAGTCAGTTCCAACTCATAGCAAACCTACGCACAACAGAATGAAAACACTGCCTGGTCCTACGCCATCCTCACAATTGTTACGCTTGAGCCCATTGTTGTTGCCACTGTACCATTCCATCTTGCTGGGGGGTCTTCCTCTTTTACGCTGACCCTTCCTTTTACCAACCATGCTGTCCTTCTCCAGGGACTGGTCCCTCCTGATCATATGTTTGAAGTATGAGAGATGAAGTCTCGCCATGCTGGCTTCTCAGGAGCATCTGGTTGTACATCTTCCAACACAGGTTTGTTTGCTCTTCTGACGGTCCATGGTACTTTCAATATTCTTCCAACACCACAATTCAAATGCATCGATTCTTCTCCAGTCTTCCTTATTCTTTGTCCAACTTCACATGCGTACGAGGCTACTGAAATGACCATGGCTTTGATCGGACACACGGCCAGAGCTTTAGAGCATGAAATCTGAAGCCTTTTTGCCTGAAAATGAATCCAGCCAGGCAGAGCTTAATTCCACCTGTGCCTAGCTAGGTTTTAGTGTTTAGATGCCAATTTTTCTCGAGTACCTCATGTATTTCTGACAGTTAGACTGCCAGTTAGAAACAAAGTATATTTGAAAGTGTAGTCCTAGTGTACCACTGCAGGATAAGCACTGAATTGCTAACTGCAAGGTCGGTAGTTCAAATCCACCAGCCACTCCTCAGAAACCCTATACAGGGATGCTTTGAATCAGAACTGACTCCACGGTGCTTAACAACAACATATTTGAAAGTGGGTTTGGGGCCCCTTTCCCCAGCCAGCCCTTGCAGGAATGTTCCTGGGTACACTCCTTAATCAATACCTTAATGGTCACCTGGTTGTGATGTCAGAACTAGAGAGCCTCAGAGACAGTCTGTGAGCTTTCCTATCTGCAATAGTTTCCTCCCTGCTCCCCTAGGCTCAGCATGCTTGGCATGCCTGCATGTAGCATTGCTGCACTCAGTCTTGGTTGTGGGAGGAGAACCCTTTGTTCTCTGTGCTCTATAAAATGTTACCACATTGGAAAACTCATCATGGAATCTCTAGCCCTTAAGATTAGGATTCTTACAATGACAATGTTAGCAAATGAACAGCACTTTCATCTGCTATTGATCAAAAGTAAAGGTGAAGACAGTGGGAAACCAGATTCTCATCATGACTTCTCCGCCTGCTCAAAGCTGGGCAGTTAGATACTTATATTTATTCTAATATTGGGGCTACATTTCTTCAGAAAAGGGGAGATCCCCAAAAACTCAGAAGGTTGAAACAGAGGTATAGTTGGGGAGTTGGCATTCGTAGGCTTTCTTCAAGATGGAGACAGCAGCAAGGGTGTCTGGGATTTTTGACATGACTTAGTATGAGATGCTCACTTATCATGAGAGATTGGCCAGAGTACATTACATCCTCATTCTTGTAGTATCTTTCGCCTTGGGCTACAGAGGTCTAGTTTTTTGTAAAACAGGTCATGGCGCCAAATGAGTTGTTATCTTTGTTCAACACAGGACAGAGTGAATACTACAATTATCTTTTCTGGAACATTAAGCAGAATACCTAGTCTTGTGATTGTCAATACATAGTTATGTTTCTTTTCCTAAAACCTCCAGGCATCCTTGCTGACTCAACAGCATGTATCATATCGATGATGTCCCTCATCCAGGTGACCTGTGTTTATCTTGTTGTGTTTCTACTTCTGTTTAGGACTTAATAAAAGTCTCTGTAATATTTATATGGAGTCTGGTGAGGTGCTGTAGGATAAGCACTGGACTGCTAACCACAAGGTCAGTGGTTCAAACCCACCAGCTGTTCCTCAGAAACTATATACAGGATTGCTAAGGAGCTCTGGCAGCGTAGTGGTTACAAGTCAAGCTAAAAGTCAGCAGTTCAAAACGACCAGCTGTTCTGTGGGAGAAAGAAGAGGTTTTCTGCTCCCACAAAGATTTACAGCCTCGGAAACCCTATGCAGGGTCGCTATGAGTCGGAATCGATTCCACAGCACATAACCACCACCGCCATCATGAGTGGGAGTCGATTCAACAGCACTTAACAACAACATAATGTTTTTCTATGTGAAAATGGAGTCTCTTTCCTCCCCTAGAACAAATGGTATAGTTATCAGAATTTCAAAATTGGTAACATATTGGATTGCAAGCTAGGCTGGTAATCTCAAAGTCAGTAGTTCAAATTTACCAGCCACTCTGCAGGAGAAAGATGAGACTTTCTGCTCCCATAAAGATTTACAGCCTCGGAAACCAGAGGGTTTGAGTGGCTATGAGTGGGAACTGACTCAATGGCACTTAACAACAACAACAACAACAACTGCAGGAGAAAGATGAGACTTTCTGCTCCCATAAAGATTTACAGCCTCGGAAACCAGAGGGTTTGAGTGGCTATGAGTGGGAACTGACTCAATGGCACTTAACAACAACAACATCCCTGGTGGGATCTCTGGGGACACAAGGGCTGACAGGCTTTGAAAAATGGGGTATTTAACCCCACCGTACTCTGAGGACCCGGGGGAATCCACGGGTAAACACTCTTGAATTTCTGAACCCTTTTTCGGTTTCCTGAGACTCATATTTAGTCTTATTTGTTTCTCACCATCTGAAAGTTTTTCTTTCTGTCTGTTTTCCAGAAAAAGTACACATAGTGGTTGAGAAAAATTCTGCTTCTGTTTGTTCTGTTGGTAAATTCAGTCTGTTCTCTAGTGGACAATTTTGGTCAGGATTCCTTGTCAGCATTTTAAGGGAAGTAATTCTATTTTAGAAAGCTCGGAGTCCTTAGTTTCGTGTACACATTGGTGGGAGAGCCTTGGAGAATCTTGAACCTCTTTCTGAGAAACCCAGTGCTCACTTCACTTTTGGTAAACTTTGCCATCTCAGATTGTGGTGTGCATTTTGAGTGGAATCACCAAAATTCTTACATGAAATATCTGCAGAAAGGACTAACAGCAGTTCCTGGCCGGTTCCGAGAAATTCTCAGTAACTTTAAAATAGTTTAACCTGAATAAACCATCTTGAAAATCATGTAGCTACTCTTACGTGTGCGCATGTGTATTGCTTTGCTTTGTGTCCCACTGCTTTAAGAATGCTATGTCTTTGCAACTGCTGCAGAGCATGGAATCTGATGCCTTCTGTCTGCAAGACTCTAGCCAGGCAGAACTTAATTCTTCCTTGTGCCTAGGTTTAAGAGTTCAGATGCTAGTTTCTCTTGAGTTCCTCATGTACATCTGACAGCCGACCTGCCAAAGTTAGAAGCAGAATATATCTAAAAGTAGAGTTCTAGCCACTTCCCCCAGCTGACCCTCATAGGAACTTTCCTGAGGATATTTCTTAATAGTTGCTGGTTGTGATGTCATACCTCAGAGATAGTCTGTGAGCCTTCCTGTCTGCAATAGTCCTCTCTCTGCTTTCTGTAGACACAGTAAGCATATATGATGTGACGCAAGAATCCTTTGTTCTCTCTGCCCTGTAAAAGGTCACCACGTGGAGATAGAACTTGGAAAGTCTTCATGATGCCGTATGGATGATTTCCCTCATCTGGGTGATCTACGTTTGCCTTTGTCTTGTTTTTGTTCTTATTGAAAACTGGCACTGTAGGATAAGCTCTGGACTGGTAACCGCAAGGTCGGAAGTTCAAATCCACCTGCCATTCTCGGAAACCCTATACAAAGTTACTAAATTGGAGCAGACTCAATGGCCTACAACAGCATATTTATATATTTGAAGATGGAGACTCTTTTCTCCCATACAATGCAACATACAAGGGGAAATATAAACTTGTTTCATCTTATTCTTAAAAGCATTAATCCTGGTTTCCCTTGCTCATGAAATTTACATGCGATTCATTTGCAGTTTAGCTGCTTTCTATTACTTTTAAGTAGGCAGTTAACTACAACAATGCTTAGTTTATTTATCAGCAAATGACTACAGATTCCAGTGAAAGAATTTCATTAAAAGTATTCTAAATTTCAGTTCTTTTTGTTGCCAATTTGGTAAGAACTGTTTTTTTTAGAATCCAGTTGTTTATTTACAAATTTAATCCAGATGTTATTAATTTAACAATTAGTATTGTATCTGAGGCTTCTAAGAATAAGGTTAATCACAGAATTTTACAAGTATTTTTGTCTGACGTTCCTTGGCTTTAAGGAACTGTGGTAGCGCAGTGCTTATGAGTCGAAACTACCAGCCGTTCTGTGGGAGAAAGATGAGGCTTTCTGCTCCCGTATAGATTTACAGCCTCGGAAACCCTATGCAGGGTCACTATGAGTCAGAACTGACTCCACAGCACACAGTCACCACCACCACCATATTTGCATTAGTTTGTAATTCCCATCAAGTCTTGCGTTTTGAAAAATGTTAGAAATGAATCACAGTCATGTTAAGTTTTCTCACCTACAGACAAACTTTTGCTTTGCTGACATGCCCTCCTGACATGTTGAAATGCTTGACAAATATTTCCCACAGAAAGACAGGCTATATTGGACTTACATAAAGGGAGTCTAGAAGCAGACTCTTGAGATAAGGATTTGTGTGGGATTGATCAACAAAGTTCCCTATTGTGGTGGGGAGGGAGAGTGGTGGTAACTGGTAAAGAGTAGGACAAGCAGGACAGGGAAGGGGAAAAAGTCAAGAAAAGCTATGATTTGAGACAAGACCCCACAGACAGTGGGCTCAGTCTGGCCCCTCAGGCGAGCGCTGGAGTGCAAGTTGCCCTTCAGCATTTACCATACTCTCCCTCCCATTGAACACTGTTTAAGAGCCAGCCCAGAGAGATGTAAATTCTCAGACACATCTGGAACTGTTCACATGGACAAAGTAGTCTCCAGCAGCCTTAGGGCACTCCCCTGTAAAGAGAGTCATAGGTACTGGGTATTAGAAGCAAACTCACAACAAAGCTGGGGAGCTCACAAAAAATGGGGCAGAGTAACAGAAGAGAGTGATGAGATCAGAGAGCCAACATCCCTGGTTGGTCAGGGAAACCAACATCTGATTTTGCTCAGAGGTGATGTGCCATGCTAAACATTTACACTTCCTATTCTAACCCTCTGGTAGCGTAGTGGTTACGAATCGGGCTGCGAACCTTAAGGTCAGCAGTTTGAAACTACCAGCCGCTCCGCGGGAGAAAGATGAGGCTTTCTACTCCCGTAAAGATTTAC
>NW_006408624.1:10243744-10299216 GCF_000296735.1 Chrysochloris asiatica
CTTTCTACTCCCGTAAAGATTTACACCCTTGGAAACCCTGTACAGGGTCGCTATGGGTCGGAACCGACTTGGCGGCACTTAACAACAACAACGTGTAGAAGCCAAGGAGTCCTGGTGTGGCACTGCAGGCTAATGTACTGGACTGCAAGGCCGGTAGTTCAAACTCACCAGCCGCTCCTCAGAAACTCTATACAGGGTCACTATGGGTTGGAACCGACTCGATGGCACAACAACAACAATAGAAGTCAAAGACAATTAAGAAACGGGGTCACAGGACTGGGTGGTGTTTCATTCTGTTGTTCTTAGGGTTGCTATAAGTCAAAACTGATTTGATGGCACCAAACAACAACAACAAGAAGAAGTAGAAAGGGAAAATGTTTGCTTGGGGGGCATTGAATTTATGTTAATGGTGACAGAACACATTGAAAAGTGAGATCGAAGATGGTTACCCAATGTGAAGAATGCAACTAATGTCATTGAATCGCACTGGCAAGTGTTTTGGTGTGTATCTATTCACCATTTAAAAAAAAATTTTTTTTAAATGGCACAATAGAATAATTGTTATCAGGACTGATTGTGAGGTAGATGTTTTGTAGCAAGGAGGGGAGTGATTAACTTTTCAGTCTAGGAGCAGAGGTCCCTGGTACCACCAAGGGAGAAGAGCAGACAGCGGGACCCTACCCAGAGAAGCAGTGATGCCTGAGATGGAAGCAGAGAAGATGACGTGGAGAGATGGAGGCTGCTGGGGACTTTAGACCCAGAGAGGAAGAGGGGCTGTGTGCTGACAACTGGGTGGGGGCAGACTTGTAGTATATACCTTTTGGTTGGTTGATGATGCCTGGAGGGGATTGTAACCATGGCAATGAAACGATATACGATAGAATGAATGTAAAACTAATGTTCTCCCATGTAAACTATCACATAATTCACAATAAAACATTTTTTAAAATGGCACAATATATTACATATATTTAAAATATACAGACTGCCTGTGGGTTCTGAGAGTCTAGATTTCCTACCACCTCCTTCTCCTTGCTGCCCCCTCCTTCTTGCCTGGAATGTGAAGTTGAGGCTGGAGGTAAAGCAGTCATAATGTAAACATGGCGTCACAATGTGGCAAGTGTGAAGCAAAAAGTCTCATGCTAAGCATGGTGGAGTAGGAAGACAGAGGAGGCCTCAGGCCCGGCTGATGCTGCAATGCAGCTTCACCAACCTGAAATGCTTATCTTCAGACTTCATTTTTGGGATGACAATAAACCCCTACTGATAAAGTCACTGGCTTTCTGTTACATGCAGTTGAGCAAGATCCCTAACTGATACTGCATCCAGTCTCTATGGATCACCCCATCTCCTACCATATACCTGTTCCCACTCAAGTTCATTGGATATTATAAAGCTTTATCAGGTTTGCTCATTTTCTGTCACAAATTCTATATTGTTTTACTGTGCATGTATTTAGTTATGAATGACATTGAGGCTTTCATATGTTGATTGAACTTTTGTGTTTACTTTATGAGAACTACCTGTGTCAAGGTTTTGCCTGTTTTCATATGGGGGCCAGAAAGTATTCAGAATGGGCACTAGCATGGTAACAGTTATGAAAATTCCTGAAATATCAAACCTGCAGTTTAACTTTAGCACAAAAACCTCAAAAATTACTTCACCATAGAAGATGCTTTGTCTTGGAATCTCTATTTATGTTGGTTAGGACAGAGCTTTTGAATCGGTGTGCCAAAGTATAAATGCGCTATATTTGTACTGGTCTGTCCAACTACTCAAATTGTATCATAGCTGAAAATATACTTGAACTCTCTCATACAGACCCTATGTAAACTTCCTGAATTTAGAAACAATTATTGTGGTGGCTAAAAGACTTTGTGCGAGGCACTAGCTACCAAAAGGACTCCTGGTATAGCACTGTAGGATAAGCACTGGATTGTGAATCACAAAGTCGGCAGTTCAAACCCACGAGTCACTCCTTGGAAATCCTATACAGGGTCACTATGAGTCGGAACTGATTCAACAGCACTTAATAACAAAAGCTACTAAAAAGTCTCCACTATGGCCAACAAATGTAACACAATCCAGAGGCGTCCATCGGACCATCCCAGGTAAGTTCTGTATTATCCTAATCAAGTTATTTATCATCTATGATGGTCTTTGTTGTGCAAGTACATGCAAAATATTGGTTTTTCCTTTATTTAATTCTCTCTTATTTTTCACATCCTAACATATAAGGAGCTCTGGTAGTGTAGTGGTTGCAAATCGGGTTGCTAATCTCACAGTCAGCAGTTCAAAACTACCAGCTGTTCCGTGGGAGAAAGATGAGGCTTTCTGCTCCTGTAAAGATTTACAGGCTCAGAAACCCTATACAAGGTCGCTATGAGTCAGAACCCACTCCACAGCACATCACAACAACACAACAGCATAGAAGTATAGATATTATTATTATTATTACTTAATGTTAAGTGTTTCCATATAGGAAATAATTTTTTAGTTAATTTTCTCAGTGGTCATATCAGATTGGGTGAGCAACTATTGATTTTTTAATGTTACCATTTAGTGCAGTTTGATTCTTGAGGGGATTTCAGAAGAGTTACTGTTTGCTCTTCAAAATAAGAAAATCATTAAAATAGAAATTTTATGACCCCGAGTTTCTAAAACCAGGTGTTGTCAAGTGGACCTCAACTCACGGCAGCTCAGTGTGTGCCACAGTAGAATTATGCTTCATAGGCGTTTCCATAGCTGGTTTTGGGGAAGTAAATCACCAAGCCTTTCTTCTGAGGTGCCTCTGGGTGGATTTGAACCACCAACCATTTGTACCACCAAGGGTCTAGTCCTAGGTATTTATTTCTGTAACAGAAGTGAGTTCATACGTCTACAGGAAGATATGTATTAGCACATTCCTAGAAGGTACATTGTGGTTGTATGCCACAGAGTTGGTTCCAACTCACAGTGACCCTGCAAAGGGTTTCTGAGACTATATATCATTATGGGAGCAGAAAGCCTCATCTTTCCTCTATGGAACATCTGGTAGTTTCAAACTGCTGACCTTGAGGTTAGCAGCCAGACTCGTAGCCACTATGCTACCATTGCTCCTGGGTTAATGTGCCAGACTGCAAAGTCACTTTGAACTGCAAAGTCAGTGGTTCAAGCTCACCAGCTGCTCCTCAGAAACCCTATACAGGGTCGCTGTGGGTTGGGATCGACTTGATACCACTTAACAAGCAGCTTCACTGATTATAAACCTAAACTGGAAACAACTCATATGTCCAACAGATGAATGAATAAATAAATAATTCTATATCAGCAATCAATAAATGTACCCAGGGTGACCTCACATTTGGACTTTATGTCTTACGACATGGAAAACACCCAACATTTTATTAGTTGATTTAAGGTGCTTACTTATCTCTACTTCGTCTTCACTGTTGCTGCTGCTACTATTGAGTACTGTTGATTGGATTCTGACTCACAAAGACCCTGCATGACAGAGTAGAATTAATTGCTCCATAGGGTGGTTTTCTTTACTTTCTGAAAGCAGATCACCAGGTCTTTCTTCCGTGGTGCTTCTTGTTGTGAAGTGCCGTCAAGTCGATTCCGACCCATAGTGACCCTGTATAGGGTTTCTGAGGAGCTGCTGGTGAGCTTGAACCACCAACCTTGCAGTTGAAATGGCTTTGCAATCTGGTGCATTAACCCTCAGCGCCACACGAGGACTCCATGGAGCCTCTGGGTAAGTTCAAACTACCAACTTTTCAGTTAACTGAGTTCCTTCTCCTTGCTGACCTCAGATTTCTTTCGCTGCTTCTAAACCCATTGCCATGAAGTCTATTCTGACTCAGATCGACTCTATAAAACAAAGTTGAACTGCCCACAAAGTTTACAAGGCTGTAATCTTTATGGAAGCAGGTTGGGTTCAAACTGACAACTTTTTGGTTAGCATCCTAGTGATTAATTACTACCAGGGCTCCTTCCTGTTGCTCCTAACTGACCATGGTAACTGATGACTGACTGTAGGTTCACTCATGAACGTTTTCTTATGTCTTCCTTTTTTCTAGTTTTTATGAGTGCTCAACAGGGCTAATGTTTCACAGTTCCCAATGCTCCCCAGCAGCCTGTGCAGCTGGAGACCTCAGTACCTGGGTCAAAAGAGGAAAGGAAGGAAACTCTGGTTTCGCTTTTTTTCTTTGTCATCTAAGATGATTTCCATGTGTTCATGGGATTGTTTGAAGGTAGCGGCTCTTGGTTTCTTTGTTCCTAAACTTGGAGTTGATCATTTTCATGTGGACTAGTGAAATGAGCAAGTCTGCAATTAATTGAATGAGATTTTTGGCTTTGGCTATTAAGTGCAAGACTTTGCAACCAGTCTCCTGAATTCTGTTTGAAAGTGTTGTAATAGATCTCATTAAAAAGAAAGATCCAAAAACCTTTGCTTCTTATTTTGCAATTACAGACATTTACCAAACAAAGATAGTAGCTGAGTGGTTTGCAGATGGATGTAGGCAGAAATGGCCACCTTGCTTCAATATATAAAGGTTTCCTTGAAGATCTTAATTCCACAATAAATAAAGTGATCAAAATGGTGACTTCAAATTCAAGCCTCTCAGCCCTGTATGTTTTTAGTTTTCTGCAATGAAATTGGACAAGAAAACTACTCTTTGCCGTTTCATATAACAATGGATTGGCTCTTCTAGGGAAGAATTTTATCAAGAGTTGATAAGCTTGAATGGAATCAATGTCACTGAATTATACATGTAGAAATTGTTGAAGAAAAAAGTTTATGAACTTTAAAAATAATAAAATTAGAACTTACAAATTATGAATCAGTTTCATTTTGCAATTTGTTGGAGGACAGTAATTAATTTTAAAATCTGACTTAATTGAGACTTTTGAGTCTATGTAGGAACTGAATCAAAAACTTAAAATTAAGACTCAATTAAGATTAATGTTAATGTTAATCATTAGATATTACTATGGCACTGTGGGTTAATGTGCTGGATTGCAAGGTCGGGTGTTCAAGCTCACCAAGCAGCTCCTTGGAAACCCTATACAGGGTCACTACAAGTTGGCACTGACTTGATGGCACTTAACAACAACAACAACAACAACAACATTTATAGAGTCAAGAGAAGAAAAATAGTTCCCTTGGAGAAGTAAAATTACAAATGGTTTACCAGTGAACTCTGCTGGAGTTAGCTGAAGCCTAAAGAAAAATCACTAAGATGTAGCAACATCTGTGGGTTTTTTAATTATGATGAACTTTTCTTCCAACATACATTAAAATTTTTATTTTCATTAAATAAAACTTGGCGTGCAAAAGTACTATTGTACTTGAAAGCCCTTTTTGGTATTACAAGAAATTTCAACATTACGTTTTTGTCAATGAGAGAAAAGACATGACTGTTAGATTTAGAAATTAATTGCGTCATTAAAGTAAGATTCAAAGGATCCTAATTCTATTAAGGGCAAGAAAAGCTTTTCTGACAATTGGAGGAAAGAAGAAAAAAAGATATTGTTGTCATATGCAGCTTCTACTTGTGCCCTTTCTTGTCAGTGGTGACGATAATGAATTGAGAAAGCATTATGAGAAAAACAAAATTAGGATTTCATAGCCATTTCAAGTATAAAGTCTAATACAAAAGAAGAGTGGGTTGTGACATGTTAATATTGTTGAATTGGCAAATGCTTTTTTAATATATATTTTTACCACAAATTTTTTGTTTTGTTTTGTTTTAAGTACATTCACGGAAGCAAGCTGATCTCCAAAAAATTTTAGAAGACACTTATATTAAGAAGTTTTATTCCAATTCAATATTTATTATCTTCCTAAACGTTATTTTTTTTATGTGCCGTGGAGTTGGTTCCATCCCATAGCGACCCTATACAGGGTTTCCGAGGCTGTAAATCTTTATGGGAGCAGAAAGCTTCATCTTTCTCCTGCATAACAGCTGGTAGTTTCGAACTGCTGACCTTGTGGTTCGCAGCCCGATTCGTAACCACTACGCTACCAGATCTTCCTAAATACTTTGCATTCTATTTCTTTTCACAACATGCAATATGAAAAAATGGTGTCCTAGTGTGGCACTGTAAAATAAGCACTGGACTGCTAATGGCAAAGTCAGCAGTTCAAACCTACCAGCTGCTCCTCAGAAACTCTATACAGAGTCACTATGAGTTGGAACCGACTCCCCGGCACTTAACAACAACAAAAATAAAAAATAATGTAATTAGTATGTTCACCAAGCCCTATTAAAACATTCTCAAGTCTTGAGTTTACCTGATAAAATGCCATATAAATAATAAATACTGTCATTTTTCACATGCCCCAGGATGCTCCCTGGGGAGCACTGAGATAAAACACAATTTGAGGGCTACAAAAGGAGCCACAATAATGGTGACTTAAAAACATAAAATGTTATTTCCCCCTCGTGTAACAGCCCTAATGTAAGAAGTGCTCCTTAGGTCACCACCGTCACCCAGATGCATTCCAGCCAGCAGGGAAGGCAAGGAAACCAGCATCTCTTGACATTGTTGCATTTGACATGTATTGTTAGTTACTTGTCGGCAGTTCAAATTCACCAGTTGCTCCTTGGAAACCCTATGTAAGGTCGTTATGAGTCAGAACTGACTCATAGGCACTTAACCACAATAGCAGTTCCCCCACTGATGGCAGACTCTGAGACAGGGAGCAGCTCTCATTCAGACATGTAGCAAGGGCCCCAAATCCATCTCCACGGATTACAAGCTGAGGGATTAGACAGGTGCTTAGTCTTCCTATGTCTCAGTTTCCTTAAAATGGATTAAAATAAGAGTACCAACCTTGAAGGGCTGTGTGAGAACTCAGTAAGGAATGCAGGGTAAGCACTTGGCACTGAGTCCGCCATACAGAGTGAGGGTGGAAGGGAGCTCGGACTTTTTCTGTAGTCCTAGTGGCTGGCTCGAAGTCCCTGGGTGCTGCAGTTAGCATACTTGGCTGCTAACTGAAAAGGTTGGAGAATCAAATCTACCCAGAGGCATGAGGCCTGGCGATGCACTGAAAAATCCCCCATTGAAAATCCTATGGAGTACAGTTCTACTTCGAAACAATTAAAGTCACTATGAGTCGAAATCAACTAGTTTGGGTGTGGTTTTCCTGTCTAGCACAGAACCTGGTACCTGAGTGTTGGCTGGAGGAGGGACTTTCATTCCCCCAACATTTCTGGCCTCAGCTGGGCAGAGAGTGGTCTCTGGTCACCACAGGAAGCCCATGGTGAAGATTGTAGGGGACTGACAGTTGGAAGTCAGGCTGGTGGAGGGCTAAGGACAGGCTAGGGGGTCCAGGTTTGAGCAGAGCAGTGACAGCCTCTGTTATACAAGACACTGCCATTTTTATGCTTTTAGACCAAGAGGTCTCTGGGTAGAACCTAAATGGAGTCTGGAACAGGGACAGAATATTACCAGAAATGGACTATGGCAAGCAGAAGGAAGTAATCATCCTCTGGGCTTTAGGAAGGCCTGTCATCTCTTCTGTTCTCCACACCTTTGAAGATTGATGATTTAAAAACAAAAACATTCCTTTACTATTATTGTTAAGTTTAGTCAAGTTGATTCCAACTCACAGCGACTAGAACAGGGTTTCCAAGGAGCAGCTGGTGAGCTTGATCTGCAGACTTTGTAGTTTAAACCAACTTTGCATTAACCCACAGCACCACAAAAAATCTTTCCTAGATTTTAATGGGGCTAGAAATTGGATGTGTTTATTCATCCACCATCTTAACCCAGAAGACTTCTCAACACTTCCGTTTTCTTTCACGTAGAATAAATTGTTTTCAGGTTCCTAAATGGGATGAATGGTGACCCAGTGGTGCCGTGGTTAAGCACTTGCCTGCTAGTTAAAAAGTTGGTGGTTTGAACCTTCCCAGTGCCTCCGTTGGAGAAAGACCCGGTGATCTGCACCCCCAGAGATGACAGCCTAGAATACCCTATGAGGCAGCTGTGCTCCATCCCAGTGGGTCACTGTGAGTCAGAACCAATGGTACTCAACAATATGGACTGAGCTCCTTCTGCTTTAGGCTGACTTTGTCTACTTCTTACCTGCACTGACACTTCTCCATCCTTACACACTTTCTCTGGAAAGTTTTTCCTAGCCACTTGACTGGGTTGGGTGCTCCTGTGAGGGATTCAAGGCCCCAACACTGTCCTGTACTGACCTCAGTATTATGATTGTTGTTGTAATCCTGATGTGTGGGACAGTGCCTGGCACATGGGAAAGGATCATAAATGCTCAGCAACTGAATGAGTGAATCCAATAGCCTCTTTATTGATTCTTTTGCTTTGTTTGCACCATGAGAATCAGACGATGACTATTTACCTAAATAGGAAGGGGCTTTCTGGTATGGATGAGGGAGAAGGAGGAGAAGAGACAGCAGGTGCAACTTTAAGGAGCCAAGAAAACGTTGTGAATCATAAGATTTTTGAAAAATGATTCTCAAACCTTTAACAGATGACCATATTCTTCTAAGTTTGGTTTTTAAAACAGAGTTGAGAAAAGTAATTTATGACATTAGAGGTCAGGGTAGTAGGTATGCTAGGAGGAATGGTATCTAAAAGGGGAACAAGGGGGGTTCTGGATGCTGGTAACATTTGTAATCTGGGTGCTGGTTATGTGAGTATGGTCACAACTGTGAAAATTCATCAAGTTGTACATTTATATGAAGTATACAACAAAAATCCTCACCACGGGACCAATAAAAAACATTCTTATCAATGGAGAAAAGATTGAAGTTGTCAAGGACTTCATTCTTCTTGGATCAACTATCAACACTCGCGGAAGTAGCAGTCAAGAGATCAGACGACGTATTGCACTGGGCAAATCTGCTGCACAGGAACTTTTTAAAGTGTTGAAGAGCAGAGATGTCAGCTTGAGGACGAAGGTGCGCCTGACCCAGGCCATGGTGTTTTCAATAGCCTCATATGGATGCGAAAGCTGGTCAGTGAATAAGGAAGATCGTAGAAGAATTGA
Source organism: Chrysochloris asiatica (assembly GCF_000296735.1). Lineage (NCBI taxonomy): Eukaryota > Metazoa > Chordata > Mammalia > Afrosoricida > Chrysochloridae > Chrysochloris > Chrysochloris asiatica. Next base: position 10,252,749 of record NW_006408624.1, read on the forward strand.
TGCCTTTGAGTTGTGGTGTTGGAGGAGAATACTGAAAGTGCCATGGACTGCCAAAAGAACCAATAGATCTGTTTTGGAAGAAGTGCAGCCAGAGTGCTCCTTGGAGGCCAGGATGGCTAAGCTTCATCTCTCATACTTTGGACATATTGTCCGGAGGAAACAATCGTTGGAGAAGGATGTCATGCTGGGTAGGGTGGAGGGTCAGAGAAAAAGAGGAAGACCTCTAACGAGATGGATTGGCCAGGTGGCATCATTGATGGACTCAAGTGTGGCCCAGGATCGGACATTGTTTCGTTCTGCTGTGCATGGGGTCGCTATGAGTCGGTTCCGACTCGATGGTACCTGACAACAACAACAATACAACTTGGAGGATCTAGTTTAACTAGAAGTGCCTCAGAAGAAAATCCCGGCTACCTATTTCTGAAAAATCAGCCATATACTGTTTGGTCTGTATCTGTGATGTTGTAGGGTAAGCACTGGGCCACAGGTTGATTTGAACTGCAAGGTCGGTGGTTCAAACTCATCAGCCTTTCCTCGGAAACCCTAGACAGGGTCGCTATGAGTTGGAACTGACTCAATGGCACTTAACAATAACAATGTATGTGATAGTTTCAAAACAAAATTACAACAGAAGAAGTTTTTCATTTCTTTCTCCAGAACAACATCACTTCTAGTTCATCACCTTAGTCAATCTTACCAGTTATTAAAATCCACAAACATGGATATTTTCCCATATCCTCTCGAGCTCAGATTAGCTAAATACATGTTGAATACAGGTATTTTAAAAGACTGGATAATTAAAAACTCTCACCATATGTAGCAGGAGTCTTACGTGCTAATTATATAAACTTAGGGGGTTGTTGGATACCCTGTGAGTCCCTATTTTTCCCCAGGTTTAAAAGAAGGCTTTCAATTGAGCAAGGCACTAATGAAAGGAATAGGAGTCATTGCTCTTGGAGACGAAAATATCTCTTAGATAGATCTGAGATACAGATGTCTGGAGCCTGGCCTCAGTTAAGACACTAGGGATTGAATTTAAATTATAATTATGGCATTTTATGCATATCTTAGGACTTAGTGGACCTAAATCTCTCTGTCTCTTGACTGACAATCCATTTTGTGTCATTAGGTTAGGTTGCTAAATCCTGTAACAGTTAGGAGAACTCTAGATGCCCAGTGGGCACAAATCACTCCGGGGAAATCATTGCCTGGAAACATTGAGACCCTTGGGTAGCTGTGATGGGTTGATGTAAGGATTGCTCTTGTGGTATCTTCCTACTGGCTAAAATATAATAATTTGTTTTTCATAAGAACACTCATTTATCATGGTCAGGTAGGTGGGAAAAGGTAGACCACAAAGAAGTTAAAAGTCACAGGGTAATTTTATAGTCTTAATTCAATTAATTAATTACTTATATTGAGGGCCTACCATGTGCTAAGGAGTGTGGTGCTAGAGGATAAGTGCTCAATTGCAAGGTAGCTTTGAAACATGAGGTCTACGGTTCAAACTCAGCAGCTATTCCTCGGAAACCCTAGACAGGGTCACTGTGAGTTGGAACCGACTCGACAACACTTAACGACTACAACTATATACTAAGACCGGTGATGTATGCTGTGGACAGAATGCTCTGTCTCTAGAATTGAGAAAGTGGAAGGGTATAAACCCATTTCTGTTAGTCAATTCCGGCTCAAACAGACCCGATAGGACAGAACAGAATCACTCCCCAGGGTTTCCAAGGCTAATCCCCTTTACAGGCACAGACAGCTTCATCTTTCTCCCTATGAGCAGCTGGTGGATTTGAACCATTGACTTTGTGGTTAGCAGTCCTATGCTGATCCTACAGCCCAACATCAGGTCTCCATTTGGAAGGATATGTTGTTGTTCAGTGCTGTTCAGTCAATTGTATGTTGTTGTTGTTAAATCACCAGGTCTTTATTCTTTCACCATACTTATTCAATCTGTACTCTGAGCAAATAATTTGAGAAGCTGCATTATATGAAGAAAAACATGGTATCAGGGTTGGAGGAAGACTCATTAACAACCTGCGATATGCAGATGACACAACCTTGCTTACTGAAAGTAAAGAGGACCTAAAATACTGATGAAAATCGAAGAGCACAGGCTTTGGTATGGGTTGCATCTCAATGTAAAGAAAACAAAACTCCTCACCACTAGATCAATAAATAACATCAAGATAAATGGAGAAAAGATTAAAGTTGTCAAAGACTTTATTTTGCTTGGATCAACCATCAACATTAATGGAAGCAGCAGCCAAGAAACCAAATAATGTATTGCATTAGTCAAATCTACTGCACAAGACCTCTTTAAAGTGTTCAAAAGCAAAGATGTCAGTTTGAGGACTAAGGTGTGTCTAACCCAAGCCACGATATTTCTAATAACCTCATATACATGTGAAAGTTGGGCAACAAATAAGGAAAACTATAGCAAAATTGATGCATTTGAGTTATGGTGTTGGAGGAGAATATTGAATGTACCATGGACTGCCAGAAGAACAAACAGATCTGTGTTGGAAGAATGCTCCTTGGAAATCAGGATGGCCAGACTTCGTCTTTCATACTTCAGACATATTATCAGGAGGGACCTGCTTGGTATGGTGGAGGGTCAGTGAAGAATAGGAAGACCCCCAACAAGATGTACTGACACAGTGGCAGCAGCAATGGGCTCAAGTGTCGCAATGATTGTAAGGTTGGCACAGGACTAGGCAGTGTTTCATTCTGTTCATAAGGTTGCTATGAGTCAGTACTAACTCGACGGCACCTAAAAACAACAACATAGGGCTTACAAGAAATGGCTGGTGGGTTTTAACCACAGAACTTGTGGTTAGAAGTCCAGTGTTACCCTACAGTGCCACACCACGACTCCTTGGAAAGATATGTTGTTGCTGTTGAGTCGGCTCTGACTTATAGTGACCCTGTATAGGGTTTCCAAGGAGCAACGGTTAGGTATGAACTGCCAACCTTGTGGTTCACAGTCCAGTGCTGCTCCTACCGTGCCACACCAGGAAAGATATAGGGCAGGGGTTTGTTGTTGAGTTGTTGTTGTTATTAGGTGCCATCGAGTCAGTACCGACTCATAGCGACCATATGCACAGCAGAACGAAACACTGCCCTGGGTCAACCTCACAGTTGTTGCCACGTTTGAGTCCATCGATGCTGCCACTTGGCTAATCCATCTCGTTGGGGGTCTTCCTCTTTTTCTCTGACCCTCCACCCTACCAAACATGATATCCTTCTCCAGCAACTGGTCCCTCCTGACAATATGTCCAAAGTATGAGAGATGAAGTTTGGCCATCTTGGCCATCAAGGAGCACTCTGGCTGCATTTCTTCCAAAATAGATCTATTGGTTCTTTTGGCAGCCCATGGCACTTTCAATATTCTTCTCCAACATCATAACTCAAAGGCATCAATTCTTCTATGGTCTTCCTTATTCACTGTCCAGCTTTTGCATGCATATGAGATTACTGAAAATACCATGCCTTGGGTCAGGCACACCTTAGTCCTCAAGCTGACATCTTTGCTCTTCAACACTTGAAAAGGTCTTGTACAGCAGATTTACATAATGTAATATGTCATTTGATTTCTTGACTGCTGCTTCTGTGAGTGTTGATAGTAGGGGACCCTTTTTCTGACAAAATTTATAATTTGAACGCCATATAAAATTATCAACTTAAAAATTAGACTGCTATATTTAGTCAACCTGGTGGGGCGCTGCAGGTTAGTGTGCCGGACTACAAGGTCAGCGATTCAAGCTAACCAGCCGCCTCTCGGAAATCCTATACAGGGTGGCTATGAGTTGGGACCGACTCAGTAGCCCTTAACAACAACAATAATGTGATGGCTAGAACTGCTTGGCAGGACGAGACCAAATGCTAAGGCCTGTGGGTCGGACTTTCCCCACCCCTGATATTATAAGGGCTACAATTAGTTGGAAGCTCAAGCATGGCAACAATTGTGAGGTTAGCCCAGCATCAGGCAGTGTATCGTTCTTTTGTGCATAGGGTCGCTATGAGTCGGTACCACTTCAATGGCACCTAACAACAACAAGTGGTGGGAGCCTGTCTTGAAGCCACTGCTGGCTTAAGAATCACACAGTTTTTACTTCAATTTCATATTTATTTGGGAGTCCCTGTGTGGATCAAAAGGCACTAGCTGCTAACAAGAAGACTGGAAATTGGAGTCTACCGGGAGGAGCCTAAGAAGAAAGGTATGGTGACCTAGTCCTGAAAACTCAGTTACTGGAAACCCGATGGAGCAGGGGCCGACAGACACAGGGTCACCAGGAGTTGGGATCAACTCCACAACAACTTTTTTTTAATGTGGTTGTGGATGGCTCGTGGGATGCCAAAATGCGTCATGGTGTCATGTTTCTTGAACCAAAAATTCAGGACACATAATCTGAAAAGCATTTATTTTCCCATTTGTCCATTTATTTGCCTGAAGAATCTTATGAGGGTACAATGACAAAATCTCATTTAAGTATACATCTCTTATTAAAAACAATAAATTCTAGAAACCAGAACTGTTCCCCCCAAATCTAGGATGTTAGATGACATTAGCTATGGTATTTTTTTTATCAACAAGAAAATATTCTCAAGAACATGTTCTTATAAAAGTGGCCTTTTCTATTGTTGGTGTTCCCCGCTTTAATGTGTTCATATAATATGGTTGTATTATTACATGAAGAAGGGCATATAATAATTCTAATTCAAATAAAATGGATAGCCATCTTATTTGGATTTCAATTAATTTGAGGACATCAATTAATTTGAGATGGATATGAATTTTACCTCCCAACTGAGAAGATTTTGAAAATTATTTGAAACTCAGAATAGCTCCATTTCCTGTACCTCTCAGAGAATACAATACTGACTCCACTGGCCATCAAAATCTCCCAGCCCCCAGGCTAAAAAGCAGCTTTTAACAGGACTCTGAGACCTGCTCTGTAAGTTACAACTGGACAGACCAGACCAGCCGATTGCGTCTCCCCTGCACCATGTGCTGCTGGTGTCCTATGGGCTCTGTAGAATCCTTTGTCTAAACGGTGCTTGTGGGCTGCTTTCAGTCTCTATGGAGTCCTGGTGTGGCGTTTAGGATTAGCATTGGATTTTGAACCACAAGGTCGGCAATTCAAACCTACCAGCTGCACCTTGTAAACCCTATACAGGGTCACTATGAGTAGAAATCGACTCAACTGCACTTAAAAATAACAATAATACGTCTCTACTAAGACTCATTATAAGGACCAGCCTGTGATTCTTGCCCATGAGTCTGCTGTAAGCATGTTACTGAGACTATTCGTTCTTTCACGATATACCCTGTATTCTTTCCATAATACTCCTGGAAGGGACTGATGTCTGATCGCAGCAGCTAGAATATGGTCCTTTTAACTCAGTAAACATTTACTGAGCATCTGCTATATACCAGACAACGTGAGAGGTATATTCATGAATGAAATAGATAAAGTTTAGTGGGGAGGACAGACATCAAATTACCAATTATTTCATCAATTATTATCATTGTGATAAATGCAACCAAGGAAATGTGGGGGGAAGGGGCCAGAGGGGGAAAAGTGGGGAGCGTGGGGCCAGTGGAGGGGACTTGGGGTTCAGTGGAAGGTTATTTGAGGAAGTGATATTTCTCCTGAGCAATTGTATGGTTCTCTATTTGATCTCATTGTCCTCTTTACTTGGGTTACTGGGAAGTTAAAAGTCCAAGTTCTAGAAAGGGTCTAGGGTTTGGGATCTAATTTAATTTCTGGATTTATTCATTTGTGGAACAAATATTTACCAAGCCCCTTTACATGTGGGGACCAGTCAGACACTGGGAATGTGACAGTAATTAAAACAGACAGGTCCCTAACCTCATGGGGCTTATAGACAAGTGGGGGATTTAGACAATGAAATGAACTATTTAAATCCAGGCCAGCAGAGGAGGACATAAGAATGGGGAGAAGGGACCAACTGAACTTGGAGGAGAGAGGCTGTCCAGAAGAGTTATTTTGGAAAAGTGACAATAAAGCTGAGATGTGATGTTAGTAAGACAAAGAGGAAGGAGTATTTTATGAAGGTCCAAACTGTACTGAAGGCATTGGCGAAAAACAGGGCTCCAGGAATTAATGGCATACAATTGAAAAATTTGAACAAATTGATGCAGCACCGGAGGCACTCACTCACCCATGTCAAGATATTTGGAAGATGACAATCTGGCCAACCGGTTGGAAGAGATCCATATTGGTGCCCATTCCAAAGAGCAGTGACCTAATAAAATGTAGAAATCATTGTACAATATCATTAATATTTTATACAAGTTAAATTTTGCTGAAGATAATTTAAAAAAACAAACAGTTGCAACAGTACATAGACAGGAAGTTTCCAGAAATTCAAGTTGGAGTCAGAAGAGGACATGGAACAAGGATCTCATTGCTGACGTCAGATGGACCTTGGCTAAAAGCAGAGAATACTAGAAAGATCTTTACTTGTGCTTTATTGACTATGCAAAGGCTTTCGACTGTGTGGATCATGACAAACTATGGATAATATTGCAAAGACTGGGTATTCCAGAACACTTTATTGTATATACTTAGACCCAGGTCTTGGCAGTCATTCAAACAGAACAAGGGAAAACTGAATGGTTTAAAATCAGGAAAGGTGTGTGTCAGGGTTATATCCTTTTGCCATAGTTACTCAATCTGTATGCTGGCCAAATAATCTGAGAAACTGGATTATATGAAGAAGAACATGGCATGTTCTTCTTCACATAATACAGATGATAAAACCTAGCTTTCTGGAAACAAAGAGGACTTAAAATACTTGTTGAAGAAGATCAAAGGCCACAGCCTTCAGCATGGATTGTACCTCAATGTAGAGAAAACAAAAATCCTCACAAGTGGACCCATAAATAATATTATGATAGATGAAGAAAAGACTGATGTTGAAGATTTCATTCTGCTTGGATCCACAATCAATACTCATGAAAACCGTTGTTGCTGTTAAGTGCCATCAAGTCAGTTCTGACACACAGTACAGGGTTTCGGAGGAGTGACTGGTGAATTTGAACCACTGATCTTACAGTTCAAACCGACTTTTCGGTGTAGTACATTATCCTACAATGTGATACCAGGGCTCCATTCATGAAACAACAGTCTAGAAATCAAGGATACATTACTTAGGTAAATCTGCTGCAAAAGACCTCTTTAAAGAGTTAAAGAGCAAAAAGATCAGTTTGAGGACTAAAGTGCGCCTGATTCAAGCCATAGTATTTTCCATTACTTCATATGTATGTAAAAGTTGAACAATGAATAAGGAAGACCATAGAAGAACAAATGTATTTGAAATATGGTGCTGGAGAAGAATATTAAAAGTATAATTCATTGTACTATTATACAACCATATTATATGAACACATTGTTGTTGTTGTTAAGTGCCGTTGAGTCGGTTCCAATCCATAGCGACCCTGTACAGGGTTTCCGAGGGTGTAAATCTTTACGGGAGTAGAAAGCCTCATCTTTCTCCCGCGGAGCGGCTGGTAATTTCGAACCGCTGACCTTAAGGTTCGCAGCCCGATTCGTAACCACTATGCTACCAGAGGGAAAACTCAACAAAAGAAAAAGAAAAGGCCACTTTATAAAGACATGTTCTCAAGAATATTTTCTTAGTTGATAAAAATACTGTAGCTAACTTGACCTATACTCATGGAGGTAGTAGCTCAAAATACCAAAAGAATGGGAAGGAGTCTTCACATCAAGTATCAATGCTACCCGCTATGTACACAGGGTAGATAGGGATGGGCAATTTAGCCATTGGCTACCTAAAATGAGGGGGTAATAAAGGCACAAAGTGACTGGCTTACAAGGTTTTAAAATGGAATTTAGTTTAACAGTGTGTGGGGAAAGAAAGAGTCTCCACTGAATAGTTTTCATCTTGTCTAGATGGGTCTGGTAAAAAGAGATGGGGATAAGATTCTTATGATTCAATAGAGAGTAACTGTTATCATGATTAATTGAGACTGTCGCAATTGTAAAGGTAGAAATTTTTTAACAAAAAATGGGCTGGGGGGGATTAGTTAATCTTACAGTCCAGAAACAGAAGACCCTAGGACCATCAAGGGAGAAGAGCACAGCAGAATATGAGACCTTATCCAGAGAAGAAGTGACACCAGAGATGGAGGCAGAGATGGGACATGGAGACAGGGAACAGCTGAAGACCCGAGATTCATGGGAAAAGAGGGACTAAGAGCTGGTGGCCAGGAGGCAGACTTCCAGAATGTGCTCTTTGGTGGTATAAATGATTAAATATGCATGAGTGTCTAAAAAAAAGGGGGTGGGGTGGCTAAAATGAATATAGAGAAATACTCTTAACTGATGCTACATAGAGGGGATTGTAATCATTGTAAAGAAACAAAGTATATGATTTGTTGAATGTAAAACTGACGATCTGCCCTGTAAACTTTCACTTAATTCACAATAAAACTAAAAAAAACAACAAAAATACTGCAGCTAACATCATCACACATCCTATATTTGGGGGGAACAGTTCTGATTTCTGGAATTTTATTTATTTATTCTAAGTTTTTATTGTGAATTAATGATTAGTTTACATGGAGGAACATCAGTTTTATACTTATCGTTTCATTGCAATTATTACAATCTCTGTGCATCATCATTCAACAGTCAGTATTTGCTTCTTTCTATTCCCTGTTTTGTTTTGTTTTTTGGTGTGTGTGGGGGAGGTGTACACAAAATCACTCAGGAATATATAATCATTTAAACAACCAAAGGACACGTTCTGCAAGCCTGCCTCCTGACCACCAGCACCTCGTGCCAGCACACAGTCTTTCTCTTTCCATGAGTCTAGAGTCCTCAGCTGCTCTCTCTCTCCATGCTTTCATCTCTGCTTCCATCTTTGGTATCGCTAATCCTCTGGATAGGGTCTCACATTCTGCTTGTGCTCTTCTCCTTTGATGGTCCTAGGGTTCTCTGTTCCTGGACTGTAAGACAAACTACTCCTCTCTTTTTGTTACAAAACTTCTACCTATACAGTTGTGACAATCGTAATTAATCATGATAACAATTACTCATAAGAATCTTGTTCACCAGAGCTGTCTAAACAAGATGAAAACTATTCAGCGGGGATTCTACCTCCTCTCACCCCCACTCTGAAAGTAAACTCCCTCTTGAAAGCTTGTAAGCCAGTCACTTCATGCCTTTTAGAGCCCCTTCCATTTTAGGTAGCTAATGACTAAATTGCCCATCACTATCAACCCTGTATGGAGTCCTGGTGTGATGCTGCGGGTTAATGCACCAGACTGCAAAGCCATTTGAACTGCAAGGTTGGCTGTTCAAGCTCACCATTTGCTCCTTGGAAACCCTATACAGGGTTGCTATGGGTCAGAACTGACTTGATGGCACTTAACAACAACATTAACCCTGTATACAGAGTGGATAGGATTGATTTGGTATTTTGAACTTCCATAATTTAATATAGGTCAAGCTCATCAAATTGTAGCAATTTACACTTGTTTCCTTTATCAAAAAAAAAAAGGATTTTTTTTTTCCTTTTATCTTCATCTGGTCGAGTTCTGATCATCAAGCAATTGAAGCCAGGTCAAATGTGTACTACAAGTCTATGCGTTTTTGTGTGTCTCCCCTCACAAGTGGGGCACTTCATCATCTGGGTGCTTCGCTCTGAACTCTAGCCCTCTGTGGCTATGCCCTTGTTCATGGGCTCAGGGGTCCACAAGTCTCATCACACTTAGGACCAACCAACCCCTCCTCTTCTCTCTCTCGCCTCCAGGTTGATGGGAGTCTATGGAATGTGGTCGAACTCGGCCCATTTCTTCATTGCTGCCTTTCCCCTCTTCCACTCACCAGGAGACCAACATGCTTACTTGCCTGCTTGTGTGTTCCCTTTGAGTTTCATTCTTTTTATTTATTTATTTTTTTCATGTTTTATTGTGAATTATATGATATTTTACATGAGAGAACTTTAGTTTTACATTCATTCCATCGTATATTGTCTCATTGCCATGGTTCCAATCCCTTCCATGCATCATCAACCGACCAAAGGGTATACCCTATAAACGCGCCCCCTACACTCCCCACCCCCCCCCATTCTTCAGGACCCAGTCCCTCTCCCTCGCTGGATCCAAAGTCCCCAGCCACTTCATCACTCCACATCATCGTCTCTGCCTCTATCTCGGGCCTCGCTGCTTCTCTGGGTGGGGTCCTATTCTTGGCTCTTCTCCGTTGATGGTCCCAGAGACTTCCACTCCTAGACTGGAGAGTTAATAACTCCCTTCCTTGCTACCAAACGTCTACCTTTACATTGCCAACCCTCACAATCAGTCCTGATAACAATCATTCATTAAGTGACCCTTCTGCATTTCATTTCATCAGCTCTGCCTAGACAGATTAGATAGTACTCACTGGAGATTCTGCCTTCCTCCATGCCCCCTAGCTCTAGGTTCCCTCTTGAAAGCTTGTAAGCCAGTTACTTCTTGCCTTTGTGGTCCCTCCCCCCCATTTGGGTATCCAATGTCCAAGTTGCCCATCTCTGTCTACTCTGTGTGTGCAGGGGGTGGGAATGTTTCTTGCTGTGAGGGTTTGTTCCCTCTTTTGGGTTACTGCATCCATAGGTGTAGATCAAGTTCATAAAATTGTCTCAGATCACTTTTTTTCCCCTCTTCTTTCTTCTCCTGGTTGAGTTCTGATCATCCATTCATCGAGACCAGGTCACGTGGGTACCATCTGCAAGTGTGGGTGTTCTTGTGCCTATGCCCTCTCTCCCTATCAGCTGGTAGCTTCACTCTCCACTCTAGTCCCCTGTGGCCATGCCAATGACTCTGGGCCTAGGAATCCCCAGGTCTCCCCAGCATTTGCTGGCCAACCAGGTCCCTATCTGGGTCCACAGTGAGTTTCATTCTTGGAGGGGGATTTGTCTTGAAGGGACTTGATTGCTTGATTTGATGGCTCCCTAGTGAACAACTTGCTTATTCTTATAGTAGCCAATCAGACTACCATTTTGTTTTGGATTTTTCCTGCTGGTCTTTCTTTTAAGAAGTATCTTCTGTTCCTCTAGCTACTCCAAGCAATTTTATTGTTTTAAATAAGATTAATGATGTATTACATAATTAAGTGAAATTTTGTCATCGTACCTTCATGGACTGCCAGAAGAAAAAACAAATGTGTCCTAGAAGAAGTGTAGACAGAATGCTCCTTAGAAGCAAGAATGACAAGACTTCATCTCTCATACTTTGGACATATTATGAGGGGAGACCAGGCCCTGAAGAAGGATGTCCACATTACCAAGCATGATGTCCTTCTCCAGGATGGCCAGAAAAACAAACAAATCTGTGCTGGAAGAAGTACAGTCAGAATGCTCCTTGGAGGCAAGGATGGTGAGACTTCATTTCTCAAACTTTGGATATATTATTAAGAGGGACCAGTCCCTGGAGAAGAACAATATGCTTGGTAAAGTAGAGGGTCAGCGAGAAAAAGGAAGATCTTCCAAGGAGATGGACTAACACAGTGGCAGCAGCAATGGGCTCAAAGGTGACAATTGTGAGAATGGCACAGGACTGGGCAGTGTTTCATTCTGTTTTGCATAGGGTCACTTAAAGTTGATGGCACCTAACAACAACAAGCAAAGACCCACATGTAGGAAAGAGAATAAATGTTCAAGGAACTGAACTAATTCAGTGTGGTAGAGCACAGGTAAGCTGAGGCCAGTTTGTGAGTGCCTCATAAATCATAACAAGGCTTTAACTTTAGCCAAAAGGAGATGAAGTGTCATTGAAGAGAAAAAAAATTCCTATCCCTATTTTTCTTCGCTTCATTTCTCTCTCATATTTTATATACACATATACAAACACATGCATCAACACACACAGACGTAAATGGTCTTAAATCCTTTCTGGAACCAAGAGAGGATTGTTGTTGTTGTTGTTAAGTGCCACTGAGTTGGTACTGACTCATAGCAACCCTGTATAGGGTCTCTGAGGCTTGGAATCCTCCAGGGAGCAGAAAGCTTCCTCTTTCTCCTACCGCAGAGTGGCTGGCAAGCTTGAACCATGGACCTTGTGGTTCGCAGTCTCATATTTATCATATGGAGGGTATAACCAACTAATTCAATGAATAACATAATTAAAGAAAACCAGCTTAGTTGAGGAAAATTCCATATAATCCATTGGAATTCTGACAATTAAGAGCCAACAGTCCCCAGAGAAGGACATTATGCTTGACAAAATGCAGGGTCAGTGGAAAAGAGGAAGACCCTGAAGGAGATGGATTGGCACAGTGGCTGCCAACAATGAGATCAACCAAAGCAAAGGTTATGAGGATGGCACAGAATGGAGCAGTGTTTCATTCTGTTGTATTTAGGGTTGCTGAGTCGAAACCGATGCAAGGGCATCTAACAACAACAATAAATAACCAACAAAGAAGGATTATATACAGAGGCATAGAGTATCTTTTGAAGGCTAAACAAGAAATTGGTAACATGATTATCTCTGGAAGGGAAGCCAGGTGACTGGGGGCATAGGTTTGGGAGAGAGATTTTACTATCTATACCTTTTTACCTTTCAAATTTTGTGCTGTTTATAGATTAAAATGAAATAAACTTGAATTTTAGTATAATTATTCCCAGTCAACAAATTTAAATCCACAATTAGTCTCCCGCCTGTCTGCCCTCTTTCCACCCAGGTAATCTATTAGAACGCCAGATATGGTCTTTGCCTCCACTGTATTATGCTTGACAATAATAGCATTTGCATTATAGGGTAGTAGTAAGAAATCTGCTAGACCCTGGTTATTAAAAGGAGAGCAGACACTGTACCTGATATGGAAACTGAAGCACAGAAAGGTTAGGTAATCTCATAGAGATTTCAATCTGGGGTGGAGGCCAAAACCAGTAAACAGGGAGTTTCAACACACCTGTGATAAATGCCTTATGGTGAGCATCAGTTGCCCTCCGGGGCCTGTAGAAGGGGTGCTGTGTTAAGCTGGGTTTCGTAGGAACAAAGTCTGAGATGGGATTCTTTACAAGTGAATGATTGATGAAGTGCTCTTAGGTGAAACTTGCAAGGGAATGTAAGGGCAGGAAAGAAATGAGAAAAGATAGGTGTTTAGCTCAGGACTCAGCAAATTTCAGTTTTTGGGCCAAATCTGGTCCACCATCAATTTCTGTAAATAAAGTTTTATTACAACATGTTGTTGTTATTGCTAAGTGCTGTTGAATTGGTTCTGACTCATAGTGACCCTGTATAGAGTTTCTGAAGAGCAGTTGGTGGGGGTTTGAACTGTTGACCTTGTGGTTTGCAGTCCAGGACTGATCCTACATAGTCTATGGCTATGTGTGGCTCTGTGGGATAAGCACTAGACCAAAAAGTTGGTTTGAACCAGAAGGTTAAAACCCTATATAGGGTCTCTATGAGACAAAACCAACTGACAGCACTTAACAACAACTTTTGCCCTGCAACTACATAGTTGAGTAGCTGCAACAGATTGTATGACTCATCTAAAAGATTCTGTCTGGCCCTTTAAAGGAATTGTTTGCTGATGCCTGGTTTTGTTGAATCTACCCTCAGAGGGTTTCCATGGGGAGTTCTAGAACATGAATGGCAATTCTGCATGAAGAAGGGCTGACCTTCCTTAGCCTTGTCCAGGGCTGACTTTAGGACACTGTGCTTAGAAGGAACCCCATATCTGGAGTTCAGGGAGAGGTCCAGGCTAGAAATAACTATTTGGGAGTTGTCAGAATATAAGTGGTATTTTAAGAGTCTGGTATTTAATCAAGCTCATCTAGAGAGTGATTGCAGATAGAGAAATGCTCCTAAGACTGAGCCCTGGGCCATTCCTATGCCTACAGGTCAGGGAGAGGATCTAGGAAAGGGGACTCAGAAAGACAGGCCAGTGAAATAGGAGAAAAACTGAGATAAAGTGAATTCCCAGAAACTAGTAAAAAGTACATTTCATGGAGAGCGTGACTAACTGATCAGTGCTGTTGTTGGCCTGTTGGCGGGCAGCTCTCAGGATAATATGGCAGCATCCAGAAGACCGCAGGGAGTCTGTGAGGCCAAGGTGGAGAAGACAGCCCAACCATGCAAACACACACACACAGAGGTGCACCCACACCATGTATATGCTCCTACACTGTTATCTTTCTCTGGGGCTTATGAACATCGTGAATAGGTTGTAGAGATCACAGTCTAGGCTGATGTATGCAGAAGAGGTCAGAGAACAGGATGATAATCTTTGACAAGAGCAGGTTCCATGGAAATACACGTGTCCAAGCGAGTTGAAGAGAGTGGGAGGCAAGGAATCGGTGACAAGTACAAACAACTCTTTCTAGGAGTTGTGCAAAAAAGGAGCATGGAGTACAGAGCAGAAGGATATGGAGTCAAGAGAGAGGTTTGGTTGTGTTTTAAGATGGAAGAAACTACAGCATGTTTGCACTATGTTAGTGGAAACCAAGCTGCCGAGAGGGAGACCCTGATGATGCAGGAGGGAGGAGAACTGTTAGGATATTCTTCAATTGGTGAGAGAATAGGGTACAGTATGCAACAAGGAGAGGCTGACCTTCCTCAGGAGCACGGACAGCTTGTCCACAGTCACAGGAGAGAAGTCAGAGCTAATATGCTCATGTTAAAGGCAGTTGATGGATATGGTGGTGGGAACCTGTGGAAGTTCTCTTCTCAGGGCTTCTATTTTCTCAGAGAGAGCATATGAAGAAGGAGATGACAGGTAGAAAGGTCTGAGAAAGAAGAAGAAATGTAAAGTCATCCAGAAAAGTGGTCAAATGAATGGTTCATTTTAACATCTCGTACGCCTTTTGAACTGCAAGCTTGGCGGTTCAAGCTCACCAGCTGCTCCTTGGAAACGCTATACAGGGTCGCTATGGGTCGGAATCGACTCGATGGCACGTCACAACAACACCACCATCTTCAAAGGAGCCCTGGTAGCGTAGTGGTTACCAATCGGGCTGTGAACCTCACGGTTAACAGTTCGAAACTACCAGCTGTTCTGCGGGAGCAAGATGAGGCTTTCTGCTCCCTTAAAGATTTACAGCCTCGGAAACCCTGTACAGGGTTGCTGTGAGTGGGAACTGACTCCACGTCACACCACCACCACCACAGCATCTTCATGACTTCAGCAAATATGTTCTGTGTCTATTATGTTTCATAAGTGTGGCACCTCCAAACCCATCCTGAGCATTTCTTAGACATAGAGCTGAGGGCAGCATGGGCAATATGGCAGGGGAAGACCAGTGGTGAACCAGAGTTGGAAGGAACCAGAAGCCTCTTTTGGGGGTCACTGCAGAAGTCTCTGAACTGGTCTCTTAGACTCTATTTGTTTGAGTGAGTGTTTGTCCAGAAACACGATCTGATTATGTCATACTCTTGCTTTAAAGCCTTCAATGAGACTATGTAAGAACTTGTGACAAATTGCTTCTGGGGAAGAAAATAAGAATACTTGGGTACAGTTGTTATTGTTAGGTGACTCTGAGTCAGAAGTAGGCACTGTCAGGTCCTGCACCATCCCCACAATCGTTGCTATGTTTGATCCGTTGTTACAGCCACTTTGTCAATCCACATTGTTGAGGGCTGTCTTCTTTTTCACTGACTCACTATTCTACCAAGTATGATGTTTCCAGAGATTGGTCCCTGGACTGGGATACAAAGGTGGGAGACTTTGTATGTATACCCTTGTATAGTGGGGGTTTTGAGGGGTGGGAGTGGGGGGGGGTGCATGTTTACTATTAAAAACAAAACAAAACAAAATCCTTCTACTCAAAAGGCTTTTCTGGCTTTCTATTATGGTTCAAAGAGCTCTGGTAGTGTAGTGGTTACGAGTTGAGCTGCTACCCTCAAGGTCAGCAGTTCGAAACTACCGGCTGTTCCATGGGAGAAAGATGAGGCTTTTTGCTCCTATAAAGATTTGCCACCTCAGAAACAGTATGCGGGGTCGCTATGAGTCAGAACCGACTCCAGGGCACACCACCACCACCAAAGATTTACAGTCTCAGAAATCCTATATTACAGGGTCACTATGAGTCAGAACCGACTCCACAGCACACCACCAACACCACCATTGTGGTTCAAGCCCATCAGCCACTCTGTGGGAGAAAGATGAGTTTTTCTACTCCAAGGATGTACAGCCTGAAAAACCCAATACAGTGTGGCTATGAGTTAGAAGCGACTCAATGGGCAGTTAACAACAACTGTCCTTGGGAAAAAGGAAATCCTTAACCTGATGAGCACTGCCGACCTCTTCAGCTTGACCTAATGCTGGTCAATCATCACCTAGCTACACTGGCCTTTTCTGGTCTGCTGGGCTTGGCTCTTCTCCACCACACTCTTTATATTTGCTTTGCGTCACCTAATTCATTCTCATGCCCACCTCTTCCTCCCCTTTCTTTACCAGTAAGCTTCAGGTCCTAGCTTTAAAGTCACCTTTGCAAGGAAATTTTCCCTACCTGAATTCCCAGACCCCAATCCAGACTTGGTCAGACCCTGATGGGACTTCGTGGCACTCAGTACTTCCGCACCAGGCACTTATGAACACTGTAATAAATAATTAGCTCATCAGTTTGCCTCACTCCATCCTTTGACTTCGTGGGACAGGGTCTATGTTGGTGCTGTCAGGTCGGTTCTGATTCATGAAACACTGCCCACTCATCACCGTGTGAGCAGCCATTGTGCCAAATCCTCAGCTTACTCAGTCTGTATTGACAAAGTGGCTGCGTAGCACACAGTGGGTGTTCAGCGATTATTAGCTGGATAACTCATACATTCCTGGACCCTTTGTTCATCTAAATTAGCCGGTGACAGGGCAGATATGGGGAGAAAGGCAGTCGGGAAAAGACTCAGCGCCTAGCAGCCCACTTGAACTTCTCTTTTAGAGGCCGGGGTCACCCTAGGTCGAGGGTTCAGCGAAATCATAAACGTCTTCTTACAGATCAAACGTTAAATAGCTGGCAGTTCTCAGAAAGTGGATGACAAAAACTTCAATACGTTTTTGGGGTAGAGGTTTGGAGCCAGGCGACGGATTTGCAAGGCGTGAGTCACAGGAAACGTTAGAACTACCGACTTTGATAAAAGCTGCGAGGCCGAATCGCCACAGCCTGCTCTACTTGGCCAGCTGCAAATCTACGAAGCCTGAGCAGCAACCTCCACTGCTCACTAGATCAGCTAGCCCCAGGCCTAGAAAGAAAGTCGGCTCCCGCGCCTGCGCACTCGGAGTCTCGGCGCCCTCCACCCCCTCGCTTCGGGGCCCCGCCCCGCCCCCGCCCTCTGCGTGCGCACCGCCTAGAGCCCGCCTCCGTGAAAGACTGCCGGGCGCATGCGGCCGAGCTAGCTCACTGGCTGCGGTGGCTCGGCGCGTGCATTGCAGACTTAGTTCTTTAGCTGATTTGAAGCCGGTGTCAGGTAGGCAGACTCCAGGGATCCCGGGGGAACTGTTCTTCCATGCAGGAATCAGCGGTGCGAGCGGAGCCGGGCGCGGGACGGCCACACCGCCGGGTGACAGACACGGCTTCCCACCAATCAGGGGTGAAGTGGTTAGGCTTCCTACCCAATGAGCTGCTGCCTAACCGGAGTGGGGCGGGCAGCCCGGGCCGACTAGGTGCCGGCTCCCGCGCGCGGGGCCGCGTGGCCGTGCACTGGTGGAACGGGGGCCGAAGGGGCGTGGGGCGGCCGAAGAGGCCGCGGACCCCGGGCTTCAGGGCCGGGTAGCTCTCGTTTCTGCCTGGCTGGTCTCGGCGAAGTCAGCGATGGCTCTTGGGACTGAGAGGGCCGCAGGGGCGCGGGAACGCCCTTTTCTTAGCCCTCTGTCCCCCGAGAAAGCCCCGGAGGCCACCTCTCTATTCGGGTTACCCCGATCCTCGACCCTCTGCCTTGAAAGCACTGATCATTTCTTCCTGGGATGGGAGGTCATAGTCCGAGACGGGCCCGCCGCGGTGGAGGATGGGTTCAGGCCTAGCGGTGGCCCCCTCGACTTCCGTGCGTGCGGGGACGTGGCGCCCTCGACTCCCGGGGGGTGGAAGGTGCCTTTGAGCCCGGCCCCTACTGCCCCCTTAAACCCTACAGCTGTTCCCTCCCTCCGCCGCCGGTGCTGAGGATGCTGGCATTCTATAAAGTTCACTACGTTTGCGAGGCGCGCTTACGCCCCTACTCATTATTATAATTTTGAATCTTCAGCAGTCCTGTGCTGACACCGGCGATGCGGAGATCAGCACCCACATTTTACAGATGTCGGGCAGCTTGAACCACTTGTGCACAAGTGGTTGGAGCTGCTGGAACTTGACCTCACAACGTTAAGGAACAAAAAAAAGCTCGATTTCTAGATTTTTTTTTTTGTCTTCCCCCTCCACCATCTTGGTTGAATTCCTCTGCTGATTCTTGGCTTACATTAATAAATTCCTTTGCTGTATTTTCAGTTCTATTAATGTGTGCATGAAAACCTTCAGGTAGCTCCCCATCACCATCAGAATAGAGTTCAGAGCAGGACATTGCTTGCCTTTCCAACTTATTGTCCACCACCCTGACCCTTATCTTGTACAACAAAATTGGCCCTCCCCCTGTTCTCCAAAGGTGACCCTCACCTTCCTGCTGCTCTGGCTGTTCCCTTTCCCACATTTTTTTAAGCTACCTGATGTGGCGCTGTGGGTTTAATGCACCAGACTGCAAAGCCGTTTGAATTGCAAGGTCGGCGGTTCAAGCTCACCAGCTGTTCCTCGGAAACCCTATGCAGGGTCGCTGGGAGTTCTGGTAGCATGGTGGTTACGAATCAGGCTGCTAGCCTCAAGGTCGGCAGTTCGAAACTACCAGCCGTTCCGCGGGAGAAAGATGAGGCTTTTTGCTCGCGTAAAGATTTACTGCCCCGGAAACCCTGTGCAGGGTCACTATGAGTCGGAACCGACTCCGCATTACTTAACAACAACATGGGTCCTAACTAACTCAATGGCAAAGGACTCCTGGTGTGGCACTGTGGGTTAATGCGCCAGACTGCAAAGCCGTTTGAACGGAGGTTGGCAGTTCAAGCTCACCAGCTGCTCCTTGGAAACCCTATACAGAGTCGCTATGGGTCGGAACCGACAGGACTGCACTTAATAACAACAACAGTCCTTCAAAGGAATTTTGGTAGCATAATATTACCCGTCCGCCTCCTAACCTCAGGTCAGCAGTTAGGAATTACCAGCTGTTCTGTGGGAGAGAGACTTTCCTGCTCCCCTAAAGATTTATAGCCTCGGAAACCCTACACGTGGTCGCTGAGTCAGAACTGACTCCATGGAGTCCTGGTGTGGCACTGTAGGATAAACCACTGGACTGCAAAATCGGCTTGAACTGAAAGGTCGGTGGTTCAAACCCACCAGTTACTCCTCAGAAACCCTATACAGGGTTGCTATGAGTCAGAACTGACTTTGATAGTGTAAAGTTACTCTGACTCCATTTTTGAATCATGAGTAGCCCCTGTGTGTTCAAATCCTGCCTGAGTGGAAAAGTTGTAAGTAGGACCTTTCTCAGCTGCACCTCCCCTCCCCCTCCCACCGATAGCTTATTTTTGCTTCTGTCAGACAGCTTAGGCATACCTCTGACCCCTGCTCTCTCAAGATAACTCTCAAGATAACCCAGCTGATGAACCCCTAGCCCCACCCTAATGGCTTATGCATATACCCTACCCCTAGTTTGTGCAAGATTATGTCCCATTGCCTATGTATAAATTCTCCTTGAAAAATTGGGTTAGGGCTGTAGTCATTCCCGCTTTTAGGGAGGCTGTAGTCGCTGGCCAGCTAATAAAGGCTTCCTTGCTGATCCTGTGAGTCTTGAGTGGTCATCTGGGTAAATTGAGACACATCAATAGCATTACGAGATGGTCCATCTCAGATCTACAGAGCAGAGGTCTGCAAGTGGTACTTACTTCCTCATCTTCCTCTGATGGGCCCATGGTACTTTACTGAAAACTGTTATCTCTTCTTTTATACCCTTCGCATTTGTCTGTCTGCTTATCACCATCACTGGATTACTCATTTATTTTAGGTGTTACATGTCTAACTGGACAATCACGACTTGAGATCCTGGCCTATATCAGATTAATTTTTGTGGTCCTCAGTGTTTAGCACAGTAACTCAGACATACTAGGTAGGCCATAAATGTGAACAGCCTGGTCTCTGGGTCTCTGTATACGTAGGAATATTTATTGCAGGCACTGTGGGAGACTGCAAGCATCTAACCAAAAGAGTAAAATTGGGGCACATCGAATACAAAGAGATGAGACTAGTCTTCACTCAATAAGGAATTTCTAGGGACATCAAATGTTTATCAGTGAGTGACACCAGGCTAGGGTTATGCCTAGTTACCTCCCAGCAAGCATTATGTCTGGTTGTTGTTGTTGTTAAGTGCCGTGGAGTCGGTTCCGACCCATAGCGACCCTGTACAGGGTTTCCGAGGGTGTAAATCTTTACGGGAGTAGAAAGCCTCATCTTTCTCCCGCGGAGTGGCTGGTAGTTTCGAACCGCTGACCTTAAGGTTCGCAGCCTGTATCTAAAATGTAGCCAAGTGTGATAGTTAATGTGTAAATGGGAACCATTCAACTGTAAGCAGAAGGTCAGGGTGTGATGTTGTGTGCTGTTTAGGTGGTTATGACGCATGACCCTGTATGTTGTTAAGTGCTGTTGAGTCTGTTCTGATTCATAGCGACCCTGTATAGGATTTCTAAGGAGTGACTAGTGGGTTTGAACTGCCACCTTGCGGTTCAAATCAATCTTGCAGTCCAATGCCTATCCTACAGCGCCATAACCCTGTATAGTGGTTGGTGGTTACGTGACGTGGAGTCGGTTCCAACCCATGGCGACCCTGTACAGGGTTTCCGAGGCTATAAATCTTTATGGGAGCAGAAAGCCTTATCTTTCTCCCATGGAAGTGCAGGTTGTTTCGAACTGCTGATCTTGGGCGCAGTTTGCAGCCCAATTTGTTACCACTACGTGACCAGAGCTCCTTATGACCCTGTATAGGGTTTCCAAAAGTAGCTGGTGTGTTGGAAACTGCTGACATTGTGGTTACCAGTTCAGTGCTGGCCTAACAGAGCCGCAGATGGTCAGGAGAGTACTCGGATTTCCCCCTAGATAATAAGGGTTAAATGCCATCCATTTGGTTCTGAGGAGTCCTGGAGGTGCTGTGGGTTAATGCGCTAGACTACAAAGTCGCTTTGAACCTTATGGTCTGTGGTTCAAGCTCATCAGCTGCTCCTCAGAAAACGTATGCAGGGTCACTATGGGTCGGAACCAATTCTACAGCACTTAACAACAGTCGATTCTGATCTTGTGTAGGGTCTCCAGGACTCCTGGTGTGGCACTGTAGGATCAGTACTGGACTACAAACCACAAGGTCAGCAGTTCAAACCTACCAACTGCTCAAAAACCCTGTACAGGCTTGCTGTGTGTCGGAACCGACTCACCAACACTTAACAACAGGATTTCCAAGGCTGGAAATCTTTGTGGGAGTAGAGAAAGCCTTATCTTTCTCCCAGTGGACTTGAACCGCTGACTTTGTGGTTATCCTACTGAGTCATGGTGCGCCCCTTACAGGTTGGGCTGCTAACCACAAGGTCAGCAGTTTGAATCTACCAGCTGTTTCATGGGAGAGCCATGAAAGTTTCTGCTCCTGTAAAGATTTACATCCTCAGAAACCCTATACAGGTTTGCTGTGAGTCAGAACCCGACTCCACAGCACATTACCCACCTCTAACCACCAGTGTACATTTAAAGTTGTCGAAACCGGTTGACTTTGTTTAACCAACCTTTCTCTAACTTATTTATCCATAAATCCCTTCTGGGAATCCTATGTGCCTTTCGTTCTGGGTCTAGCTGCATCTGGCAGTGATGCCAGCCAACATTTGGGGCATAGTGTTGTACCAACAGCTCAGAGTTGGGTTTCTTTCTTTTTCAATCGGTTGATTTTTCACGGTAGTTGTCAAAGCTGTAATATGAGACGGAAGGCATTGTGAGCATTTTTCCCTCCTTCCAGACGCTTTCCTTCCTGCCTTGGGGGAGGGGTGGGAGGAATGCTTCAGGCTGAACTCTTCAGTTTCCTTGTTTTTTTGTAACTTATTTTTATTATAATTTGGCTTTGTGTGGTGTGTTCCCAGGGGTGGAAAGCCCCCTGACTACTTCAGAGCAAGCATTCAGTGGGGCTTGGTGATTGTGTTTCTCATTTTGATCACATTTGGGTGGGCTGACCAAATTACCCTCTTGGGCCTCTGAAGCTGGGAAGTAGCAATAAACCCTCACTGAGGGTGTCTCTTCTCCTCTTATCACAGTTGAATTGTGCCTGGAAAGGTGTTAAGAGTGTCCTTCCAAAGAACTGGGAAAGGCACAACACACAAAAGAAGTTAGAAAAACTGGAGGCTTGGGTTTAATTAGCATAGATGCCCTTACTGAGAGTTCCTTGTTGTTAAGTCCTCTTTACTCAGTTCCTGCTGACTCAGGGACCCTGTATAGGGTTTCTTAGGAGCAGCAGGTGGGTTTGAACTGCTGCCTTGTTGTTGTTAAGTGCTGTCACGTCGATTCTGACCCACAGCAAACCCTGTACAGAGTTTCCAAGGAGAAGCTGGTGAGCTTAAACCACCGACCTTGCAGTTCAAACAACTTTGCAGTCTGACGCATAGTCCACAGCGCCATCCCCCACCCCCCTTAACTAAGGTCATGTGTTCTTACTATCTCCTCTCTCCCCCACCTCTCCTCTCAGAAATTCCTCATTGCTGAGTTGGCTTGTTTCCTGCTGAGAGAGACCATACCTAGAGTAGCTTGAGACCTCTCTTCCCTGTTCTAACTACAAGCACTCTTGTCTGTGGGGGTTTCACCTGCTTTTGGCTGTTGCTGCCCTTTTATCTGTCATCAAATCTGTTCTTCCATTCCCTGCCAGAGCTGTAGTACTCTTGGAATTAAATCTCATCTGCCCTCTCTTTGAGGCCTCTGCTTATGATGTGCTTCACATGGCTTTATTATCTGATGTCCTTTTCCCCAGTACATAGTCTTTCTTCATGGCCTATCTGGGAGAGATTGGTGGTGACAAAGAGCAGGTTGCTATTAAATTACAGATGAGAACTGTCTGTGATCAAAAGAAAATTTTAGGTTTATGGGTAACCTTTAAATGTTGGAGTTTTCTTTTCTTGCCTTTTGTTCTTAGGCTCATGGAGAGGAGCTGTGTTTTCTTGGTGATACATTGTAGAAAGACAGTGTTACTTTCACAGGCGGTTGGATTGATTATCCAACATTGGTGGGGTTTTTGTTTTTGTTTTTTTCTTTTCATGTAAGAAGAGTAAACCAGTTACCTGGGTCTAGCAGCATCTGGCAGTGATGCCAGTCAACATCTGGGGCATACTGTTGTATCAGCAGCTTGTTGTTATGTGCTGACTGACTCACAGCGGCCCTGTATAGAGTTTCCAAGGAGCAGCTGGTGGGTTTGAACTGCCGACCTGTGGTTCCCAGTACTGTGCAGATCCTACAGTGCCACACCAGGAGTCCTATCAACCGTTTAGAGTTGATTTCCTGTCTTTTTCAATTGTTTGATTTTCATGGTAGTTGTCAAAGCTACAAATAAAAGCTACATATAAATAGCAGTTTTTTAAAACTCCCGTTTGACTAATATTATCCAATATTCTAAGATCTAAATATTTATTATGATTCCAAACCTGACAGCAGCCTTCAGGAGTTATTTTGACAGACAAGGAAACCAAGACCCCAAGAAGGCTCTTAGCTAGTTAGCGGCAGAGCTGGGTGTTTGAACCCAAGTAAGTGGTGGAGTCCTGGTGTGGCGCTGTGGGTGAATGTACCAGACTGTAAAACCGTTTGAACTGTAAGATCAGTGGTTCAAGCTCACCAGCTGCTCCTCGGAAACCCTATACAGGGTCAGTATGAGTCAGAACCACTTAACAAGTTGATTGGTTGATATACATTTTAACTATGAGTTTTCTTCCTTTTGAATGTAGTACTTGTCTGCTAACTAAGAGGTTGGCATTTTGAATCCTCCAAGTGGTGCCTCCCTAGAGAAGTTTGACAATCTGCTTCTGATAAACCAGCTATTGGAGAACTCGATGGAGCGCAGTTTGACTCTGGCACACAGGGACTCACCATGAGTTGAGATCGACTGGCTAGCAAGCTGGTTGCTTGAGACATATAATTTATCTATAATTTTTCTTTCTTCCAGGTCAGAAATTAAAATGAAGTACATTCTCGTTACTGGTGGTGTTATATCAGGAATTGGAAAGGGAATCCTTGCCAGCAGTGTGGGCACAATACTGAAGTCATGTGGTTTGCATGTAACTTCAATTAAGATTGACCCTTACATTAACATTGATGCAGGAACATTCTCTCCTTATGAGCATGGTAAGCAAAATGTGTTTATTTTCTTTGAAAATAAAAATAATAATGCTTATGTAGTATGTGGAAGATGATGTAGCCCTTAGAAAGTGTGTGTTTATTTTGCATGACATAACTTCCACTTCCTGCTTTCTAATAAGGTTCCTTCCTAGCTATAGCAGAATGACGTTTTCTCACCTGGACAGAGGAAGCAGTAGAAATTATCATCTGGGAGTTGGCATAAAAGTTTGTCAGTTCTCTTGAAGAAATCTGGGGACATAATAACTTTCAGATATTTGAGAAGAAAGATTGTTTATTTTTTGTGGTCCCAATCATTAGAAATAGGCTTGGTGGATTGAAGTTGTAGGGGAGTAGATTTTGACCCAAAATAAGAAAGTATTATCAAATGTTCCTCAAGAGTGAGGTGGCTAATTTCAAGAAGTTGTGAGTTCCCACCAGCAGAGGTATTTAACCAGAGGCTAAATTTTGTTAATACTGAGTCCCTATTAACTGTGTGGTATATGACCTTTGTCTCAGACCCTCTTATGGACTGAATTGTGCCTGGAAATCTGTGTGATTCCTAACCTCCATACTTGTGACGGTAAACCCATAGGGGAATAAAGTTATCTGATGAGGCCCTATCAGTGTAGGGTTACCTTTGGCCAATTACCTTTGAAAACTAAAATGAGCAGATTTGGCACAGAGAAGCAAGCAAAGACTTGTCGGGGACGGGGGAAATAGATGCCTAAGTGTCATGAGAATAAAATCTTTACGTAACAAATACTGTCAGGAAAGATACACAGACTGGAGTGATATTTAATACAAAATTTCTGAGCTATAGTTGAGCTATTTCTTTGAAAGGGAATATATGAATTAAGTCCTTTTCCCATTTTTAAGCCTGTCTCTTGTTGTGGTATAGGAATGAACCACTTTGCGAAAAATTTCCAGAATGAAGCTTCAAGGAATGAATGTTAAATATTCAGTTTCACAACTGTGTTTAGGATTAAAGTGTAACCCAGAAGCTGATTCATAATCAGTATGACCTTATTATGTCTGAGGGGGCTTCAGAGAGTTCATGGAAAAATGGAATGAAAAGGTCATGGAATTGTTCCACAAACTTTTTGAAGGCCTCTCATATATCTTACATAAATTTTGAATCAAGTCATACATTTTATCACATTGTAAGCCTTATTTACTCAATTAGGAGACTATTTTGTAAATGCCTTTTCTGTTAAGTAGCACATGCAAAGTTTCCTGCTGTGAAGTTCCATATATCCACAGCCTTCTAGGCAGTGATGTTCTTTCTTTATCCCATGCTGTTTTTAACTTTCTGATTTAGAGTAAGTTGGTGGACAGGCTGGAAGTGTGACTTCACCTTTTGGAGAATGATCATAATTTTGTGTTCTTTTCTGCACATTTCGTTTTCTGGAACTACATTTCTTGGAGAAATATAGACTTTGTTCTCTTCAAGTATTTATACAGTTGTGCCGTGGTGTATGTATCTTTCACAGACCTAAACATTTTCACTCTGCACTGCAGGGGAAGTGTTTGTGCTGGATGATGGTGGAGAAGTCGACCTTGATTTGGGTAACTATGAGCGCTTCCTGGATATCCGCCTCACCAAGGACAATAATCTGACCACTGGAAAGATCTACCAGCATGTTATTAACAAGGAGCGCAAAGGAGATTATTTGGGGAAAACTGTCCAAGGTAATGTTAGATTTACCTTTATGATGCTTAGTTTCTTCTCAGTATGAGCATTTACTTTTCATGTAATTTCATCCTGGAAGTGTCAATGTATTGTATTATTAGGGAATTCCCATGGCTGTCCTTGAACGGCATCAGCCCCGCCCCGCCCCGCCCCGCCCCGCCCCGGTGGCCTGCTTTGAGTCCTAGAGCTGTTGTGAGGAGTGTGAAATGATGCAGACAGCTAGATTAGAGCACTGACCCAGGTGGGGTGTGTGCTGTGTATCTGGGATTGCCTGTGTTTAGCTGGTGATGAGGAAACACACCATTATGGCTGTGGTTTTCAGACTGTTCATTGGTGCCTCCTGGGGTGGGTGGGAGGTGGTGTCTGAGCAGGTGGTCTCTAGGCCTCCTGAGCTTGCATCTGTTTGCTGTAGTTGGAGTTTTACACAGTCAGTGTTCATTTGAGAAAAGTGTTCTGCTTTTGAAAAGGTGAGGTTGGAAAACTGTTAGTCCAGTATTGTCGGATAAGTCCAGATGTTGAGGTTTGCTGAAAAGTGACTGAGTTATGGGAGTAAATCTCTTGGCTTAGACTTTACTAGACTGAAAGCTGTGAGGGTCATATGGGCAGCTGACTTTGTCCTGAAGCTGCCCTGGCCAGATTTTGGCAAATTGGGTATGTTTGCATTTTAGCTCTGTCACTTACCAGCTTTATGAACATGAACATAGGCAGGGATCTGGTGCCCTTTTCTGTAAAACAGAGACAGTAACAGTACCTACCTCCCTGGGTTGGTAGGAGCCAAGTCCGGAAGGTGTTCCCCGAGTGTCACGGTTGAATTTTAGACCCTGGAACAGTGCTGTTGTAGTCCTTCCAAAGAATTGGGAAGGCGTAACATACTTACCCAGTGCAAAAGAAGTTAGACAGACAAGAGGCTTAGAGAAATGAAAGATTGCTTTATTAGCACAGAAGTTTGTACAGAGAAGTAGGGACTGAAGGGACCTTGCAAACGAAGAGGAGGTGGAGCCCTGAGTACAATTTGGCTTCTTCTATACATTCCCCTTTGTCAGGGGAGTGGGCTGTGCTCCTGGTTCCAGTGCCCGAGTAGCCAGTCTAGGGAATTGGTCCATATATGGTTCCCTTCAGTCTTGTCTTTCAAGTTTTAGCTTATTATTAACTAACTATTTCTTCTTAGAGCCTCCTCTCTTCCCCTCCCCCCTTAACTAAGTTCATTTCCTCTTGCAAACAGTCTCCTCTCTCCCCCACCCCTTTTTTCAGAAATTCCTCACTGCTGAGTTTGGCTTGTTTCCTGCTGAGACAGACCATACCTAACGTGACTTGAGACTCCCTTCTTTGTTGCTGACTACCTAACACAAGTTCCTGACACCCAGAAAGGGACCAGCTAGGAATTATAATGATTGTGCTCATGTAGCTTGGTGCTCTTGGCCTGTAGTGTATTCATTTATTCACTCATTCATTCACCACACATGTATTGAAAGCTCACATGGTTAGACCCTTGGTAGTGCTGGGGATACCTGATGGACAAAACCACTGCAGTCCAAGCCACTAAGAGGCTGCTTAGGGGGTGGCAACAAACAAACAGATACAAACTAGTGCAGTGCCTGCCAGTAGCTGAAATAGGGTGAGGAGAGAGTAGAGTGAGTGACTGCGGAGAGCCACTGTGGACAGATGGTCAGGGAAGCCACCAAGTAGAGGATTTGAGCTGAGCGGCCAGCAAGTGAAGAGCAGAAGGGAGGGGCCCAAGCCTAAAAAGGGTAATTGAGGCACGGGTGACTGTGGGGGTGTGGGAGAGATTGGTGTGGTGGTCTGCAGTCAGGTTTCCTGTGGGGCAAGGAGTTTGGATTTTCCTTTGAGCCGTCGGAAGCCATTAAAGAGTTGAAAGACGGGCAGTGTGGTAAATTTGGCTTTGGCTCTTGTACGTGGAGTAGATCGGTGGCTCTGCTGGTTCCACACGTTACAAGTTAAATTCTCATCTCTGCATCATCGCTTGCAGTCTGAGCCCTGCAGCTATGATTTTTATAAAGTTTTTCTTTCACAATCACCCACACTTGTAAAGCACTTCCATGCTAGACTGTTATCTCATAAAATTTCCTCTGCTTTATGTTATGTGGAGCTATTAATTGAGGTTGGAATGCAGACATTCTGATGCCAGGTGCTCTGCTCCCAGCCCCTTTGCCATCCTGTACCTGTGGAACTGGAAACGTGATGGAACAGGGTCCTAGTAGCCTCTTGTGCCTGGGAAATCGTTCAGGCGTGTTGTTTACCCCGTCAGCCTTGGCTGTAAGCAGTATGGGTGTACTCTGCAAATACAGAGGGCCAGATGCCCTGCTGTGGCTCTGGGTGCCATGCTTGGCTTCGCTCTCTTACAGTGCTCCCAGCAACAACTTAGAAATCTGGAATGGAAGCAACAGGGAACATGAGGCCTATGATTTGTTGTGGCTATTTAAAATGTGATCCCCCTGCTACCTTACCAGGACAAAGAGTATGGCAGTCTGACACAAGTTGTATCTGCCAGACCCTTTGTTTAAAGTCAGTGCTGAAGGAAAAGTGTAGGTGACACATTTCTTTGCTCTTTTGTAGTTGTCCCTCACATCACGGATGCAATCCAGGAGTGGGTAATGAGACAGGCATTAATACCTGTGGATGAAGATGGCCTGGAACCCCAAGTGTGTGTTATCGAGGTTAGTATACGTCTTTTCTAAGCTCCCCGATTCCTGCCTACATGAAGAAGTACACATATTCATCTCCTTAGTTTACCCTTCAACAGCCATAAGGCAATTTCCTTTGGTCTCCTGTCTCGGCCATGAATTCAGGTGCAATGTGGCAGGTCTGGTCATTGTGACGGGGGATGGTCACACAGTGGAAAGCATACTTCATCCACGTGATTCTCCTCTTT
Organism: Chrysochloris asiatica; assembly: GCF_000296735.1. NCBI lineage: Eukaryota > Metazoa > Chordata > Mammalia > Afrosoricida > Chrysochloridae > Chrysochloris > Chrysochloris asiatica. The sequence goes on from NW_006408624.1 coordinate 10,281,722, forward strand.
CAGCATTTATAGATTCACTTGGTACTGATTGTACCAATAAGGGTGGTGTGACATATATCATCTCCCTCTTGAGAACGTCCACAGACCTTTGGCTTTCTGACAGGAATAGTTATCGCTGAGTGGCCTTCATTGAGTTTCAATTTCTGTGTGCCCATAATGCCTATTCAGGGTATTGAATTACAATGTTCTTTCAAAGATGGGAGATTCAAACAGTCTAGCCATTTTATAATTGATCTTAGTTAACTAAGGAGAAAAAAAATTAGGCTTTTTTGGTTTTGACTCCCATAAGATGGACTTTCGAAAGTACCTCACTTACTTGACCTTTCATTTGAATTAATATGGAACAATCCATTAATAACTGTTTGGAACAGTGAACTTGCCCCAAAAGGTAATGTTTTAGCATAAGGAAGTGTCTGATTGTTGTTAATTAATGTTGTTGTTAAGTGCCGTTGAGTCAATTCCAACTCATAGGAACCCTGTATAGAATTTCTGAGAAGCAGCTGGTGGGTTTGAACTGCTGATTTTGGGGTTCGCAGTCCAGCGTTGAGCTTACAGCACCACATTAGGAGTCCTAACTAACGTTGTTGTTAATTGCTATTGAGTTGATTCCGACCCATGGCAACCCTGTGTTAGGGTTTCCGAGGGGCGGCTGGTTGAACTGTCGACCTTGTGGTTCAAACAGACTTTGCAGTCCAGCCCATTAATCCACAGCGCCATACAGGGCCAAATTGTTTGAGGTTATATACTGTTTTCTTGATACTGGATTGAGATGAACGAGAGCCAGTTGTTAGATAATGAACCCATCAGAGGAAGGATGAATACTAACCTCTAAAATAACTTTCTTCTTCTAGCTTGGTGGAACAGTGGGAGATATAGAAAGCATGCCGTTTATTGAGGCTTTTCGTCAATTCCAATTCAAAGTCAAAAGAGAGAACTTTTGCAATATTCATGTCAGTCTAGTTCCTCAGGTAAGACATCCAAAGTTTCTCTTTGAGAGGAATGAACAGAAAAGAGAAAAGGATAAATTTTTCTCTTTATCTCATATATTTAAAAAATATTTGTGGTGCAGGAAGCTGGGAAGAAAACGTTTTGTGAATTAAAGAATTGTAATTCAGGTTTGAACGTGTGCACTTGTCTTTTCCACATGGCAAAATCTCATAACTAGAGGGATATATATATATATTTTTTAATGATAGCAATTTACAAAGATAAGTAGAATGTGAGAGGACTCAACAGTAACAGAAGTTAGGAAGCTGGAAAGCAGATGGATAAATAGAAACTGATGTAGCAGGCGTATGGCAGCTGAATCCAGGGAGGTAAAAAGGCTTCCTTGTTTAGAAATTAGCGCAGACTAGATATCAAGAAGTAGCAATAAAGCATGCCAGAAGGATCAGTTTAAGAGATGCAGAGTGGTTGCCTCTGGGGTTTGGAAAGTGGGAGGGGATATAGGTGAAAACTTGTCACCATTATTTAAAGCAAACAGAATTCTTTGACTTTAAAATATATGCATGTGTAACATTGACAAAAATTAAGCATAAATTTTATAAATGGTCAGATTATCTTTTTCCAGGTTTAAAAAACATTCAGGGACAAGTCATACTTGAAAATTGTTTATTATAGAGAAATTCTTTTTTTCTTTTTCCTTTTGTAAAATAGCCAAGTTCAACAGGGGAACAGAAGACTAAACCAACTCAGAACAGTGTTCGGGAACTTAGAGGGCTTGGGCTTTCCCCAGATCTGGTAAGATTTCCTGACTACCTGGTTGATCTTGTATGTCTAACTCAAATCACTCCTCTCTAGGACTTGTTTTCTTGGCATACTTTTGATTATAATTGATGGTGGAGATAAAGCTAGTGCTTTGAATTGGGGCTCTTATTTTACAAGAGTTCCTTAACTGGCATGTGTGAGGGCTTGTATTCCTCCTCTCATTTGTTCATTTAATCTCCTTTTCCTTCCTACTCAAGAACAGTAATGCCTGAGGGAAACCCTAGTTAGGTTCATTAATCTGTCTGCTTAATGTACAGCCATTCTCTTGGGAGTAGAGGTTTAAGAATCTAAGTTCTAAAAATAGGCAATATCTGTTCATGGTTTACTGATGTTGTGCTCATTAACATTTTAATCCACCATAGCGGCCTGATATCTGTTTTAATTTTATTCAGGAATAAAACAGAACTGCGTCACCTCTTTCTACCTAAACTGACTTGTTTTCTTTACCTGCTAGGTTGTGTGTAGGTGCTCAAATCCTCTTGACACAGCAGTGAAAGAGAAAATATCCATGTTTTGCCATGTTGAACCTGAACAGGTAAGTAGCAATTGGATCTCCAGGTATATCTGTGTTTTTTCTAATTCTCTTGAAGTGTGGTAACCAGCTTCATGAGGCTTGTTATTTTGCACTTTGAGATTGTGGAACTGTTACTAGAAGAACTGAGGCCCTTTGTTTTTCTGATTCATTGTTTTCTTACCTCTTATGGTTCCCCAAACATACCTTTACCTCTCCTACCTTCTCCTTGCTTCCTGTTTACCTTGATGCCGCACACTCTTTCTAGTTCTGGGCTTTTGTACTTGTTAATTTCTGTGAGAAACCAGCTCCCCTTCTCCCTGTTGGTCTGACAGTCTCTTTCATTGTCATCCTTCAGAGTATGAATGCCAGCTAGGACGTGGCATTTTCAGAAAAGCTTTGCTTGCCAAACTTCTTCATTTTCAAACCTCAGGGTTAATCACTTGTTTCTCTAGGTTCCATGCATGTCTCTTCCATGCAGGTGATGAGCTTACTACTGATCTTAACCATTATCAGTGGAGTTGATCGTGACTTGTGGTGAACCTGTGTGTGTCAGGGTAGAACTGTGCTCTATGGAGTAGATCTATAGGCCTTTCTTTCAAGTCATCTCTGGGTGGATTCAAATCCCCAGCCTTTGTGTTCATAGCTGAGTGCTTAACCATTTTCATCACCCAGGGACCAACCTAATCATTACTGCCGCTTAATGTATTAATGTAAGGAGCTCTGGTAGCGTAGTGGTTACGAATCGGGCTGCTAACCTCAAGGTTGGCAGTTCAAAACTACCAGCTGTTCTGCAGGAGAAAGATGAGGCTATCTGCTCCCATAAACATTTGCAGCCTCGGAACCCCTGTGCAGGGTCACTGTGAATCGGCACTGACTCCACGGCACATAACAAAATGCATTAATGTGTCTGTGTTTGTGTCCCCTAGTAGACTGTTAGCTGCTTCAGGGCAAAGACTACCGTATCAATTTTGTGTACTTAGTGCCAGTTGTGTAGAGTGGTGTAGGCTCTCAAACATATATCAGTCATTTGGTTAACTCTATTATTGGAAGGGACCTGTGGTACAGGAAATCCAAAATGTTAGAACCTGGACTATACATCTAAGTAGTATGGGAATTCTAGAGGATGACAAGTTGAGATGGTGGTGTTGGTCAGGTTTCGCTGAAGGACAGCAGAAGAGACGTTAAGGTCATGGAATTTTGAGACTGTTTGATTAGATATTTGAATTACACTGGCCACTGTCCTAATGAAGTGGTATCCTAGTTTATTAATGCTGCTATAACAGAAATGGAGTCCTGGTGTGGCGCTATGGGTTAATGCGCTGAACCACAAGGTCGACTGTTCAAGCTCACCAGCCGCGCTCCTTGGAAACCCTATACAGGGTTGCTGAGTTGGAACCGGCTTGACGGCACTTAACAACAGCAACAATAACAAATACCACAAATGGATGGTTTTAATGAGTAGAAATTTATTTTCTCACAATTTAGGAAACTAGACATCTGAATTTGAAGGTGTCAGCTCTAGAAGAAAGCTCTTGCTATCTGCTCTGAGGAGAAATCCTTGTCTCCCAGCTTTGGTTCCTGGGATCCTGGGTGGTCTCCACCTGGCACAGTTTTTCTCTTTTGTGCTTCCGTGCTTATTCTGCTCTTTCATATCAAAAAGTGAGCTACACTCACTTGACCTCATTAATGTAAGTCCCTAGTCCCCAAAGGGATTACAGGTATAAGGACGAGGGTTTATAACATCATTTTAGGGGCGTCCTTAGCAAGTTGTTCTCTAACTTGGCTGCATATTGGAGTCATTTGGTGAGATTTTAAAAAATACACGGGGGCTTCAAAGAGTTCATGGATAAAAATAATAATAAAATGGAATTGAAAGATAGTGGAATTGTTCCATGGACTTTTTGCAGTCCCATTGTACTGTTAGTGTCTGCTTCCTTCCCCAGGGGTTCGGAGTTAAGCAGCCTGGGATGCAGGATGTTTGTTTGAAGTTTGATTGGTTCCCCAAGTGAATCTCATGATTAGCCAATTCTGAGAACCATTGTGCCCATGTTAAGCCATCGGTTCATTCTTGGGACAAATAGCTACTTAGGCATGACTTTATTTTTTAAATACTACATTTGTGGTTTGGTTTGTGAGTTTTTAAAAGGGGTTTGTTTTTGTTTTTTAAATCCATGTTCATAATAGAGAAACCACTAATTTTGTATTCTTTTTGAGTTGGTCTTTGTCATTTATGTTTTTCTAGAAATTGGTCTTTTTTCTGTTTTCAAATTGAGAACAGATATTTTCCCAAGGACATTCAGCCAGTAGGAAGCTATAAGTCTAGCTAGTTTTTGTTTGTTTTCACTTAATAGTCTTTTTTTTTTTCCCCAACAGGTCATCTGTGTCCACGATGTCTCTTCCATCTACCGAGTCCCCTTGCTGTTAGAAGAACAAGGGGTTGTAGATTATTTTCTTCGAAGACTCAACCTTCCAATTGAGAGGCAGCCACCAAAGATGCTGATGAAGTGGAAAGAGATGGCTGACAGGTGTGCCTCCTTGAGGAGCGGGGTGGGGGTGGGATGAGCCTTTTCTCGCACGAGGCCACAGGGAGTTCACCTCGGTGCTGTTGCACTGTAGCTGCACTGTACTGTTTCTGTGGTGAGTGCATGTTGAAAATGTCTTAATGGCAAGACATGTAAGATTGTTAAGAAGGACTGTTAGTTGTCATGCAGTTGCTTTGTGGATGAGCGAATCCCTTCATAGAGAGGGGCTAGGTCCCAGGTCTCCAGGCTGCAAATCCACATTACTTCCACGTCTATCACACTTGTGTCTCATCAGCTAGAAAATCAATCCAGGCAGGTGTGTCGCAGTGCAAAGGGCTACACATACTGAAGCCCCAAATGAGTAGGCTTTGTCCCTGGCTGCCCATGCTGAAGCACTTGGTGTGTTTTGGGAACATGCTGCACACCCACACCAGAGGGATGGGATCAGCAAAGGTGTCCAGACTTCTCATACTAACAAACAAACCGGTTACTGTTGATCTCTACGTGTGTCAGAGTACAACCGTGCTATGTAGGGTTTTCAGTGGCTAAATATTTTTTTCAACAGATTGTCGGGTTTTTCTTCTGGGTATATTTGAACTGCCTACCTTTCAGTTAAGGAGCTCTAGTAGCATAGTGGGTTACGAGGTGGGCTTGCTACCCACAAGGTCACCAGTTCGTATCTACCACTTGTTCCATGGGAGAAAGATTTACAGCCTGAGAAACCCTCTCCAGGGTTGCTATGAGTCAGAACCAATTCCATGGCACACAATTCCCCCCCATCTTTCAGTTGGCAATGAGCACTTGAACCAGTGGCACCACCCAGGGCCTCCCTTCTCTTACTATTGTGGCCACAACGCACTCCTTCAAGGACTGAACCCACTCCTCACTTTGCTCTCTGAAAGCTCTGTAGCACCCTCATGTCACCTAGTCACCCATGTCCACGACTTTCACACTGTTTGAGACTGTGGGTGACCTGCAAAATCACTGTGACATGATAGTAAGCAATTGGGGATGGAGCACACCTTCCGTTGCGTTGACCTGTTTCCTGATCAGTCTCTGCTCCTTGATGTGTACAAGAAGTCATAGTATTGCTACTAGGGTTCCAGTTCACGCATGCACAGGATGGTTCCAAACAAAACACGTTTAAACGTCTTTGTGATCAGTAGATGGCTACAGGCACATTCTCTCAGTAATAACACGTAGCCTCCTTACGGTATCTTCAAAGAGAAGTCCAGGCAAACCAGTGCCTTCCAAGGGGGATCTGCTGAGATCGTGCCTGAAGGTTATGGTGATCTTGGTAGATTTTTTCAAAGGACGCAGGACAATCATGGGGGCTTCTTGTAAAGAAGTTTTAAGAAAATTGAAAACTGCATTGGCCAGGAAAAGTTGCACTGAGAATTTTTCTTCCATCACAATTCACCTGCTCATTCTTCGAGGGTAGTAACAAGAGCCACACTGTAAGAATTACACTGGGAAACCTTACACTATTCTCAAACCTAAGGAACATGATTTGAGCCCATAGTTGTTAGGTGCCATTGAGTCGCTACCGACTCTAGGCAACCGTATGCACAGCAGAACTAAACACTGCCCGATCCTGAGCCAGCCTCACTACTGTTGCCACACTTGAGTCCCTCGATGCTGCCACTTTGCCAGTCCATCTCGTTGGGGATCTTCCTCTTTTTCTCTGACCCTCCACCTTACCAAACATGGTGTCCTTCTCCAGTGACTGTTCTCTCCGGACAATGTGTCCAAAGTATGAGAGACGAAGTTTGGCCATCCTGGCCTCCAAGGAGCACTGTCTGCACTTCTTCCAAAACAGATCTATTGGTTCGTTTGGCAGTCCATGGCACTATTAGTATTCTCCACACCATAACTCAAAGGCATCAATTCTTCTACGGTCTTCCTTATTCACTGTCCAGCTTTCTCATGCATATGAGGTTATTGAAAATACCATGGCTTGGGTCAGACGCACCTTAGTCCTCAAGCTGACATCTTTGCTCTTGAACACTTTCAAAAGGTCTTGTGCAGCAGATTTGCCTAATGCAATACAGCGTTTGATGTTTTTGACTGCTGCTTCCATGAGTGTTGATAGTTGATTCAAGAAGAATGAAGTCCTTGACAACTTCAGTCTTTTTCTCCGTTGAGAAGAATGTCATTTATGGGTCCAGTGGTGAGGACTGTTTTCTTTACATTGAGATGCAATCCATACCAAAGGCTGTGCTCTTTGATCTTCATCAGTAAATATTTTAAGTCCTCTTCACTTTCAGCAAGCTCATAGAGGATGCCAAGATCTTCATCAGTAAATATTTTAAGCCCTCTTCACTTTCAGCAAGCTCATAGAGGATGCCAATAATGCTGTTTTGACAGTTTGTATATCTAAGAGTACAAAATTCTTTGGGAAAGTTTATTTTTGTTAAGTGCTATCTAGTCGGTTCTGACTCATAGTGACCCTGTAGAGAGTTGGTTTCCAAGGAGCAGCTTGTAGATTTGAACTGCCAACTTTACTGATAGCAGTCCAATGCTTATCCTGCTGTGCCACACCAGGGGAAGGTTAAAGAAGTGAGAAAACACGGCATTCAGAGTGTGTAGAGTTAGATGGAGGATATGTTGAGAAGCAATAGCTTCGCATTTTGATATTTTTGTTTGTAAAAATAAATGTGGCACCAACCAGTCCTCCCATAGCACTCTCTGCTTTTCTGTTGGGTTTGATAATTCATTACACTGGCCACACACCACTCAGACAGCCTACTCACGGTTCTGGAGTTCAGGAGCCAAGTTAAGTTATAATTCGGGGTCAGGCATGTTCAAGCACAGCTGTTCCAGTTAGCTGCTGATCTTGTGCAGACCACAAGACAGACCTCAGCCTGAAGGCACTCGGCTCTAGTTCCTGGGTCAGCAAGCTTAGCTCCCACACTCGAGTGCCTGGAGGTACCTCAGCTGTACTTGCTCCATGGGCAGGGAAGCCCACGGCTCTGTCTCATGTTCTGGTTCTTGGTTCTGCTGCTGCTCTGCCACTCCTCAAGTGTCACAGCTTTCTGTCCCTGGGTCCAGGAGGTTCAATGGATCTTGGGGTCCAAATGACATACTCCACTCCTGGCTGTTATTTGATGGTAGTGACATTCCCCCCTCTTGCTTCTGAGATGGTTCATTCTATACCTATGCTAGAGTTTCAAGTTTTTACAATTACAATGAACTATCATCCACAGCTGAATCTTCTCCCACCTTCTCTTCCCCAGACCCAGCAGGTGGTAGTGATGTGCCACAGAATTAGTTCCGAGGCTGTAAATCTTTATGGGAGCAGAAAGCCTCATCTTTCTCCCGAGGAGCGGCTGGTAGATTTGAACTGCTGCTACCCTTGTAGTTAGCAGTCCAACTCGTAACCCACTATGCCGCTAGCTGGGCTAAATAATTTTCTTTATATTGGTTGGTCTACTAATCACACTTAACTTTTTTTTAAAAAACTTCTTATTGTGAATTGAGTGAAGACTTACAGAGCTTATCATCAGTTTTACATTCACCAGATCATACCCTTCATTTCATCTCAGTGAGTGCAGTCCCCTCCATATAACACCACTTACCTACTTCCTCTCTGTGTTCCTGGTTTTCCATTCCTTCTGCTATCTCTATCCGTCTGAACTTTGTCCTTTGGTAAATGTCCTTTTGACCTTGAATAGCTGACCATTCTATAGTATAATCACCTTGACTCTTGTGAATTGTCCATTCATGTCTTAATTTTTTCAATCTTTAAGATTTTCATCCAGGTTGTGTGAGATTTTAAACCAGTCTCTTTAAAACAGTTTCTGGGATATACTTTCCCGAAAACCATACCATCTTGATCTAAAATTGTTTTTTGTGTATTGGTCTATGCATAGAACTTAGTTAATTTCCATTCCCATTATATTCTTCTCAACATGCTTTCTTCTTAAAAAGCAAGTTTGAGCTCATGGGATTGTGTATGTTCTGTTCTAAGTAAGTGAATGTTTCTTAACCTTTGTTTTGTAGATATGATCGCTTGCTGGAGACATGCTCCATTGCCCTTGTAGGCAAATACACCAAGTTCTCCGACTCATATGCTTCTGTCATTAAGGCTCTGGAGCACTCTGCTCTGGCCATCAACCACAAACTGGAAATCAAGGTACGGAGGGTCCATGTGGGTGCAGCCAATCGGCAAACAGGGACACAGTCTCCATACCGGTAGATTCTGTGTGCATATCTGCTTCATGTTTTTGGAGCTCAAAATTTCCTTTTAGGAATATGAAGATTTTGTGTTTGGCTCTTGGCTTTGTTAGAATAGTAAGGCATATTCAGGAAAGAATGAAGGGGAGACATGGTTAGAGCAGATGCTGAGACAAAGTGAATGCTTGGATTGGAATATCAGGGACCAAATAACCTTGACCATGAAAATGGGCCAGAGGCACAATTGCACAGTTGTAGGCAGTGTCTGCAAACCATTCTAGATGCCTCGTGATTCTGACGCCACTCTTTTGAGGCACTGGGTCCTTTCTTAGCTAGTACTGGTACCATTGTAGTCATCTGTAAGATGGGAATACTAATATTCATCTCACAGACTTGGACTGGTGGGCTTTCTCAGAAATGTGTGTCAAATCACTCAGCCTGTGCCTGGAACATGGACGGCACTCAGTCAACACTGATTATTATGTCCTGCTCTGGAAAGGTGGTGCTGTAGGATCAGCACTGGACTGCTCACCACAAGATCAGCAGTTCAAACCCACCATCTGCTCCTCAGAAACCCTATACAGGGTTGCTATGATTTCTAATCGACTCAGCGGCACTTAACAACAATAAAGTAGTTGGGTAGCAACTGAGCTGTGGAATGTGAGGACAACAGCCACCTGGACTCTGCACTGGGCAGTAGAGTGCTGAGCAAGGTTCACAGTGTGGGCTCTCGAGCCAGACAGTCCATTTAAAGCTGTGTGACCCTGGACAAGTGACTTCACCGTCGTTTTGTCTCTGTTTCCTCATCTTTGAAAGAACAGCGACAGTACCTTCAATTTGGGGGGATGATTGGGGGTGGGCCACTTAAAAAGCTTGTACTTTATTGTCTGTCAAAATTAGAAACAAATGAAAGAAGTCTAGGTGGAAGATGAAGTGGGGAGATTGTCGCTTATTCCAGTGGCTTAGCGGAGATGGGATCTTAAGTAAAACCCAAATGTGCAGCAGATAGAGAGCTGCATTTGGGAGTAGGATGGATTTGAAGGAAACGCTTGTATATTAAAATATCAGAAAGAGTTTTAAAAAAATTTTAATTTTGCAATTATAATGATTTAAACTTAAAATGATTATTTTAAAAAAATTAAGAAAGATGGAACATTGGTAATGTGTTAAAATTATGAAAGAATATATCTCTGTAGTCATGAGCTTGCTTCTCCCTCCCAGTACATAGATTCTACAGACCTGGAGCCCAGCACCTTGCAGGAAGAGCCTGTGCGGTACCACGAAGCCTGGCAGAAGCTCTGCAGTGCCCAGTAAGCCCTGTTTCCTTCCTCTGATTTCCTGTTCTGTTTTATAAAGAACAAGGTACTGTTCTTTTGAGTCCAAGTAGTAATTTATCTGCTTGTTCAAATTATTTCTAATTATTGAAAAGGCTGCATACTAAATGAGTGTGGTGTTGTAGGATAAGCACTGGACTGCTAACTGCAAGGTTGGCATTTCAAACCCCCCAGCCTCTCATTGTATACCCTATAAACGGGTCACTATGAGTTGGAACTGACTTGACGACACATAACAACAAAATACAATTTACCAATATAGTTAAGTCTGGGGAAAAACATGTCCTAATTTTATTGGTGTACTGTGTTAGTATCTGTTGAAAAGGCTTATCTAGAGTGTTTTCATCCATAACGTATGATGAGTTGTTGTTGTTTAGTGCCATCGAGTTAGTTCTGACCCATAGTGACCCCGTATGGGGTTTCTGAGGGGCAGCTGGTGAACTTGAACTCCCGATATTGTGGTTCAAACCTAACTTTGTAGTCCAGCACATTAGCCCACAGTGCCACACAAGGACTCCATTTCATAAAAGTAAATGCTCATAAATTGTTTGCTTTTGGCATAATAGTAAAGAATTAAGAATGATTTCCATTTTACTAAACAATTAAAAATTACAGAGCCTCTAGAGCTACTCCTGAGACTTGATCAGTTGGCACACTGAGCTGGTGCAGAGACCCCTCCTACTCTAGCACACACAGAAATGCTAGCCAGAAAGCTGGGGGGGAGCACTGTAAACCAAGGAACCCAAACTCACAGTGACCCTGATATGAAAACACATGAACCATTATGAAAGAATTAGTACCTGAAGCAAATATTAAATTGTGCAGTATACTGTATTTTAAAATTATGTATACTGTATTTTTTTCCCATTTGTCATAAGTTTCTAATATTACAAAGAAGAGTCCATGGTTTTGTAGCTTTGCTACTTTCCTGGCATTTACCTTCAGCTCCTCAGACAGTCTTTAAATAGCACAGTGCCAGCTGCAGAGTATCCAGAGTAGCTTCATGGCACCAGTGTTGCGGTCACGGCTGTGCAGGTGTGGCCTGCAAGCTGGGCTGCTGGGAGAGGGAGCTGCTATGGTCTTTGTTCTGTTGTGCAGTGGAGTGCTGGTTCCAGGAGGGTTTGGTGTTCGAGGAACGGAAGGGAAAATCCAAGCAATCAGCTGGGCTCGAAAACAGAGAAAGCCTTTTTTGGGTAAGGAGCTACGCAACACACTCTTCAGTCTGAGCAGGAAAGAGCAAGAGAAGGTGCTGGGTGACAACTACATAGTCATTGAAACCAACTAGAGCTGCCATCTTCTAGACAACACCTCAGCCTTTTTTATTCTGTTTGTGGGAAACAAACTCAAATTCAAACCTTTCATATGGACAAGCTTGTGAGCTATGTAGAGACCTTGGAGGTTTGGGTGGAATGAAATATTAGGAAGTCTTGTTCACTTTTGGACTCCAGCTGTTTGATGGTTCAGGTGAGATCCAACTTCATAACCTCCTCGTGCGGCACGTGCTAACCATAGTTGGGCAGCGTAATTTAGGATGCTGCTGCCTGGCGCTGTGCATTTTAGTAATTTTCACCTTGGTCAGTTTAAGTGGGGACTAAGTGAGAGATTTTCATAACTTGAATTTGTAAGTGCTAAAAGACACTGCCTATCTGTAAAAGGGATCATTTTTAAAAACTCGGCAGTCTTGTGTACAACTTAGACCCAGGTTTTGGAATGTGGTACCGACAAACACCTAACAGCAGGAGGTGTTGGTAGAAGGAAATGGTGGGGCTTTGATGGTGATTTTAGTTCTGGGACAAAATAGGACCACTGTAGCCAGGCTGGTTAAAACGTGTGAGCTGCCTTTTCAATGGAGTTTGATTTGTTTTCCTCCTCCACTTGAAAGGTGTGTGCTTAGGAATGCAGCTGGCAGTGGTTGAATTCTCCAGAAATGTGCTGGGATGGCAAGGTAAGTGTCCACTTAAAAACTTGTGACCATTATTGGACCACGTTTCAGTTCCCGCTCACATTTTCCCTGAACAGGCGACGAGCCTGTTACACATTGGACACTGGGAGCAGAGGGGGAGGACAGGCCTGATTTCCCAGGGCCTCACTCACTGAATGCAAGCCAGGGGGGCTGCATGGCTTCACAAATCAAACAGCACAGGAAGGATTCTCCATGGTCACCGCCACTGAGCTCTGGTGCTTGGTGAGACCACTGGTCTAAGTGAGGCTTGTTATTCTGAATTTGGCCTAGGGAGTTGTTGAACCTGTTTTTAGATGATAAATTGGGTGATTTTAGGCAAAGTACTATGCTTTTCTGGGCCTTTTTTCCTTAATTTTTTTTTTGTATTTTTGGTGGAAGTTTACACAGCAAGTTAAGTTCTCATTTGACCATCTCCATATAAATTGTTGGAGTCCTGATGTGGCGCTCTGGGTTAATGCACTGGACTGCAAAGTCGTTTGAACTGCAAGGTCGGCGGTTCAAGCTCATCAGCTGCTCATTGGAAACCCTATACAGGGTCACTGTGGGTCGGAACCGACTCAACGGCATTTAACAACAACAACATGTAAATTGTTTAGTGACATTAACTACATTTTTAACAATGTGTCCATAATCTAATTGTGTGCTGGTAATTCCATTTCCAGTTCTCTAGTTTCTCTGCTGCCTTATCTTCTCTGGTCTCCTTTTTTCTCCTCTGTAAAATGGGGATAACAATGATACCTATATATATTTTTAAACCATGGTTGTAAAAATTAAGTGAAATAGTCCATGTAAATAGTCCTTAGCACACTGGCAAATAGAAAATGTTCAATAGTACTGATTCTTCACTTCTTCAGCTTCGTGTTGTTAAGGGCTGTCTAGATAGTTCCACCTCCTGGCAGTCCTGTGTCGTGCTTCTGAGCAGCAGCTGGTGGGTTTGAAGTGCTAGTCTTGCTGTTAGAAGTCCAGTGCTGATCCTACAGTGCCACACCAGGACTCCACCTAGATGTGTATTATAAGCATACCTTGGAGATACTGCTGTTTTGGTTTCAAACCACCACAATAAATATTGAAATACAGCGAGTCACATGAAATTTGAGTTTTCCAATTCTGATGTGGCATTGTAAGGTAAGCACAGCACTACTAACCACAAGGTCAGTGGTTCAAACCTACCAGTCACTCCTTGGAAACCCTATACAGGTTTGCTATGAGTTGGAATCGACTCAATGGCACTTAACAATTACAACAGTGTTTATACTATTTGTTGTTTATTTAGGATCCCTGGTGGCACTGTAGGATAAGCATTGCACTGCTAAGTATAAGATCAACAGTTCAAACCCACTAGCCATTCTGCAGGAGAAAGATGAGTCTTTCAGCTACTCTAAAGATTTGCAACCTTGGGAATCCTATATAGGGTCTCTATGAGTCAGAATCAATTGATTATATCTGTGGGAAGAGATGGTGGAAAAACTCAATATCATCAGCCTAAACAAGACCTGGAACAGACCATCAGTAGCAAGTTCAGGCAGAAACTGAAGAAAATTTAAAAAGTCCACTAGAGCCAAAATATGACCTTGATTATATCCTACCTGAATTTAGAGGCTTCCTAAAGAACAGATTTGATGTGTTAGACTTTAATGACCAATGACCAGAAGAGTTATGATGACATCAATAACATCATACGAAAGAAAGCAAAAGGGGGAAGGGGGGATAATAATCATTGTAATGAAACAAAGTATATGATTTGTTGAATGTAAAACTGATGATCTGCCCTGTAAACTTTCACTCAAATCACAATAAAAGACAAGAAAGAAGGAAAAGACCAAACTGCATGTCAGGAAAGACTCTGAAACTTGCTCTCCAGTGTAGATGCTAAAGCAAATGGAAGATACAAAGGAGGTAAAAGAGCAGAACAGAAAAGTTCAAAGGTCAGCTCAAGATGACAAAGTCAAGTATTATAATGAAATGTGCAAAGACCTGGAGTTAGGAAGCGAAAAAGGATGAACTCACTCAGCATTTCTGAAGCTGAAAGAACTGAAGACAAAATTCAAGCCTGAGGTTGTAATATTGAAGGAATATGGGCAAAATTCAGACCACCAGCTGCTCCTCCGAAATCCAATACTGGGTCACTATGAGTTGGAATGATTCGACGGCACTTATTGAATGACATAGGAAGCATCAAAAGAAGATACAGAGTCACTGTGCCAAAAAGACATGGTCAGTGCTTAACCACTTCAAGAGGTAGCATATGATCAAGGGCCATTAGTACTGAAGGAAGAAGTCCAGTCTGCACTGAAGGCATATGTGAAAAACGAGGCTTGAGGAATTGACAGAATACAAATTGAAATCTTCCAATTTCTATGCCAAGAAATTTGGAAAATGGCTACTTGGCCAACTGATTGAAAGAGGTTCATATTTGTGCCCATTCCCAAGAGAGGTAACCCAACAGAATGCAGAAATCATTGAACAGTACCATTAGTACCACACATAAGTGAAATTTTGTTGAAAATAATTCAGAAAATGATTGTAACAGTAAGCCAGCAGAACTGCTGGAAAGGGATATCATCGCTGATGTTAGCTGGATCTTGGTTGAAAGAGAATACCAGAAAGATGTTTCCTTGTACTTTTTAGACTATGCAAAGACTTTCGATTGTGTGGATCATGACAAACTATGGATAACATTGCCAAGAATGGGTATTCCAGAACACTTAATTGTGCTTTTGAGAACCTGTATATAGACAAAGAAGCTGAATGGTTTAAAATCAGGAAAGGTATATGGCAGGGTTGTATCTTTTCACTATACTTGTTTAGTTTGTGGAGTCCTGGTGTTGTGCTGTAGGATAAGGGCAGAACTACTAGGTCAGTTTGAACCACAAGGTTAGTGGTTCAAACTCAGTAGCCACTCGGAAACCCTATACTGGGTCGCTATGAGTCGGAACTGACTCGATGGCACTTAACAAACAATGTTAAATCTGTATGCTGAGCAGTTAATTGGAAAAGCTGGATTGTATGAAGAACATGGCATCAGGATTGGAGGAAAAGTCATTAGCAACCTGCGACATGCAGATGATAGAACTTTGCTTGTTGAAAGCTAAGAAGACTTAAAATGCTGATGAAGATCAAAGATAGCCCCTCAGTGTAAGAAAACAAAAGTCCTCACGACTGGACCAATAATTAACATCATGATAAATGGATAAAAAAAATTGAAGTTGTCAAACACTTCATTTTGCTTGGGTCCACAATCAACACTCAGGGAAGCAGCAGCCAAGAAATCAAGCGATGTATTACATTTGGCAGATCTGCCGCACAAGATCTCTTTAAAGTATTCAAGAGAAAACATAACCAGTTTGACGACTAAGCTGTGCCTGACATCAGCCATGGTATTGTCAATGGACTCATGCATATGAAAGTTGGACAATGAATAAGGCAGACTGTAGAATTGATACATTTGAGTTATGGTCTTAGAGAATAATATCAAAGGTATCATGGACACAAACAAATCTGTGCTGAAAGAAGTACAGCCAAAATGTTCCCTAGAAGCCAGGGTGGGGAGTCTTCTCTCTCATACTTTGGACATGCTATCAGGAGGCACCAGTCCTTGAAAAGGAGATCATACTTCATAAAGTGGTGGGTCAGTGGAAAAGAGGAAGACCCTCAATGAAATGGATTGACACAGTGGCAGCACCAATGAGCTCAAGCGCAGGACTGGACAGCGTTTCATTCTGCTGAGTATGAGGTCGCTGTGAGTTGGAATCAACACAACAGCACCTAACAATAACAACGAGTCAGAATCGACTTGATGGCAGTGGTGAGATAGGCTATTAAAGTGCAGTAGCATTATGAAAATGTTAGAAATATTGTGAGAATTACCAAAGTATGGTAGATATGAAGTAAGTACATATTGTTAGAAAATGGCACCTGATAGGCTTGCTCAATGCAAGATTGCCACAAACCTTCAATTTGTTAAAAATGAAGCATCTGCGAAGCATACTGAAGTGAAGCATAGTGAAACAAGGTCTGCCTATACTGTGTAACAGAAGTGAGTCAGCATTTCCCAGTGTTTACTGTACTGGTGGGTGGTCTCACTGCTCCATGAGGTGTGTCCGCCCTGCATTCAGGCAGGGACGTCAAGATGCTCTTCCCATTCGGTGGCTTATCATTTGCTAGTTCTGCCCACGCTTCTTAGCAATCTGGTGGTTGGCTTGTTGGTTTCCAAAATGACAAGATCATCATGTAAGCAAGCCACGTGGCCAAGCCCGAGTCGGTGTGGACAAGAAGACTAACTCTACAAGGATCCCCCTTTCCTCACTGGGGCCACTACCCTGCCACAGCCCCTTTATTGTTATCCCAGCTGACAGTACTACATTGTCAAAAAGACCTTGTAAATACTAAGAAATGTAAAGAAATCAACCTGAAGGAATGTACTGGCTCTTCAAAGTATAGATGGTTCTTCTACAGCTGGCTTGCGGCTAGGGCTGGGCTCCCTTTTTGCATATTTTCTGAGGCTTCACAGTACCCTTGAGGGGACAGTTGCACTGTCCTATAGACAGCATGTCCTTTGGCTTCTTAGCCCCTGGCTGTTACTGTCTTTTACCACCCAACACCCCACATCTGACCTTCCAGGCACCCTGGGCTCTTCCCAACCATGAACCCCTACCTAGTTCAGGATCAGGAGGAGAGCAATAGACCATTCCCACAGGAAAAACCAACACACAGTACCAGGAAATGGGTGTTTTTCCTATAGTCATTAGTGGCTTTGTATAACACATTCAGTAAAGAATGGAAAAGTTATTTGGATTTTGAAATCAGTTAAGTTCTGATTTTGCTATTAAGTAAGGCAAATGAATTAGGCAGTGTAAGAGCCGTGGTAGTATAGTGGTTACGCACTGAGCTGCTAACCGCAGGTTGTCAGTTCAAGTCTTATCAGTTGCTCTGCGGGAGCAAGGCTAGGCATTCTGTTCCTGTAAAGATTTACTGTCTTGGAAACCCTATACCAGGTCTCTAGGAGTCGGAACCGACTTGATGGCACACCACCATAACTTCCACCATTAAAAGAGGAGTTGCTCATCTTGGAGACAATTCTGAAGCAAAAAGTGAAGAAATGAAGACAGCAACAATAGAACTATTCCAAAGCCTCATCCTCTAAGGAAAGATGGTTAGGTTTACAAGCCTTGGGTTTGGTTTCCCCAAAGCCTCATCCTCTAAGGAAAGATGGTTAGGTT